>NC_140216.1:2147631-2175131 GCF_951802725.1 Rutilus rutilus | reverse complement strand
GATAGATCCCCAAAAAACGAAAGGTGTTGACTACACTATTTTTTTATGCTTTTACGCTGCAAATATTCTGGAGACGCAGGAAACATGTCCAGACACTCACTCTGTTTCTAGTTACAGAGAAACAGCATCTGAAACGCGTCCGTTCTCCAGCACATCTATGCATCTTTCTCTGTTCTCGACGTCTTTTACCTCTCTTACACTCGCCACCTGCCAAGATCTTCCAACGGACGAGATCCGGCTGATAAATGCTGGCTTGACTTCTGTGCTTATCTACTGATAACCATGACTATTATTAGTGACCAAGAATGAAGGTGTGTAGGCCCTTTTTTTGTTTTGCTAATAACGTTTGAACTATAAACATAATCCACCAAACTACATTTGAAATACTTTGAGCTAAGGCTACGTTTACATTGCAACGATGTACTAAAAACAGAAAAGTTTTTTCTTTGTACAGATGACAATGTTGTCAAAACCATCCCCGTTAAACGCTGTATTCTGCCGCCAGGCCAGTAGGTGGCGATGTCACTTTGTAATGAAACACACGACACGCCTATAGACTAAACATGCATGCGATCACCGTTTTCACAGATTTGCGTTTTTGTAGTTTACTTGGAGACGATAACGGTATCGTTTTCAAAAACATGCACTTTTAAACTCGTTTTTAAAAGTTTGCGTTTTCAAAAACGCTGTTGTCCTGTAAATGAACGGCTAAAACCGCATTAAAAGGTTTTCGTTTTTTAGTTGAAAACAGTGTCATGTAAACAGCGGCCTCTAAATTCATGACATCTCCAATGTTCCCAAATTTAAACATTTGCCAACCTCCTTTTTTCACATAAAATTGCATTAACGTTAACATAGTCAAAATGCTATACATATCAAGCCGATACTTGTTTAGAGGACCAAATACATTTGTTTCAAGCTATTGAAATTTAGCATACACTCATTATCTTATTCTTTTTTTATTCATAAGGTCATGCATTCGTAAAACTAGAGGTTCTGCCAGCAATTGCCACCATGCATTTCCTCTAAAAACATGTTAAACCAGCGTAAGATAGTTTGCCGGTCTCCCATCCAGGCCAGGCAAGGTTGCAAGACCAGCATAAAATCCCTTTAGGTTGCTTTAATCTGGCTCTCCAGTGTCGCGTTTGGAGTATTTCTTTCTGTCTGTCACACACAAATGCACATGCATTTACAGAAACAACAACTGTAGTATGAAATGTTGAACAAAGGCACACAGATGCCCGTTGTGCGCCGTCCAGCTGTTGCTCCGCGCGTGCGCTCGCTCGCTCGGTCCTCCCCTCAAACCCATCGGGGTGTGGTTTGTTTCACCGGCTGCTTTTAGGAATGGGTCACACGCACTTTTTAGAAGTCACGTCAGTTTGGAAGAGGAGTTCGACCCACCTGATGATCCTTGGCTCAATCCGCTCCACATTAATCTACCTCTGACATTAAACCCATCTGCGCGCGTGCGTTTTAGAATTAACAGCTATCGCTTTTTGTAACTTCTAGTGTATATTTTAAAGGAGCGTAGCCTATTAAAATAGCGATACTGTCATTATCAAGCCTATAAATTGCACTATCTTCTTTGCTTTTTATTTATTTTTTTTGCACTTGAGAGCATTTTTTTGTGAGGATGCATACCACGCAAAAGGACACCACTTACACCAAGATATTTGTCGGTGGTCTTCCGTATCATACGACGGATTCCAGTCTAAGGAAATATTTTGAAGTGTTTGGCGAAATTGAAGAGGCTGTGGTGATTACCGACAGACAGACTGGAAAGTCCAGGGGTTATGGATTTGTAAGTATGAAATTGCAAGCTGTCAAATGTAAACTTTGAAACAAACACGCTGTGTGTGACAGCGTGACACAACACATTTAAATGGCAACTCATCAGATGTAATGAAGCAGAGATAAGTTTATGCGTAGCGCGCGCGTGCTCGAATGCTTAATGTTTAAAACTTTTAAATTTGTCTACATTCATTTCTTTCACTGACTGATATTGAAACCTATGCTGTAAAAGGGACGGTTCACACCAAAATGAAAGTTTCGTTTACTCACCCTCCTGTTCTGTCGAACACGAAACGAGATCTTATGCGGAATGCTCCAGTCCCCATTCACTTTCATTATATGGATAAGAAAAGATGCAATGCAAATAAACGTTGAATGTGACTGTCATTTTGCTTGACATTTTATTTCAAGAATGTCCAACAAATTTGGAGTAAAATGCATGTGATAATTTTTTGGGGGGGGTGAACGGACCCTTTAAATCTAAACTACACGAGTATAAATTCAAACTGCGCGTCGATAGTGAGAATAGTAATTTCTGACCGAATAAAGTACACAATTGATAACTAAAACAGGCCTTTGTTGGCTCAGCTGTCGAGTTTGACTAGAAGCACCCTGATAAGAGTGAGTAAACAAGCCAACTTGTAAAGTTTTGACAGTCCAAAGCAGAAGTTAAAGGACCCTTGTGGATTTCACAACACTAAAATCCTTATGCATGTTTCACAAAGATATAAAAAGCTTAAGTGACCTCTGTCTTTAATGATTTTTGTTGCCTAGACATCTTAAATATGAATAAACACCAAATAATCTTGTGTTAAAAGCCTGATTTGGGGTAGAGGTCATGAATTACGTTAGGTCTGCAATGTGGTTGCTTCTGTACCAAATAGGGGAATTGAAGTGTGGGTTTGTATTTGTTACCAAAATTAGCCTAGTTTTTCGAGCATTTGTTGTTTCAGTGTGTATGTCTCATGCACCACACTTCTGTTTTTTGTTCTATAGGTGACCATGGCAGACCGCTCCGCTGCAGACAGAGCCTGTAAAGACCCAAACCCCATCATTGACGGCAGAAAGGCCAACGTTAACCTGGCTTATCTCGGAGCCAAGCCACGGGTCATGCAGCCAGGTGAGGCTTGAAGAGCAAAGACATGAAAATAATATTCATGAGTGGAAGCCATTGCACACCAGTGCCGTTGCTCATTTACATATCGACACAATGACTTGACAAACCGCAGATGCATTATGTTCCAACAACATTTTTTCCATTCTATAGTTGCTTTGTACATGCGCAGATGTTTACTCAAGGTTTTCAGCTCTTAATTGGTTGTAAACAGTGACTGTAAAGGAGATTAGAGATGCTATGATGTGATTAACTGTAGATCATGGATGCACTGACTCAGCAGATTTAATGTTTACCTTCATCTACAGTCATCTTTAGCAGGTTTATTAGGATTATATAATATTAGTAGTGTAAATGCTGTTTTTGTGTGCAGGTTTCACCTTCGGCGTCCCTCAGATTCATCCAGCTTTCATCCAAAGACCATATGGGTGAGTAACGGGAACATCTAGAATAGGTTGATTATGCATGTGTTCAGTGGTAGTTTTAAATGTCAAACCAGGTTTGAGACCAGATTATGACATCACAGAGGCTTTGATATGTCATTAACAAATGTATTTTAATTAGTGCTGGGCAACGATTAATCGCATCCAAAATAAAAGTTTGTGTTTACATAATATATGTGCGTGTACTGTGTGTAATTATTTAGTATTTATAAATACACACATATGCATGTATACATTTAAGAATTTTTTATTTATTTATATCTAAAATATTTAAATCTCTATAAAATATAAATGATATATACATGCAAATATTTCTTAAATATATACATGCATATGTGTGTATTTTTATTTATATATATATATATATATATATATATATGTGTATGTATGTATATATATATATGTATATGTATATATGTATATATATATGTATATGTATACACATATATGTATATAATATATATATATATATATATGTATATGTATACACACACAAAATAATTATACACAGTACACAAACTTTTATTTTGGATGCGATTAATCGTTGCCCAGCACTAATTAAAATGCATAGATATTAGGGATATTTCTGAATCTTATTTAATTCTTTGATGTTGAGAGAGTGCGTGTAAATGTGTGTGTACAGTGTGTGAGTTTACACTGGACATTACAGCCTGACTCAATGTTGTCTATCTTTCTCTGGTCCGACAGGCTCGATTTGGGTTAAGATAACTGGTGGTTTGAGGAATAGTGCAGATCTGTAGCTACAGTGCCTGTAGACTCAAACACACAAGCTCGAAAATGGTGATTACAGATGCATGTACGTTGGTTTTATTTTGGTTTGGACTTTCACTTTTAATAGTACATAGAGCTGTGTGTGCCTTTTTTTACCGTTATGAAGTGGTGTTGATAGCTTAACTGTGTGCATTTTTTTAATTTTAATGGAAAAAAGGCTGGTTTTTGGGGTGCTGAGTTTCCGTGTTGTGGAGGAGTGATGACTTTGCCACGGAGCAAAGTTTGCTTCCTTTTATTTTCTTCACGTTTTTTTATTGCTGGAGCTTGTGTTTTTTGATCATTTTGGTTTGTTTTCACCTTTGTTGTGTTTTCTGGTGTCTTGCGTGCCATTTTTGTTTTGTGTGCCGTTGTTGACCCCTCTTCACGCCAACCCAACAGCCCGACTACAAACTTTGCACGTTGCGGTTTTATTTTGCTCACTGATTGGGAGTCCTGTCACACTCACACCACAGAGACTTTGACACATACTCACCCTTCACCGTTCTCTCCCATCTCCATTGTGTCTGTTCACTTCTCCTCTTTTTCAGCTCTCGTTCTCTGTCTCTCTTTTCTCTGGCCCTATAAGGCGTCCTGCAGTGGATCCAGAGTCCCTAGAGTCGGTGATGATGTGCTTGTACATTCCCTGCCATCCGTTTCTGTATGATTTCTTAAAGCAACCGGACAGTTCGCCCTACAAATTTACTCTCTTTTATGATGGATGTCTGAGATTGCTCCTTTCCATACATCATTTTATAATGCCAAGCGCCAAAAAAAGCATCCTTTTGAAGCATACATTGAATTAAACATGACATTTTATAGTAGAATGACTGAAATAGTATTTACTTTAATGCTGGGCAACGATTAATCGCATCTAAAATAAAAGTTTGCGTTTACATAATATATGTGTGTGTGCTGTGTATAATTATTTTGTATAGATAAATACACATGCATGTATATATTTAAGAAAAATTTGTTCTTTATGTATAAATATATATACGCTATATATATTTCTTAAACGTATACATGCATATGTGTGTATTTATATATACAAAATAATTATTCACAGTACACACACATATATTACGTGAACTTTTATTTTGGATGCAATTAATTGTTGCCTAGCACTAATTTTCTTGTAAAACATCCTCCAATAATCTTTATTTACTCAGAGTATGGTGGCTTTTGCGTGATGAACAGAGAAATTTAAGTAGCTATTTGCTAAAAATGACCTGCAAAACTCATGCTTTGGTTCTTTTGTGTCTTTTCAGTGAATAACTTTTTTTGGTTGGTTTCTCATACAATGTAGGTTCAGAAGATGTGAAATACAGAGCACAAGTCATATGGACTATTGTCTTTGTGGTGCCATCTTTGGAGCTTGGCATTAAAAATCACCATGTACGTTTGCTATATGGAAATGAACAGCTCATGAATTCCATCTCATCTTATTTTATGTCTTTTAGAAAGAAAATACAGGTATGGAATGACATGAGGTTTATTTATTTAGCCTAATGCTCGTGTAAAACTTACACTACCACTCAAACGTATGTTTTTGAGAGCTGCAATCTCTCATTTATTTGATCAAAATACAGTACAAACACTAAAATTATGAAATATTTCCATTTTTAAAATGTAATTTATTCCTGTGATCAAAGCTGAATTTTCAGCATCATTACTCCAGTCTTCAGTGTCACATGATCCTTCACAAATCACTCTAATGTGATGATTTGATACTCGAGAAACATTTATGATTATTATCGATGTTGAAAACCGTTGTGTGGCTTCATATTTTAGTGGAAACTGTGATGCAAATTTTTTTTTTTTCAGTATTCTTTGAATAGAAAGTTACAATTATAAATGTGGTAATCTTGCATTCAACACATCCTTGCTGAATAGTAAAAGTATTTCTTTAAAATAAAATAAAAGTCCATACAGTAGTATATATCACTCCAAAGGCAGACAATCTACTGTAAGATCAGCATGTAGAAAAGTCGCAGGCGTTCAGTGTGATTATTTAATGAGTGGAGGATTCCTCAGCGTGTGCGTATGCGCGTGGGTGAGTGTGTGTGTGTGTGTGTGTGTGTGTGTGTGTGTGTCTGTTTGTGACATGCATGCATGTGTTTGCCGTGTTGTGAGCCTCTGCTGTGACAAACAAATGTCTGGATGCCACAGCCCCCTGAGCGAGCCTTCGTCACATGACCCGTGCGGCGTTAAGGAAAACAAGCTTCACCATTGTTTTGCACAAAGGCTGTAATGCTGACACTGCAGTCGCATGAAGCTCTCTCTCTCTCTCTCTCTCTCTCTCTCTCTCTCTCTCTCTCTCTCTCTCTCGTCACTGTCACACACTCACTCTCGGTTTAGGGTGCTGGGCCGCTCCTGACATTTAGCTTCGAGAAACTCAACAAGGCCCAACATGTGCCACTGAGATTGCACCTCTCGCCTAGCATCAGTTCATACTTTTTCTCCATGTTCATCTTTCTTCAGTGTGTGATGTTGCTGTTTGAGGATGAAAAAGCTCTTAGTTATTCTTTATATCAGTGTCAGTGTTCCTGAACTCCTGAAACGCCTCCATTGTAGTCTTGAGTTTCTTCCGGGAACGAACACGTCACAATATTCCTCATTATAATAATTCATACGCAGAATAAAGGGGCGGGGCCTGATTGAGTTAAACTGGCGGTTATGGTAAGGGGCGGGACATTTCCCAAACACACTCGAAGCGCTCGACCAATCACAACACACTGATCCAGCTGACCAATCAGAGCACAGTGTGCTTTTCAGAAGGAGGGGCTTCATAGAGACAGGAACTAAACAGAGCGTTACTGACAGACTGGGAAGAGAGGAGCCGCAACAATGGAGAATATGAGGAAAATAATCAACATTCAAGCAGGAAAACCCATTCAAGCAGACCCCAAAAACAACAAGACTTTATAAAAGGGCATAATAGATCCTCTTTCAGTCATTTTAGACTGTGTTGTGACCTCGCCAAATGCAACCAAATGGTGTTGGTAGTCAAACTGTGTAATATATGGGTCAGGTTTGAAAAGTGCAAAGTCATGCCTGTTCTGCAACTTTCCTTGTTGGGCCATCATCACACATCGGCCCAGATTTACTAAACAGGGCGATTTAGTGTGAGAGCGCAATCCCGTTAATGCGCCGATGGGAGTGGAAAGTTCTGATCAACTGAGGACAAATGAAAGTACCAGTAAATTGACTAGCGCAAACTTTAGTGAACGACGTTGCACGATTCACTTAAATACTCCCATAAATGTTGCGTCTGAAAGGGAAACTCCTATAAATGCATATGCCGTATGCAATAAGCTAGCCGCTAAAATGACTGTCCACGCCTTTTCAGCGCTAATTTCTCACCGCGTGTCTTTAGTAAATCCTGCCAGTAGTTTTCAACGCCAAAAGTGGGTTTGCGCTGGAGTAAGATGTTAGTAAATCCGACCCATAGTGTGTAAAAACCACGTATACATTTCCATTTCTAGCTCTCTGTCTTCACATATGACAACATATGGTTTCTAGATCTGTAGAACAAAGATTGACCTTTATTTAGACAGACACAAACCTCACTTTTCCTGAACTGCAATGGTCTAGATAGAGATGGCATAGTAACAACAGTTATTTTTAATCTTTATTTCTGAGAACCCGATCACCAGTTTTATTTATAAATCCATTTTTCTCAAGTCATATATGCTCATCATAATTCTTGTGAAACAACTATGCATCTGATCAAGCGCTTACTAGGTTGCCAGACCTAAGTGACACCTAGTATTAATATAGTCAAAGAAGTCATATATATATACTCATCAAGTGCTTACTAGACGGATAAAGATGATGAAATCTTTTTGCGAGCCGAAAATAGCGTCCAGCCCTCGCTGTCACTCACTGTGTCCTGCGCTTTATTTAACACTAAAGCGGTTGCGCAAGATTTCTCTCATTTCTCTAACTTGGTACTGCTTGTTCAGTTGTATGAATCCCCATGTGCTAACAATAACAGACCAGCCTGATCTTGGACTATATTTGACATTTCTGAAACGGGTCACCTGTGTGTGGTTTTGTGTTTGTGTTGTTGTTGTGATGATGATGATGATGATGATGATGATGCCTGTTCAGGTTGAATGTGATCTTCTTCTCCCTGTTTGAAGCCTACAGTTTGTTCTCACTGTTATTTTGTGTATGATGACTCTTATGGTAGTCTATATTAACACAATCCCTGCTGTCACCTCAGGCTGGCAAGGCATCTATGAAAGATTTCATAGGAGCATCTTTGCCCTTTGACCTGAGAGAGAAAAAGGAAGGTTTAATTTCATTCCTCTCATTTATGGTATTCTGTGAGTGATTGTGTTTTTTTTTTTTTTGAGTTGATGTGGGTAATCCGTTCTGTTGCTCTTGATTTCTTGACGCCTGTGTTATGCTTATTTTCTTTAATTTGGGGCAGAGGTTTTTTGAGTTTGGTCAGGTTTGATTGATATAATGGTGTGCTACGTATAGGGTTGCCATGATAGAAACATTCTCTCACTTTTTCCACTAAATATTGGATGTGATTAGCTCAAATTCCAGTCTTAAACATCATCTAAAAATCCTCATGGTGGGACTTTCATACACGTCAAAGTGAGCGTAGTCAAATTTCATCATGAGCTCAGATGATTCACTTGAATTTTTCCTGGGAATTTCTTAACCTCAGTTCTCACAGTCTTCTACACTGGGTTCGTACAAGATGCTCAAAATGCTTGAATTTGACTTTTTGAAATTTAAGTCCTGGAAAACCCTTGAAAAAAAAGGACTTCAGCCCATCTGATATTGATATAGAGCCATTTCGCATGGCTATGAGTGTGATATTGCTCATAAATAGCCAATTATATGATACAGCTTTCAGGTCAATCATATAGCCTATTCATGGAGGGGAAATCAGTTTGAATAAGGAAAGCGATATCTTTGTCATAGTATTCTTTTTAATGGTTAGAGTTAACGCTGTAATTTATTTGTACCATTTTGTCTTATTGGTTTATTTTTGTTTATCTATTTACCTTTTTTAGAATTTGAAAGATATTGTTTGATAAGTGACATCTCTGATTGAAGTCATTGAAAACCAAAAAAGTAGTGCTTAAAGTCCTGGAATTTCATTTTACAGTATCTGTATGAACCCTGTCTATCAGTTGCATTGTCTTCTACATATTTAGTGAGTTATTGGTGATCCAATGCATCCCTGAACTCCTATAAAAAGTTCTCACCCGTCTGTTTAGTGCAGACAGTAAATGTGAAAAGCGCTCTGAAAGTGCGACGGGGTACGTAATGAAAGGCAGAATGGGCTCATTGTTCCTGATTGCTTATTTAATCAAAACTCCCCTCTGTGTTTGCTGTCCAGCCCGAGGCTCATTGTCTAAGTGTTGGAGGGGGAAACGGCCAGCAACGTCCCTTTTTGAAAACTGTCCAGCTGTCAAAGTAGCCCTGACATATTCACAATGCTCCCCTCATCTCCTCTTCTCCTCCCCTGGGTCCAACGTTCCCTCGTTTCACACGACCGACACCCGGGTGTTGAATGCATGCGACTTTTAGCATGACTTCAGCGGCCCGTAGACACAGTAGTGGCCAACAGTGACAGGAAAAATGACATCTTCACCCTTTATGCAAATATTATTAAAAGATTTTGTAAGCATATTGCATAGTTGTGCTTGGAATCAATTGTTTTATCTGTGATAATAACGCAATGAAACATGCCAAATTGTGCCGATATAATTTTTGTCCAAGCTGACAAACACAGAAATTATAAACACTTGCCAAAACGAGAGAACGAACAAAATACAGTAGTCAACATTTGAAGTGGATCAAAACCTTTCATCAAAGTATTACAGGAATTTTGAACAATACCCGTTTTTGTCTTAGGACAACTTTGATGAACTTGTTTGATCCACTTCAGATGTTGACTACTGTATTAATAACTGATTGTTAAAGTCAATGAATGCTTTTTTTGTTTTTCTATGCTTTTTTTTTGGCATAGTCAAATAAAACTGTAGCTGTAGTTTGCAAAAAGTGTAAACACTGGCGCAATCAAAACATTGCTCTGTTTGTTTGAGAATCCGACCGGCCTGACATAGCAACAGTGGCTTAGCCAATGGTGTGACTTTGGAGGCGGAGCATCTGGTTGTTTGACCAATCACTTACTCAGGGAATGTTCAAATGGATTTAACTTGTCGATTTAACTATCAGAGGATAAAATGTGTATTTTTTACTTTACTTTCACCCTTAAATATGTAAACACTGACTATCGAAACATTTCTCTGTTCACTAAAATTTTACATTTCTGTCATTAATAACTCCACCCTCATGTCGTTCCAAACCCATAAGATCTTTTTGATGAAATCTGAGAGCTTTCTGTCTCTCCATTAACAGCTACACATCTACCACTTTGAAGCTTCATAAAGTCAATAAGGAGATTGTAAATCTAATCCATATGAATTGAGCGGTTTAGTCCAAAATTTTCAGAAGAAACACGATCGCTTTATATGATGAACAGATTTGATTCGCTTAACATGCGAGAACCAATGAGGTTCAATCTCATGTTTCGCAGCTTCTGTTTATGTTCGCTGATAAGTGTCTTCGCGTGAATAAAATCCTAACTTCAATCATATAAAGCGATCAAGTCTCTTCAGAAAATTTGGACTAAACCGCTCGATTCATATGGATTCGTTTTACGATCTCTTTATGAACTTTTTGAAGCGTCAAAGTGGTAGATGCGTAGCTATCAATGGAGGGACAGAAAACTCTCAGATTTCATCAAAAATCTTCATTTGTGTTCCGAAGATGAACGAAACTCTTACAGGTTTGGAAGGACATGAGGGTGAGAAATTAATGACAGAATTTTAATTTTTGGGTGAACTATCCCTTTAAGCATCTAAACAAACCCAAACTAGCAACAGTGACTCAGCCAATGACGTGAGTTTGGGGGAGGGGCATCTGTTTGTTTTGCAAAACCTGTTTGAAAACAGTAATTCTTCGTTAACGCTAGTGGCCCGGACATTACAGTTGTACTGAGAGATGTCTATTTTGGCAACCTTATATCTCTAATAATCACTAGCAGGCATTTCCTTGGGTGTTACTGAATTTTGGAAATTGGGTGCTTTGGCCGCGCTATAGTTGTGGTTTTCTATGTGCTGCGTCCATAATGCAATGCTAACGTGCTGTCGTGTTTGTCTCTCGCAGGATCCCAACTCACTATGTGTACCCGCAGGCCTTCATGCAACCCAGCATGGTCATCCCTCACCTCCAGCCAGCGACGGCCTCCGCTACAGCGTCTTCGCCGTACATCGACTACACGGGCGCCGCGTACGCCCAGTACGCTAGCGCTGCGACAGCGGCGGCCGCCGCGGCCTACGAGCAGTATCCGTACGCGGCTTCTCCCGCCGCAACCGGCTACGTAGCTGCCGCCGGCTACGGCTACGCCATGCAACAACCATTAGCAACTGCGGCTCCGGGAACCGCGGCCGCCGCCGCTGCTTTCGGTCAATACCAGCCTCAACAACTACAAGCCGAACGAATGCAATAGCAACCAAAGCGGCGGACGGAAGACACGCAGGGAGTCGACGCCCAGCGAATGCTACTAGATGATGGTGACGAAGATAGTTGCTGGTTGTGGGTTGATTGCAAGAGGAGGAAGACGAGGGAGGGGGATAGTAATTGGTAGAGAGATTATTATTATTATTATTATTATTATTAATATTAGTGAGATGGGAACTACTTTGCTTTCCAACTTGCTGTGATTTAAAGAAAAGAAAACATCAAAACCAAAAAAAAAAAAAAAAATCGCAGGAAAGGATGGAATCTAGCTTTTTACTCATTATTATTATTATTATTATTATTATTATGTTATCTTTATTACTATGATTAATATTAGAGTAGGATATTTATTGCGGAAGGAGCGACTAATCACTGTGGTAGACGAAAACCTTAAGTCCCGATGCTGTCATTTAATGTAGGCGACTGTTTTTCCGAAGGATACTCGGAAATGTCCCTCATTGTTTTGATTCTAGGGCCCCTTACCTTTATATTTATTCTCATTTATTTGAGGGCTCGTTTTGTTCTGTCGTCTTCTCAAGTGCATTTTTTTTTTTTTTTTGATCATCAGGGAAATGGAGCATTTTTTTCAGCGAATTCGAAAACTACAAACTCTGCCAATCAGGGATAGTAGACCTAACTGTGGCGACGGAAATGGAGAAAGATCCAGTGTTAGCATGTTTTATGTTTTGTGAACTACCTTTTTATCTATCTGATGCTGAATGTCCCCACTTTCTCTGACTCCTGCGTTGACCTCCTGACCTATGCAAAGCAAACAGGAGGAAGAAAACAAAACAAAGTGCAGGAATAGGAGAGATTTTCTTTTGCTCCCCCACAATGGGCATCGAACAATTTGATGGTACTCTCAAAAAAAGACAAAAAGACTGAGATGTATTGTATTATATGCTTACAAAACACACACACACGGACTAACATGTACACTGTTATACGCAAATTTAAGTGTTAATGTCTGTCTGTGGGCGTACATAAACACACACACACACACACACACACACACACACACACACACACACACACACACACTAAGATGACTATGTAGGGAAAAATAATGTGGCATTGCTCAGTATTAGTACTAGAATCAGGGAGCAACTGCTGTGTTGGAAGGAACAGGCACTGATACACACACACACACACACAGACACAGTCGGATTGCTCTGGAAAGATCGCTGGTTCGCTGAGCTGTTGCCGTTTTATCCCTGGAACCGGTCCTGCTTCGGGTCTGTCAACATTTCCCACTTCTTCTTATCCTAAAGAGGATTGGGACAGACCTGTGGATCTTCCCAAAATCAGCGACGGATCTTTTTTATCTGGAGTCGTGATAAGAGAAGGAGAGTCACCGCAAGCTATCCGCTATCGGTCTGGTCTTTATATGTTCACTGAGCACCAGCACACTTACTAAGGTCTATGTATTTCAATGAGCAACTCTTTACAGAACAGCACTATAGCGAAAGGATCCGAGGGGTCTTTGTGTGCCTTACATTTGTAATGCTATTTAAAGAGATCTGCTATTTAAGATATTTATTTTGAGTTGACTTATGTTGCGCTCTAAGATCACAGACTTGGAAGCGGTACTGTATGGATATAATGTATTCATCTCATGGCATATTATTATTATTATTATTATAAGTTATTGAGTAGGCTTAGTTGTAGTATTATTAACATACTCAACCAAAAGTGTTGTTGTAGGACTTATTTAAAATGCAATTCTGTATGTGCACTGTACAAATCCTTTTTTTTTTTTCAATTCATTTGGAATTTTAGAACATGACATTAAATATCAGCTAGTTTAATGCCTGTCGTATGACATTTGTTTTATTGCAGGCCTGTTTTTGGGGCATGTTATATATCCATTTGTCATATCCAGAACTGTTTAAAAGGACGACGACAAAAAAAAAAAAAAGAGCGAAGGGACATGCTGCTTCATACACTAGAATGTATTGTCAATGTCGAGGATGGATGCTGTGCTTCTATTGCTTTAAATATGCATCAGATGGGCTATTTTACACTGTTGAGAATTTTTATACTTGAACTCTTTCTTACAAGGGAAAATATGAGGAGAAGAAGAAAAAAAACCAAGAATAATAACAACAACACAAAAATGGACACATTCTTCATTGTCACTGGATTTGGGCATGTAAAGTGTTATTGACTATTTAAATACAAACGTTCTGTAGGTATTTAAGCCTTATTTCAGATTTTCAACACTATTTACTCTAAATGGAAATAAAAAGGTTCTATATTTAAACCTCAAACGCTTTGTTCATTGCACGAGCCTGATTTTATTTCCTGCTGTTTCCGTTCTTGCATGTCATTGGATGCCTGAATGATGTGCTCATGGTTTGAGATCGTCATATTGTGTAACTTGCACACGTTTTATGTCATTGCTGCATCGTTGAGTGGTGAATCGCAACATATTTCAATGGTTTAAAGTGCTGATGTTTTGTTTCTTACGGTCTTTGTTTGGACAGGCGCTAGCTTTACTACTGCAGTCGCACCGCAAGCTTTCCGTGTTTCTCGTGGATGAAGGTGTCGTGAAAAAGAAGCAGATATTCTCAGCAAGCCAACAGTATAAACACACAGGCCGTCACTTCTCCTCGCCACACACCGAGATGCTTATTTATGACCTTGTTTATGCTGGTTGGTGAGGTGACACATTTAGCTGGCCTCAACTCTGCCTGTCCAAACATTGCTTAATAATTGAGGAATATTACAGGTTCAGAACCAGTTAAACTGATGGACAGCGTTTGTGTTTATTAGCACAAAAATTATTTCGAAATCACCTTGTTTTCTTTTAAAAGGCATGACATTTAGCTCAGAGTGAGGCACTTTTTTTTTTTAAGTGCGTATAAATGTATAATAGCACTTATATTATTTATTTAGGCCTAGTTAAAACTGACAGCATTTGTGCATAGTGTTGATTACCACAAAAAATTAAATATTTACCCCTTGTTTTGAATTTTTAAAAATGTTATGGTGAGGCATTTACAATGAGGCCAATTTTTGGAGGATTTAAAGGCCAAGTTTAAAATTGTACACTTATTCTTTGTTAAAGGGGTGGGTGATTATGATTTGACTTTTCTAACTTTAGTTAGAGTGTGTAATGTTGCTGTTTGAGCATAAACAACATCTGCAAAGTTATGAAGCTCAAAGTTCAAAGCAAAGGGAGATATTTGCTTTTAAAGAAATCGCTTTTTAAGGACTACAACAAACGACTGGTAGAGACTACACGAGCTTCCTCCCGGGTTAGTGACATCACCAACCCTAAAATTTACATAAACCCCGCCCCCAGAACACGATTTATAGATTATCAAGACAGAATATGCTAATCAATGACTAGAAGATAACTACACATAAGCTACATAAATTCATCAACTAACCATTCAGAAATGTCCTGTTGCTTCTACATGTTGTCACTTGTTGTCTGACTCCGGTTTGAACATAAAAGGCTAAAAGTTTTCGAAATTTTCAGTGCATGTCTGTGTGAGGTAATTGGAACTGTTAACACACACACACACACACACACACACACACACACACACACACACACACACACACACACACACACACACACACACACACACACACACACACACACACACAAGCTCTTGAAGCTCTGCCCCTGTGCCGGGAGCAGCAGCTCATTTGCATTTAAAGGGACACAAAAACGTGACAACTTTAACATGCTATATAAAATATCTGTCGGGTATTTTGAGCTAAAACTTCACATACACACTCTGGGGACGTCAGACTTATTTTACATCTTGTGAAAAGGGCATTATACCACCCCTTTAAAACTCATGTATTATTTGAGCTGTAGATATTTAAATCATAATTTTTTACATTTTTTTATGTTTTCATGTTCACACAGAAAAGCATGTTAACTTGCCAATTGATTACGTCACATTAAAAAAGCGATTTAACGTTCAAATTAACTTCTATTGTAAGTGTCTCATCATAACCTCGATTGTTATTTAAAGAGAATGTGGTGATCAACATGACGCTGTTGATTTAGACGACTAAGAATATTTTTTTGAAGATAGTTCAGTTTAATAAATGTGTTGTTTTGCCCCATAATTCAATGAATGTTTTAACAAGAGTGTTGGATAAACATACTTGACTAAGTGTTGGTGACTGTTGGATAATGAATGTGTTTGTGCAAACACGTCGCCAGAATCACTAAATAAATGATGGCGTAAGCAATTTTGTGTATGTATGTTGTTTGTGAACTTCACACTGGATCTAGATTGAGCAATGTTTTATCCAAATCGCTGTGTCATGGATCTGAGATCCACCATGTTGACCTAGTTGAACCAGTCTTCTAATGTTCGTGACTGAGCACTTTGGGTAATGACCATAAACCGGGCCTAAATTCTGTAACTCAAGCCTACATTTACACATAACCCTCACAACACATGTGTGTCTTTACTTAAAACCCACCCGACGCAGCACCTGTGGACGCCGTTTGGCTTATTGGAGATCAGTGAATTATTCAGGGGTTTTCTTATCAATAAGAAATGCCGAAGGGCCACATCTGTGCGCTTGGTGTTTCTGGAGGATCTATTTCTGCCCGGCGTGTAACCTGACGCTGTTTCAGGAGTGAAACTTTCCACCACACCATCACCAGGGATGCTTGTCTAACGTGGGCCGTGATAACGGAGGCTCCCGGGAAGAGAACGCCACCGGGAACACATGCCGAATAAGAGCGCTGATACCAGCGGTCAGGAACATCACTGATAATCTAATCTGTCACGGTGTCAGACGTGCTCTGGGGTTTAGAGTTGCTCGAGAGGTCATGGAAATGAAATAAAGTGATTAGAAAAGTAATAATGCTATGCTATGACTGTGGGTGTTTTTATTGTATGGGGTTTGTTTATTTTTAATTGTTGTCCTATATTAGTGCCACGGTCTGAGATGATAAAAATGAGAAATCTTTTAAAAATCTAGTTTTTACTAATCTTTGTATTCACAATGGCTTCTGACATTTTTTAAATACATTTATGTTTTGATAATATTTATATAATTATTATTATTGATTACTGATTCTGTCAAATCAATTAATCGTGATAAAGTAGTCACATCTAACAAAAGTTTTGTGTGTGTGTATATATATAGGCTATATAAACAGTAGCCTATATATACACATAAATACATACATACATATACACACACACATATAGTATATTTATTATATAAGAGGGTTTTCTTTTATGGTTTATGGTTTCTTGTCACATGACAATAAAATGGCTTTATGCATGTTAAATAATACCTTTGATTTAGCACACAGGTTTATCATTATTCACTATGTTAATAATATATTGATAATTCAATATATTCACTGTAAAAAGTGTTCAGTTCACTTACTTAAAAAAATTAAGTAAACCCATTGCCTTAAAATTATAAGTAAATGTAATGCTTAATTGAAAAAATTAAGTTATGTGAACTTGACAATTCCATATTACTTAATTTTTATCGATTAAGCATGAGATTTTTTTACTTAATAATTTGAAGGCAACGATTTTCATCAATTTTTTAAAGTTAAGTCAACTAATCATTTTTTACTTAAAATAACACAACGGTTAATCCAAACTACTTATACACTTATAATGCCCCCGG
This sequence comes from Rutilus rutilus, assembly GCF_951802725.1. Taxonomy (NCBI): domain Eukaryota; kingdom Metazoa; phylum Chordata; class Actinopteri; order Cypriniformes; family Leuciscidae; genus Rutilus; species Rutilus rutilus. The sequence continues at coordinate 2,157,827 of NC_140216.1, read as the reverse complement.
TCGTGCTTCGAGAGCTCCTCATCTCACTGCTCTCTCGAGGCATCTCTGATTCATCATTCCCAAATATGGAAGTCCCGGAAGCGGCTGCCGGGCTCAGTTGATTGACAGCCGGGAGCGCGCCGGGGACGCCAGGACCAGAGACTTGCACAGCCGATCCACATCTCGCTTTTTCTAAAGAAAACGTGAGAGTAGAACCCGGATACCTTGTCAGAGGTAATAAATCGGTAAGAATGGCTCTGTCTCTGTCACATTTTCATTCTAGGTCGTTAGTGGGACGTTCGGGTCGCGCGGGTGGGAGGTTCTCACGGGAACGTGCGTGTTTTTGTTTGGAGGCACGCGCATTCGCTGGCAGGAATTTGGTTTGAACGAGCTGTATTTTCTGGTTTCAGTGGTTGGTGTGTGTGTGTGTGTGTGTGTGTGTGTGTGTGTGTGTGTGTCAGGGTGTCTTATCTTCTCACTAATTGCAGGATCTGTCAGTTGTCATATCAGTGTGTGCAGGCTGTGGGACAGAGATGACCAGACTGGCTCTTTACTTTCGCTCTGTTACACAAGCTACATTTAAAGAAGTGATGCTTTCAAACAACCCAGTAGTTCAGTTCATAAGTACTGTATGAAATGTTGCTGTCATAAATCAATAGGCAGACATACTCATCTAGGCCTGTATATTAGCTATAGCTAAATTGTTTTAATTTTTTAATAGTATGTATGTATATATATATATGTATATTATATATTAGTGCTGTCACTAATAATTCATTATTCATTTAATTCATAGAAAAAAAAAAATCAGACATTAAGCATGATTAATCGCTCCTAACATTAAAGATTTTAATATAGGCTATTTTTATATTGTAATAATCTCCAAATGAATGTAGAAACAACATAAAGACAATAGACTATATTTAAAATATTTGTTTAATGCATCTTTATATGAATCTTAGCCATTATAGGCATTCAGCATTACAGTATAATTGAAAGCTATCAATTTGAACATTTATTAGGCTTTAAAAAACATAACAACTTTTAGTTTAAGTGAATTTTTAAAGAATCTTCACATAAACCCATTATGCAAAATGCCTTTTACCATGTGCTTCAATATATCAGGGCTCAGTTCTTTCTATTGGCCCAGTCAGACCAGTTCAGATTTTTTACTTGAAAATGCACAAAAAGTTATTGTTTTCACTGTTTTTGACACATGTAACCTTGTAAACACAGTGCTTTAAGATTTTTAGGAAGGTCTAACACAGAAATTGAATAAAGTTATTGTCACAGTCTTCACTGCATAAATTACATATTAAATATAGATTGATCCTTATTAAAGCTACAAAAGTTATTCAGCTGAGAGCAGCGGGTGAGTGAATTTCACTTTTTCTTTTTGTTCTTTGATTATCCGACAGACAGAAGCAGGTTTATTAGGCTGCTGTCACTTTAAGAGCTGCCGGATCTGACCAGCATCCTATTTTCTCACAACTCTCTACGTTCATTTAAGACTTCATTTAACTAATCAAAGGCCGTGCTTGTGAGGATAGGTTTAAAAGCACTTGCATGAATAAGATCATATATTGAAACACTAGCCAAAGGATAAAGGGAAAACTATGGAAGCTTGTTTCCGCCACGGAATAAAACATTTTATTGCGACTTTATCTCACAATTGCGAGTTTACATCTGATATAAATACATACAGATATAAAGTCAGAATTGCATGATATAAAGTCGCAATTGCGTGTTATAAAGTCAGAATTGTGAGATATAAACTATTCTGAGGTAAAAAAAAGTGTCTTTTTTTTCCTTAGAATTGGACTTTATATCTCACAATTGTGAGTTTATATCTCACAATTGTGAGTTTATATCTCACAATTGTGAGAAAAGATGTCAGAATTGTGAGATATAAACTTGCAATTATGTGTTATAAAGTCAGAATTGCGTGATATAAAGTTGCAATTGCGAGAAAAAAAAATGAATTCTGACTTTATAACACGCAATTGCGACTTTATTTCACGCAATTCTGACTTTATATCTCGCAATTCTGACTTTAGCCTATAACACTCAATTTTGACTTTATTTCATGCAATTCTGACTTTATACCTCGCAATTCTGAGAAATAAAGTCAATTGTGAGGTAAAAAGTCGCAATTATCTTTTAAAATGTTTTATTCTGTGGCGGAAACAAGCTCCCATAGAAAACAGATGCTGCGTTAATTGAGTTAAATTGAAAGAAATGAATGGTGTTTTGTAGCACGTGTGAGTCTCCTCCAGTATCCGGGTGAAGCATTGCTCTGCATTTAGAGTCATTCAGAAATAGATAACTGCATCACTCCTGAAATATTGCTTCAGCACAGATCATGTTGTGCAGATTGTTTAATGGCGGACAGACTAACCACACATATAGGCCAGCAAACGGGTTTAGTTTGACAACTTGCACTTACTCTATACCAGATGTTTTGAGAAATGGGGCTTTTGCTTAGTACTGTGCTCTGTAAAACTTTATTGAGATTTTAACTGTAAAAATGCTTCATTAGAAACCTGTTAATTGGTTTACAGTAAGTTCCTTTTAAACATAAGGAGACTGTAATTTTCTTGCATTTCATGTAATTTTATAGTAAGATACTTTTTTTTTAGGAATTCAATGTATAGCCTAACTAACAGTGAAAAGCCGTAAACTGGCATTCCCAGAATTCCCTGCGTGACACTTCACATTTAATGGTAATTCAGATAATGTGGCCAATAGTGATGTCCGGCCTAGGAAAATTTATTAAAAGATTTTGAAAGCATATTGCATAATTGTGCTTGTTTTATTTTTACTATAATAATAATAACAACGCAGTAAGACATGCCAAATTGTGCCGACATAATTTTTGTCCAGGCTGTCATACAAAGAAATTATGAATGCGTGGAAAAACAAGAGAGAGCCAGCGCAATATTAATAACTTTTAGTTGTTCTATATGCATATTTGAATGCATAATAAAATAAGACCTGTAGCTGTATAGTTTCCCTTTTTCCCCAAAATAATTTAGCCGGATAAATACCTTAACCAAGTTTAGTGTTTTGTTCATCCCTCATATTTAAAATATTTAAAAATATAACACATTTTCTTCATATTTTGATGGTTTAATCGAACTTGTAATGTCATTAAAAACAAACATCGCCGTCACTTTTGGCCACTACTGTATGTTTCTTCTTAGTTTTTTGTTATTAATTACATACATTAGGGTTTTATGTCTTATGTTTTTATATCTTATATACATCTTGTGTTGTTAAATGAATGTGTATTGCATTATTTTAGTGTCATAGTGTCTTTCTCTTTTCCATCTTTGTTATTGTGACGGTTGTCATCAGTAAATGCGTGACCTTGCTAGCTCAGCAAAAAAGGGCTGCTGGATTTACCGGTTTATGAACTACGGTTTTAAATTGTAAAAGTTTGTTCTGTTTACATTTTACTGTATTTTTTAACAGAATGATTCTGGCATCCACAGCTGCCAGTCTGTAAAGACGACAGGATTATATCACCTCTGCTTCAGCTGGAGGTTTGATGCTGTGTGTCTCTCGTCGTCACACGCTCAGGCTTATTCTGCCTCTCTGAGGCCCAGGTCAGGCATTTGGCAGGGCCTAGAGAATTCTCTAGAGAGATAACAAGATGACGTGAGCATTTCCACACCGGGTCACTATTAATTACTGCTGACGGGTGTCAGAGAGAGAGAGAGAGAGAGAGAGTGGCTCTTTTAGTGGCTACATGTTAAATGCAGCAAATACGGCTCTTTTGTTGCTGTGATGTTCAGGTGAATGAATCTTCAGTGCTGCTGTTGTAGGATTGTGTGACGGTGCTCAGGCTGTTTGCAGGATTCTGATCTTTTGTGTTTGATTTACATTGTATCAGTCTTTCCTTTCCACTTACCTCTTTTTATTAATACTTTCTAAACTGAATCTGAATTACTGTTCCAATATTTGCACGTAAAAGCACGTAACATATTCCACGTTATAGATTCTCATTCGCTTTTTTAAAACGCATTCATAATGCATTCTTCAATAAATCAGAAAGAATAGTATTGAGCGTAGGAGTATAGTGATAGACTTTTCTTTTCCTCAGAATTGCAAGACATAAACTTGGAATTTTGAGATTTTTTTTGCAATTAACTTTTTGTTTTATATTCAGTGGTGGAAACCAGGTCCAGTGCATATTGCGTAGTTGTGCTTGGAGCCGATTGGTTTTATATGTGATAATGCAATAAAACTGAGAATATTTTCAAACCAAATTGTGCCAAATCATTTTGTCTGATACATTTTGTTTAGTGTTTTGTTTTTCACATTTTCTTTTAATATTTAAAAAATATAAAATAATTTCCTCATATTTTGATGGCTTAATTCGAATTTGTAGGTTCATAAAAAAAAAAAAAATATATATATATATATAATTATGTAGATATAATCTTTTCCTTATTCCTTAAATTCCTTACTTAAAAAGTGTTAAATTTTTTAATATAATATAATATATATATTTATATTTATTTATATTTACATTTTAAGCACTTTAAAGATCAGAAATTAAAATTAAGTGGATTAAGGACTTTTTAAGGAAAATCAAATTTTCATAACATGCTCCAGAATGACTAGCAAAAAAATGTCACAGACAGAACAGAGTCAGTATTTGCTAATCAGCAGCTCAGATGAGGTCATTTATTGACACATCTCAAGATATCAGCATTATTTTATGTTTTGTACTGTATTCTGAGATCTTTTGGAAAGGTTTTAATATGGTGATGATGTTATGTAATGAAATACTTGGTGAACTGCTCATTTGGCCTCCTCTTGACACTGTCGTAACCCATCGACTGCTGTGTTCCTGTTAGCAGATGAGCATTGAGGTGTGGTCGTGTGGAGAGCTGCCAGTGAACCCGCCACGCCTTCAGTGTGTGTGTGTGTGTGTGTGTGCTAGATTTCCTGAAATAGTATCTAAAACTCTTATTTTATATTAATACTAATGTAATACTAATACTATAGGACAGTTCCTATATAACTACCCGGAGCGAAACCCTCTATTGATAACAATGACTATTTTAAGTAATATGAATTATATTACTTAAAAGTCAGCATGAAATGGAAGTTGCACTAGTCTTTTCTTCTCTATTGTGACGTATATCTGAGTGAAACGCTTCTGGAACAAGATCAAATGTAAGGGGCGGGGCTTGATTTTGTCTGTAGGGAATTGATTGGATGGTTGTGGTTTGCTATTGGCTGATCTCATGTGAGTGACAGGTTGCTCCGCCCTCATCATCAGAGAAGAGGAAGGGGAAGTTATTCTGATTCAAGATTATGAATTTATAAAAATAATGATGTGCATCATGGATAAATAATTAAGAATAAATACTGCAATATTGATTTGATTTCATGGTGACTTTAAGTAATACAGAAATGTTCTTCACATTGCCAACTCCAGGCTCATTCTTGCAACATTTTTGCACGAGACCTCCAAGAAAGTTAATAAATCTTCCCTCATAATTATTGTTGTCATGTTTCTGTGGGATACGTGCTGTCGTTTGACCGTTACAGGGAGCAGGGAGTGTTTTATTGAACTGACTGGTACTCCGGTCACGAAGTCCCAACAAATCAAAGCGCTTTCACAGGCCGTAACGCTGCTTTATTTATTTATTTATTTTTTGCCATAACAAACAGTTTGTTTGGAATTTTTCTTGTTGAGCTCTTCCACAATTATAACACTAAGACAAAAAAATAAATAATAATAATAATAAATACATAAATAAATAAATACATAGATACATACAGTATATAACCCAAGCATTACAAAGAATGAAATACTGATGCATAAATACCAGAGGAGTTAAGAGCATGAACCATCCTACAATAAGTGCCGTTCAAGAAACGTTTTAATTGATCTAATTGAAGTTAGAGGAGTTAAAGGAACACGCCGACTTTTTGGGACTTTAGCTTATTCACTGTATCCCCCAGAGTTAGATAAATCCATACCCTTCTCATCTCCGTGCGTGACGTAACTCTGTCTGACGCAGCCACCGCTAGCCTAGCTTAGCACAAAGACTGGAGGTAAACGGCTCCAGCTAGCATACTGCTCCAAATAAGAGACAAAATAACGCCAGCATTTTCCTATTTACATGTTGTGATTTGTATATTAGTCACAGCGTGTACGAATAACAAGGTCACATGAGTCACAGCCTTCTTCTAACCGTATACATACTGGGAACTATATTCTCAGAAGGCGAAGCACTGCTACTTCTGCGGAGTGATTTACTCCAACTCTGAGCGAACTCTGAGGGAACAGAAGTAGCAGTGCTTCAGTATCAGTGATACACTCACCTAAAGGATTATTAGGAACACCATACTAATACTGTGTTTGACCCCCTTTCGCCTTCAGAACTGCCTTAATTCTACGTGGCATTGATTCAACAAGGTGCTGAAAGCATTCTTTAGAAATGTTGGCCCATATTGATAGGATAGCATCTTGCAGTTGATGGAGATTTGTGGGATGCACATCCAGGGCACGAAGCTCCCGTTCCACCACATCCCAAAGATGCTCTACTGGGTTGAGATCTGGTGACTGTGGGGGCCATTTTAGTACAGTGAACTCATTGTCATGTTCAAGAAACCAATTTGAAATGATTCGAGCTTTGTGACATGGTGCATTATCCTGCTGGAAGTAGCCATCAGAGGATGGGTACATGGTGGTCATAAAGGGGTGGACATGGTCAGAAACAATGCTCAGGTAGGCCGTGGCATTTAAACGATGCCCAATTGGCACTAAGGGGCCTAAAGTGTGCCAAGAAAACATCCCCCACACCATTACACCACCACCACCAGCCTGCACAGTGGTAACAAGGCATGATGGATCCATGTTCTCATTCTGTTTACGCCAAATTCTGACTCTACCATCTGAATGTCTCAACAGAAATCGAGACTCATCAGACCAGGCAACATTTTTCCAGTCTTCAACTGTCCAATTTTGGTGAGCTCGTGCAAATTGTAGCCTCTTTTTCCTATTTGTAGTGGAGATGAGTGGTACCCGGTGGGTACTCTGCTGTTGTAGCCCATCCGCCTCAAGGTTGTGCGTGTTGTGGCTTCACAAATGCTTTGCTGCATACCTCGGTTGTAACGAGTGGTTATTTCAGTCAAAGTTGCTCTTCTATCAGCTTGAATCAGTCGGCCCATTCTCCTCTGACCTCTAGCATCAACAAGGCATTTTGGCCCACAGGACTGCCGCATACTGGATGTTTTTCCCTTTTCACACCATTCTTTGTAAACCCTAGAAATGGTTGTGCGTGAAAATCCCAGTAACTGAGCAGATTGTGAAATACTCAGACCGGCCCGTCTGGCACCAACAACCATGCCACGCTCAAAATTGCTTAAATCACCTTTCTTTCCCATTCTGACATTCAGTTTGGAGTTCAGGAGATTGTCTTGACCAGGACCACACCCCTAAATGCATTGAAGCAACTGCCATGTGATTGGTTGATTAGATAATTGCATTAATGAGAAATTGAACAGGTGTTCCTAATAATCCTTTAGGTGAGTGTATATTACAAGTTTGTGTCTGTCATTGTATTTCTGTGAATGGCATTTTACACATTTGTGACTACTTGTCTGCAGCTTCAGATTCAGAATACAGGTTTGTGACAGAGTGCAAATCTCAACATTCAGATTTTTATTTGACAGGTTTTCACATCGGAGCTGTGAGTGTACGTTTTAGCATACAAGTACGAATATTTATTGTACAAGTTCTCAAATTCACATCTACATGCTCTGGAGTTTTGCTACTCTTTTACCTTCATGATTTACTGTGTTTCTGCAGGAACGCTGTTATGGAAGCGCTGGTCGAGCGTCTGGAGAAAGCAGTGGTTCGTCTGGAGGCGGTGGCTGGTAAACTACAGTTCGGGCCAGGGGGCGTGGCCAACGGTGACATCATCAGCAGTCACATGATCAACGGAGGTACCACAAGTACAGCAATGCTGAATTATTTTAATATATTAATAGGTGTAAGCATGTCTGGTAAATACGTGGCTGGTAAACTACAGTTCGGGACTGGGGGCGTGGCCAACGGTGACATCATCATCAGCAGTCACATGATCAACGGAGGGACCACAAGTACCACAGGGCTTTGCTCGAAAGATCTTGAAAGCAGTTCTGAAATCTGAAATATATATTAATAGTTGTAAGCATGTCTGGTTTATTTTGATGAGTCCACTGGGCATCGTCTGTGACTCTACCGATTATCTTAAAGAGAAGAACTCTGACTTTAGGGGGTTTTTCTTCATGGGAAAAATATTCTCACAGGAGCAGAGTGGCATTAGCCGTGGCAAACTGCACATAGTCTGAAATATATAATGTAATATGATAAAGAATTAGCTTTTGCCTCCTCCAGATTTGGGTTGGTTTTTTCTTCAGCGTTTTTAGAATAGTGGTTTTCGTGATGGACTATATTTAGGTTAACTAATATTTATTTGTTTTTAATTTTTGTGTGTGTGAGTGTGTGTGTGTGTGTGTGTGTCTGTGAGTGTGTGTGTGTGTATATAATATCTGTAATATCTGGTTTAAATAGTGGCACATAATATTAATAATAAATAATAATAAAAAATCTTATTATTGACAGTAGTTATTTTGTCAGTCATTTTTTGTGTCAAATAGCAGAAATAAGACAAATAATTAATACAAAATTAACAAAAAAAAATGTGCATATCAGACAATAAACATATAAAAACCATCTACTTTTCTTAAAGGGATACTCCACTTTTTTCGGAAATAAGCTCATTTTACATCTCCCCCAGAGTTAAACAGTTGAGTTTTACCGTTTTAGAATCCATTCAGCCGAACTCCGGTTCTGACGGTACCACTTTTAGCATAGCTTAGCACAGATCATTGATTCTGATTAGTCCAGTAGCATTTCTTTCAAAATGACCAAAAAGTTTCAATATTTTTCCTATTTAAAACTTGACTCTTCTGTAGTTAAACCGTGTACTAAGATCGACGGAAAATGAAAAGTTGCGATTTTCTAGGCTGATATGACTAGGAACTACTCTCATTCCAGCGTAATAATCAAGGAACTGTGTGTCTGTACCATGGGTGCAGCAGGCGTAATGATATGACGCAGCGCCTGAAAATAGTCCCCAGCTCGGTAACTTCTTCCAACGTGACCGGGACTAAGTTTGTCTAACCTATTAGACCTATTTTCAGGCGCTGCGTCATATCACTACGCCTGCTGCACTCATGGTACAGCCGCACAGTTCCTTGATTATTACGCTGGAATGAGAGTAGTTCCTAGTCATATAGGCTTAGAAAATCGCAACTTTTCATTTTCCGTCGATCTTAGTACACGGTTTAACTACAGAAGAGTCAAGTTTTAAATAGGAAAAATATTGAAACTCTTTGGTCATTTTGAAAGAAATGCTACTGGACTAATCAGAATCAATGATCTGTGCTAAGCTATGCTAAAAGTGGTACCGTCAGACCCGGAGTTCGGCTGAATGGATTCTAAAACGGTAAAACTCAACTGTTTAACTCTGGGGGAGATGTAAAATGAGCTTATTTCCGAAAAAAGTGGAGTATCCCTTTAAAGATGAATATCGGTTGATCTCTATATTTCATCGCCTTGTCAAAAATCTCAAAAGTTCCCAAGATCTACTCTACCTTTCAAAAGTTTAATACAGTAAAAACAGAAAATTGTGAAATATTATTACAATGTAAAATAACCATATTCTATGTGAATATACAGTAAAGTGTAATTTATATCCTGTGATCAAAGCTGAATTTTCAGCATCATTACTCCAGTCTTCAGTGTCACATGATCCTTCAGAAATCAGTCTAATATGATGATCTGATGTACAAGAAACATTAAATATAGTTGTGCTGCTTTGATGCATTTTTTTGTTCACGATTCTTTGATGAATAGAACATTTTGTAACATTACTAATGTCTTTACTGTCACTTTAATGCATCCTTGCTGAATAAAATTAGTAATCTTCTTTGAAAAACAGTCTTACTGACCCCAAACGGTAGTGTTTTCCCCAACTCTAGCGTCTAACGCCCCAGTAATGTTTATTCTGTCACATTGATTTCTGTGTTGTTGTTCTCTCTCTTTGATTCTAAGGCGAATCCCAGAGCATGGAGGCGTTCGACCTTTTGCTGAGCGGTTCAGTGTCTGAATATGTGAAGACCAGCACAGCTATTGGTGGAGACGT
>NC_140216.1:2030131-2142631 GCF_951802725.1 Rutilus rutilus | reverse complement strand
CTATAATATCAATGTTTAGCTTAGCTTAGAGTCTCTTCAGTAAAGGACTCGTGTGGCTCTGTCTGTGCAGTCTCAACAGATGCAGTTTTAAAGAGGTCATATTATGCCCTATTTTTGGTTTTCATGCTCGCATGTTCAAAAAGCACATTATTTCCCCCCATATTTGACATTGTTGCAGCTCGTCTCTTTAACTGAATGTGGGGCGGGACTCATTTTTATCCATTGGATGTTGTTTGGGCCTCTGAATAAGACACTGAAAAAGTATTTTCCTCCATATTCTCACTAGATCAGACTATATGAGCCATAAAATCCTGATGAATCAAATATAAAACTCAACAAAGAACACGTATGCAAACTTTATTTTTGGCTAAAGCCCAAAGTGTACTTTAACTTTCACACGAACGATTGTATGCATGGAGGAGCCGAACGCGTAACATCATGCATTTGGTAGCGTGCGCTTGACACAGGATCATCCTTGTCCAGTGTCTGCGCTATTTCTCTCCAGAAGTTATGACCAATAAAAATGTCATTGTACTCATTTAATTTCAGAGAGGCTAGCAATGGCATGCTAGCTTTGAAAGCATAAGATCCCACCCGCTTATTATTCTGGGAAAAAATAATGTGCGCGCTGTGCATAAAGAGTACATGCATGTAGAAAACACGGTCTGTATGCATATAGTATTCACATACTATGCTGATGACGAACTTCACGTCACATGCATTGCACACAAAAGAAACAAAGCATACTTTGGGCTTAAATGCAAGCTTATGACAATTTGATTAAGATGTAGGAGGTCAAAAAAAGAAATATTGTTCACAATGAGATCAATAACGTATTTAGAAAATAGATGTGAATTTTTATTTCATGCCGATCGTAAAGGAAGAGCAATGAGATTCGTCTTGATCTCCTCACCCTTATATTGCTCTAGATTTGTGTGCTGTAATTTTTTTTCAAGGAACATTTTTCACATACAAATGTTCCAAATAGCTACTCCATGTCCTAACCAGACATGATGGGATAAGATGTGATGTGACAAGCAAATTGTCTGTCCACACCAGACGTGATGCGACTATGAGACGCAATAAAATCAATCCAAAATCACAGCCAATCAGAAGAGCCTGTGGGTGGAGTCTCTCTGCAAGCGCACTGCATTCACAGCCAATCAGAAGAGCATGTGGGCGGAGTTTCTCTGCAAGTGCACTGCACTCACAGCCAATCAGAAGAGCCTGTGGGCGGAGTCTCTCTGCAAGCGCACTGCACTCACAGCCAATCAGAAGAGCATGTGGGCGGAGTCTCTGCAAGCGCACTGCACTCACAGCCAATCAGAAGAGCCTGTGGGCGGGGTCTCTCTGCAAGCGCACTGCACTCACAGCCAATCAGAAGAGCATGTGGGCGGAGTCTCTGCAAGCGCACTGCACTCACAGCCAATCAGAAGAGCATGTGGGCGGGGTCTCTCTGCAAGCGCACTGCACTCACAGCCAATCAGAAGAGCATGTGGGCGGAGTCTCTGCAAGCGCACTGCACTCACAGCCAATCAGAAGAGCCTGTGGGCGGAGTCTCTGCAAGCGCACTGCACTCACAGCCAATCAGAAGAGCCTGTGGGCGGAGTCTCTCTGCAAGCGCACTGCACTCACAGCCAATCAGAAAAGCCTGTGGGCGGAGTCTCTGCAAGCGCACTGCACTCACAGCCAATCAGAAGAGCCTGTGGGCGGAGTCTCTCTGCAAGCACACTGCACTCACAGCCAATCAGAAGAGCATGTGGGCGGAGTCTCTGCAAGCGCACTGCACTCACAGCCAATCAGAAGAGCCTGTGGGCGGAGTCTCTGCAAGCGCACTGCACTCACAGCCAATCAGAAGAGCCTGTGGGCGGAGTCTCTTTGCAAGCACACTGCACTCACAGTCAATCAGAAGAGCCTGTGGGCGGAGTCTCTGCAAGCGCACTGCACTCACAGCCAATCAGAAGAGCTTGTGGGCGGAGTCTCTGCAAGCACACTGCACTCACAGTCAATCAGAAGAGCCTGTGGGCGGAGTCTCTGCAAGCGCACTGCACTCACAGCCAATCAGAAGAGCCTGTGGGCGGAGTCTCTGCAAGTGCACTGCACTCGCAAACAACTGGATAAATACATAATCAAATTCTTAAATATTACACCATTTAACCATTAACATACTGAGTGACTGAAACAATCTCCATCATAGAACACACTTGTTTGTTCACAGTCGGAACGTTCTTGTTTCCTTTAATTTATTAAGGTGAATTATCCATGTCGCTTTCAGTATATATAAAGGTCACGCAAAATGATATTCAAACTCACATTAGACGCTGTAAACACTAAATAAAGCTCATAATCAGTACCTGAGATTATCATTGTCATACTTTGTATGTTGTTGTTCAGGCCTCAACGCTGCAGGAATAGAATCGTCGTGTGTCTGGTTAGGAAAAAAACAGTCCTTGTTACATATGTTACATGTACTTACCATAGTAATAACAGTAAATTATGCATAATTACATGCAACTAACCCTCAACCAAACCCTAATCCTACCCTAACCCTATAGTAAGTACATGCAGTTGCTTAATATTACTCAGTACTTAAATATATAATTACACTGTAACAATGACACCTTAAAATAAAGTGTAGCCAAAAACTCTTATTAACTTGGAAAAAGATAACCTAAATAGTTACACTTTATTTTAAGGAGTCATTGTTACAGTGTAATTATATATTTAAGTACTGAGTAATATTAAGCAACTACATGTACTTACTATAGGGTTAGGATTAGGTTGAGGGTTAGTTACATGTAATTATGCATAATTTACTGTTATTACTACAGTAAGTACATGTAACTGTAACAAGGACACTGTAAAATAAAGTGTTACCAAAAATAATAACCTAAATTTTGGTCGTACCATCACACTTAGCAATGGTGTGCATCAGAGGACTTGAATTGTGTTGACTACTTACAGAGTAAATAATGACAGGATTTAAAGTGTTTGTGTGATCCACCGCGTTAAGGGTGATTATAAACTCAGTGGCGCTCTGCCACGATCCCGAACTCTTCCTCTATTCCTCCGTGCTCTTCCGAGCGATGTGGTCAGCCATGCGACATCGGCTTCTGTTCACATAGGGATTACCTCTCCTGTTTTAAAAAATGCCAATGCGACACATTCCCGGTCATTCACACACACACACTCCGTCCGGGGGAAGAGCAGGGGCCGCGTGATGTCATGCCATCAGACTTCGGTCCACGTTTTCCCAAAACACCAGGAAGATCTCCGGCTATTGGACGAGAATCACTGGCTAATAAACACCGGTGATAGAGGAAGAGTCAACCGGACTTTAAAGAGTTTTGGAAGGTTTTGATTTTTTATTTTCACCACAGATTAACTATTTACAGTATGCAGTGGACTAATGGCCTTAAAGGGTTAGTTCACCCAAAAATTCTGTCAGTATTCACTCACCCTCATGTTGTTCCAACCCCGTAAGACTTTCGTTCATCTTCAGAACACAAATTAAGATATTTTTGATTAAATCTGAGAGCTGTCTCACTCCTCCATAGGCTTCTATGGGATCGAAACTTGCCGGCCCAGAAAAGTTAGTAAAGACATCGTTAAAATAGTCCAAGTGACTACAGCGGCTCAACCTTAAGTTTATCAAGCGACGAGAATACTTTTTGTACACAAAAATAATGACTTTATTCAACTATTGATGTTCTTCTGTGTTTCTCTGAGTGAGTTCACGTAGTGTAACAGCGCAGCGCTTCTGGGTTGTACGTCAGAACGGAGGCTCACTATTGGCCGACGCTGGTCATGTGTGTGATGCTGGCCAATAGGGAGCCTCCGTTCTGACGTACAACCCAGAAGCGCTGCGGTTACACTACGTGAACTCTCTCAGAGAAACACAGAAGAACATCAATAGTTGAATAAAGTCGTTATTTTGGGGGTTTTTTGCGCACAAAAAGTATTAACATAATAACATAGATTCAACATAATTACAGAGAAGCCTATGGAGGAGTGAGACAGCTCTCAGATTTAATCAAAAATATCTTAATTTGTGTTCTGAAGATGAACGAAAGTCTTACGGGGTTGGAACAACATGAGGGAGAGCAATTACTGACAGAACTTTCATTTTTTGGTGAACTAACCCTTTAAAGTCAAGTCAAGTCATTTATATAGCGCTTTTAACAATATAGATTGTATTAAAGGTGCTGTATGTAGGATCCAGCGGCCTCTAGCGGTGATGTTTCAGATTGCAACAACAGCGCTCGTGCTCGTGAAAAGCAATAAAGTTACAACTGTAGTCTTGCACATCAGATAACGTTAGCAAATGGTCGGCGTTAGCTGGCGAACTAATGATGTCTAACTTGAGCCAACTAAAGCACAAAATCACAATATATTTTACATTTTTTTAAGTATTGTTAGCTTACCTGTCCAAAAGTATGAAAGCCAACTTAGGGTCTGTTTTTATACCTAAAACAAAGCGGAGGTCTCTCCATAATTCAAACGCTCTGTCAATGTTGATCCGTGTTTTCGTCCTGAGTCGATCCGATTGACGTTTGGCCTGACGAGCTTCAGCAGATAAATTTTTTTTTTTTTTTTTTTTTTTTGAGTTTGTGTTGGAGTCTGTGTTGTGCTGGAGGCAGGTCGTTTTTTGGTGTTATCAGACTCCATGTCGTTAGCTGCAGTGCCGTCGCAATAGACTGTATATATAAAACGGAGAGGCTCGGGAGCACGCATGCACGTCACATCCGGTGGATTTCGCAGAAAATCCGACCCGGAGACTTCACATAAAAATAGGAATACTGGCCTTCAGAGGTAATAGCAAAACACGAAAAGTGGATCATTGTAATGTGTGATTACAACCCCTTCACAGACGGGCAATAAAAAAAGGATTCATTTTATAAAAAAAGTTACATACAGCACCTTTAAAGCAGCTTTACAGTGATAATGGGAAATTAAAGTTAGAGAGATTGTTTTGGCTTTACAGCAGCTCTAGGATAAAGTTATTGTCCAGATGAGATAAGAGGTTTGTCTTGCACCGTTTGTGCAACAGACATGAATGATACCTAAAACCATGTGACTTGTTGAGAAGAGGTTTGATATTTCTTTTCAGTCAGACTTTCACAACGTTCACTAAAAGTGGCACTAAAAATCTAACCAATATTTAATGATATTATGACATGCAATTTGATTTAATTTTGAGCTATTCCTGTATTAAGTTGCATGGAAAGGATTTTTTCTGGTTGTAATAATATCTTTTTTGCATTCCCTCCTCCAAACAAAAGATGTGTTTTATTGTTAAAGGTTTAAAAAGCTTGTTTGATTGGAGTGAAGTTTGGAGGAAGCCTCACAAGTTTTGCATTACTAATAAGGTTTCATGTAAGATTTTCCAAGTTATGTCAAAAAAATCTGTGTTTTTTGTAGCAATGCCACTAAAACTATACATTAGTCATTTATTTTGGGGATGTCCATATGGTGACATTTATTTGGAAAGAATTACAAGATTATTTTCAAATATAAATTAGTATTGTAGAAGTTGATCTGATAAGGTGTTTCTCATTTGATGTTGATAAATATTTTATTACATTTGCTCGTTATTATATTCATCAGGTCGACGAAAAATGGCTGACATTAAAATGTATTTGTAAGTAAGAACTTTCAATGCAAACTATGCAATTGGGGATTTCTCCGAATGGATTCCCACAAATCTGAATGGAAAAACACTCAACCTGAATATGCTAAGAAAAGACTGGCTATCTCTGTAGTACTGTAATACACACACACACACACACACACTAACCCGACCCCTACCCATCACATAAAACTTTCTGCATTTGTACATTTTTAATTACTTTATGTTTTTTTATACCAGATTTACAAACGAGGACGTCCCTAAAGGAGTTTTTTGGAGATTTTGGTCACTTCTTGTCCCCAAAATATAGTTAAGTAGGTTTACACACACACACACACACACACACACACACACACGCGCGCGCACACATGCACACACACCAGCTCAGCTTTCGCAATAATTCTGAAATACAATTTTTTTTGTTGGTTCATGCATATATAAATATACCCTACAAACATTCTCTCTCACTCACACACACTATGTTTAGCCGTTGTTCCTCTCCATCAGTAGTGTGAAGTGTGTGAAGCTCCCAGGAGGGATGCTGGACAGTTGCCCTAAACCTCTGGCTTTTCTCTCCCGCTGTATGTGTGTGTGTGTGTGTGTGTGTGTGTGTGTGTGTGTGTGTGTGTGTGTGTGCAGGACTGAGCTTGCATTCTGTGGCTTTTTATGGGCATGTTCTATATTTGAGCCGGTGTGTGTGTGTGTGTGTGTCCCGGGTCACGTGACGGGCCTGTCACTGGACGAGGAGTGTTTGTGTGGCCTGTAGACCGCAGCTGTTTCTCTCTGATTCCTCTTGTAATTGAGTCGCTCTGTGACTTCATGACCGAGATGTTCGTTCTGGACATAATACTGTCTGTTCAGAGGATATTTATACATATGCTAATTGTTGATCATCGTGAACCTATTACGTGAATTATACCTTCCAGAGTATATGATGTGTCCAGTTATTTATAATAATATATTTATAATAATATATTTATTTATTTTTATTTTATTTATTTATTTATTTATTTATATATATATATATATATATATATATATAAATAAATAAAATAAATAATTATTTTTATTATTTTAAATTACAATTATTATATTCTATTTAAATACACTTATTTTATTAAATTACAATTAGTTTATTTTAATAATTATTTTATTGAAATTAAATAGCAGTTTTATAATATATTATTTAAATAAATAAATTTATTTTTAATATATATTTATTTATTTATTTATTTACTTACCTTTTTTTGTTTTTTTGTTTTTTTGTTCATACAACTAATATGTGTCCAAATATTTATAAAATAGTTTATCCTTTTTTTTAATTATTATTATTATTATTATTATTATTAGTATTATTATTTTATAAAATTAAAATGATTTTATTTGATTTATAATGATTTTACTTTCTCCATATCTTAATTCTTGGTTATTTTTAAACTTTTAAAATAATTATACCTTCCAGAGTTCATACAATGTATCACACAATATCTAGAGATAAATTATTTTAATAATAATTTGTTACATTTATTTAGCGCTTTATTTTAAATAAATAAATAAATAAATAAATAAATATTTTATATAAATGACAATTATTTATTTATTTGAATTAAATTACAATTTTATATGATGTGGTCATAATGATAATAAAAAAAAATAATACAATATTTATAATTAAAATGCAAAAATAGTTCAGGCTAAGTGCACACTTTGAATGCAATCTGTCTTTCTCGCGGTGCGATTCATAATCTGATGAGAAAGCTCTTAGCTCGGGTCTGGCTCCATTCATAGCTCAGAGATAGGCTATTTCTGTCGCTCTGTGGCTGAGCATGATGGGAAGGGAAGTTCAGGACGATGCTGTAAGGTACTCGCTCTCGGACACTGTCCTAACAAGGGCCGTAATGTCAGAGAATGGATGAAAGAGACTCCTTTGTTCACAGAAATCAAAATCATGCGCATGTTGTTATGGGAGGAATTTATGTAAATAGGGTTTTTGACTTAATCACTTTGTGTCACACAAACTCTTTGTGTCACACAAACACCACAGATCAATGCTGAGTCACATTCAGCCACAAAACAGTAAATGTAGATGAATAAACACACAATGTGCCAGCAAACACTGTCTCTCGCTTATTTGATGAGGTTGAAGTGAGGTCAGCCGTTATTGCATGCTACTGAATTGCACATGAATGTAAGTTCAACTAAAAACAAGAAGTGGTATTTTTAGTCCGGAGACTCATTCTCCCACCGAGCTCTTATGAAAGGGTGGACATGGCAACTGCTGGAACACAAGCGTAAATACAAAAACGTTCATTTAACAAAGGAAACAGTGTGTTCCCTCTCCTCCTTGTTGAGAGGTAAACTGTAAACATCGCTACGGGACCGGGCCTTACAAGGCGAGGGGATCCCATCATTACGGGCAGGAATGCCGAGTGGGAGGAGGTGAAGCTTTCATTGGAAAAAACGGTCCCACTATTAAAAGTCCGCTTGGGTGACTCCGGCTCCGTGCTTTGCCCTGTGCTTTGCTCTCAGGGGTCAATGACATCAAAACTGGAGTTAGCGATCATCTGCCCTTAATGCGGACACTTTTAGCAGATACGCATTTAATGGACACGTTTAAAATCTCATTGTTTACACTTTATTTTAAGGTGACAGTGTGAGTACTGTGGAATATTAACATCTATGGGCTGCATCTAAAATCACATACTGTATAGTAGGCGAAAAACAGTATATGTGACAAAAGAAGTATGTCTGAATTCACACAGTACTCATAAAAGATACCCGGATGATCTACTACTTCCGGTGGGATTCTGAAGTGTGTTTATGAGGGACTCTTTAATATCCCATGAGGCCACAGGAGAGGATTTGTGAATGACAGTGAAGCAACTGTAGGTCACATGATAATGACAACATGGCGGATGTAGTGCGTCCAGATTACATTCATACTGTATAGAACATGCTTTTTTTAGTGGTCGTGACGTATTTACTTCTTCAAAATAAGTACCTACTCAAGAGAGTATGTGATTTTGGACGCAACGTCGGACTTGCATTGACTAGTCGGGTACTTGTATTTATATTGGGTAAAAAATGGATCCGCCTCAATGGAGCGCATACCTTTTTTATGCACATTTTTAGAATTTATGCGCATCTTGCCGTTTCCATTCAATTTGCATAAAAATAGGTGGATGAAAACGAGATGCTATAGATTTTATTCATATTTTGTATCAGTTTTTATTTTTATGTTTAGTTTTCATGTAACATTTTTGTAATTTAGTTATTTTTTCGCCATTTTTAATAGTTTCTGATTTAAAAAAAAATGTTTTATATAGTTGTTATTAAATTTGATTTCCCTTTTTTAGAGCTACACGATTCTGGACAAATTTTTTTTGTTTCAAACTGAGATCACGATACAACGTCATTTACTAGAGGTTCTGATGCTGCAGTCTATTTAAAATGAATTATTTTTTAAAAATCTGTTTGAATAAATGATTCAATGAATCACTCATAAAGACTTCGCTTGTTTCATTACTGGATGAATCTGCGTTTTTGAACAAATCAATTAAATGAATGATTCAATGACTCGCTCATAAAGACTTCGCTTGATTCATGACTGGATGAATTAGCATTTTTTTAAGCGAATCTGTTGAATGAATGATTCAGTAACAAATACATTTTTTTTAATTCACATGTCGCCACCTACTGGTGTAACGATGTAATGATTCAATCTTTATTTGAAGCTTTGAAGCTGAAGTTACTTTCAAAAGGTGATTTGCTCTATTTTGATCACTACCGCAGACATCAGTGTTTATATCCAAACTATAAACTATTATCCCAGTACTTCTGTGAAAATCTGAATTACTGCAAGACAGAAATAACAATACTGGGTGGTTAAAAAGACTGTTTGTGAAGCCGTTTCATTCCTCTCTGGGTCAGATTTGAATGTTCGCTGTGATTGTACTTGTCAAAGGATGAATCGTTGTCATTTGTGAATAAGATCCGCATGGGTGTTCGAATTGAGATCACGATCTTTTAACGATTAATCGTGCAGCTCTGTTTTTTTTATTTCAAGTAACTTGTTTTTATATTTTTGTTTCAGTTTTAGAATATTATATCCCTGGTCTCATGTTCCACAAATGAATCTTAACCTTTGATTGATGGCTTTTCCTCAGACGGAGCTGACCGACCTCCTCAGACCTCTCTCCGACCAGATCCACGAGGTCCAGAGCTTCCGGGAGAAGAACCGCGGCAGTGACCTGTTCAACCACCTCTCAGCCGTGAGCGAGAGCATCCCCGCGCTGGGCTGGGTGGCTGTGGTGAGACCCTCTCTGTGGACACTCACTAACTCGCTGCATGTAAACATATTCATATATCATATGCAACAAGTTCTACAACCTGATCTGGTAGCACCGAGGTGCCAGGAGGATGTTAAAGGGGTGGTTGATTATGATTTGACTTTTCTAACTTTAGTTAGTGTGTAATGTTGCTGTTTGAGCATAAACAACATCTGCAAAGTTACGACGCTCAAAGTTCAAAGCAAAGGGAGATATTTGCTTTTAAAGAAATCGCTTTTTAAGGACTACAACAAACGGCTGGTAGAGACTACACGAGCTTCCTCCTGGGTTAGTGACATCACAAACCCTAAAATTTACATAAACCCCGCCCCCGGAACACGATTCATAGATTATCAAGACAGAATATGCTAATCAATGACTAGAAGATAACTACACATCAGCTACATAAATTCATCAACTAACCATTCAGAAATGTCCTGTTGCTTCTACATGTTGTCTCTTCTTCTTGAGTCTCTCCATCATTGTCTGACTCCGGTTTGAGCATAAAAGGCTGAAAGTTTTTGAAATTTCCAGTGCATGTGTGTGTGAGGTAAAATGACACGAGCTCTTGAAGCTCCGCCCTCTGTGCTGGGAGCAGCAGCTCATTTGCATTTAAAGGGACAGACACAAAAACGGTGCGTTTTTGCTCACCCTCAAAAATGCTATATAAAAATATCTGTGGGGTATTTTGAGCTAAAACTTCACATACACACACTGGGGACATCAGAGACTGATTTTACATCTTGTGAAAAGGGCATTATACCACCCCTTTAATAATGTTACGGTTTGTCTCTTAGAAATGAACATATGATGGTAACCTGAGTTGACAGTAGCAGTAGTTTAAACTTGAGTTGGAATGCGGAAGTAAATTTATCATCTTTAGCAAAAACAGTAACATCTGTAAAAATTAACAACCTCATAAAAAAAAGGCTGACTGGGTTAGGACTCCACTCTTATTAAAGGGGTCCTATTATGCCCTTTTACAAAGTTTTGATTTTGTTTTTGGGGTGTACTAGAATATTTTCATGCTTGATTGTTCAAAAAACACATTAATTTTCACATATTTTACATTATTACAGCTCATCTCTGCCCAGTCTGGTTAAACGCATCGTTTTCGATGAAGCCCCTCCTTCCGAAATATGAAATGTGCTGTGATTGGTTAGCTGGCCCAGTGTGTTGTGATTGGCATCTCTTTAGCACATGTTCGGGAAATGTCCCGCCCCTTCATAACCGCGAGCTCTACTCAGATGTAAATATTAACAATGGCGTCAATTTCAAACCATTTTGATCCCGATTCAGACCCTGACAATGTTACCGAACAAGAGAATTGTGCTGAACGCATTTCAAGCACTGATTTCACAGGACGTTTCAGAGTGGTATGTTTTTATTTATTTTATATTTTCTAATAGATACGATTTTATCCATTTAATCATATTTGTCGGAAAACTATAGAAATACAAACAGTAATCAATCACAAAAATTGGGTGGTGGTGAAAAAAATGTGTAAACTTACAAAAAAGAGTCTTACAAAAGCTACAGTAAACACTACATCAATACTGTAATGTTAGTTAGCAGGCTAGCGAAGGCAAAGCTTTGCTGTTTGGTTTACATCTATCATAGCAACTATATTTTCTGTAAAATAAAATATCTCCCTTTGCATTGAACTGAGTGTCGTAACTTTGCAGATGTTGTTTATGCTCAAACAGCAACATTACACACTAACTAAAGCTAGAAAAGTGAAATCATAATCAACCACCCCTTTAAAAGTAACCATCGGTCTTCCATGATATCATGCATTTGTAGATCATAACTACTGGTAAAACCATGTGTGGTACCTCATTACCGTAACCTTGTGGATTCTGTGGTATTTGTTATGAAAAACAGTAGCATAAACATACAAATGCACAAAAACTACTATAGCTTAATAACAAAAAATACTCTAATTATATTACTTTACTCCTTTAATACAGTTAATACATCAACATTAATAATATAATAAAATGCGATATGAATATCCCACATTTCTGCCATAATGCCACTTTTACAGTTCAAGCGCGAAACGCAAGTAACTTTGTGGGTGGGTCTCGGGCGCTGTTGCTATTATACCGGCGGGATAAATGACTCTTGCGCCCGACACAAATCTAAAATGTGTTGGTCTGAAGTAGCTTCATCACTCATAGGTGTGGTTTGGGCGTACCGTGAAATAAACCAATCAGAGCGACATCTCACATTCCCTTTAAGAGCAGGCGCGCTTGTTCCATGGCGGATTGCTATTATAACGGCGGATTTGCCAAGAGACCGACGTTCTCGTCAGGGCCGTAAAACACAGAGAAGTGACATTGGGGATGGAGAAACACACCCAAATTAGCTTCGGTTAAACAGGCATATGATAGTTTGGGTAAATGTGTAAGCTAGATTTATGCCTGTTTGTGTAAGCTAGATTTATGCCTATTCATGGACACCACGATTTCCCTCGTGTGGAATATTTTTCCTTGTAATAATGTATGATTTGCAAAAATGAGAACTGCTGCGTCTGTGTGTAGATGAGAGAAGCAAAGTGTATGCGCGTTGTGCACACGCTACATTGATTATGGCCAAGCATGCGCCCTTAAAATATCATATGAATATCATGCGCAACGCGCCACTGAGACTAGGTTTTTCCTGGTCTGTGGCGGAATTGTTTTCTGAAACTGCAAAATAGCACCAGGGAACGTTTGCGCCGGAACACGCCTCCTCTTTGCGCTAAACCGCCCCGGGGAGCGCAAGTTCATTCCCTAATTTACCGGCGTGCGTCTGTGGAGGGAAAAGTCCGCTGTGCGCGGGTGCAAAATAGGAATGATACATGCGTCAGTGTACAAAGTCAATTGCAAGGGTGCAAGATAGGGCCCTTAGTGTTACTTACTACAGTAAATTCATGGTTAATGTTGGTGATTTGTGGATTGAAAAGCCTTCAAACTGGATCTTTGTGTCCTGTTTTCCACTCCAGTGAGAATGTCAGCGCTGTTTTATCTGGATTTAAACTAGTTTAATCCACAGAGACATTTGTGGTTTTTAAAGGAGAATTTGAGCGCTTTTCACCGGATCTCACACTCGCGGTCAGCAAGTAAATGCGTTCGAGTAGCGCTGTTTTGTTCCACTTTTTCACACCGATAGGAAAAAATGTCTCAAAATGCAAGCATTTAGTCCCAGTCTAAAGCCATGCAAACTTTTATAACTGATCCAGAAAATACCTGGTTTGACTTTTGAGTCTCTGCGCATTCAGATTCAGGCATGGCTTGATACTAGAGATAAAAGCCCATCAAATAAACTTCAAACAATATCACATTAGGCATATTTTCTTTGATTGTGACCTCACACAAACCATCTCTGAGAGGACCACCAAACTGATTTTCTATTATGTAAACTCTTCTGATGTCTTCATGCCGTGGACGGCTGTATCTAATCTCTGCAATGTGAATTTGGACTGAGACAGATCTGGACTCCATCATTTTCTGCTTTAAACTACTGCATCTGTTTACAGCAGAGGTTCAGAGCCTCAGTATTAGTGCTTTACATGAAACTGATCTTTTATTCTGTGCTTATTATTTACTTTTTATGAGTGCATAAGCTCCTTTGACCATCTTCTGACCCGTTGTGTTCTCGCTCTCTCTGACATGCAGTGTCAGAAACCAGGGCCGTACGTGAAGGAGATGAACGACGCCGCGATGTTCTACACCAACAGAGTCCTGAAAGATTACAAAGACACGTTAGTGGATTGTTTTTGTATGTGTTTAGTTCGGTTTGATATGTTAAATTGGGATGCACGATATTTCGGCCTCCATATCGGTATCGGTATCGGTTACATTTTTAATATTATAGTTATCGGCCCGATAAGAAAATTTGGCCAATATATTAAAGCCGATAAATAATGGGTTATTTCCTTCAGCTGAGACACTTCAGATGCGCACTGTTCAACATGATGGTTTTGAATTTGATGAAATATGAAAAATACAGTAAAGTGCAACATGTGCAGTGAATAATCTGTCATTTCGACTTCATAAAATTATAATGAGAACATTATAATTGTGTGTTTGGGACATGGATTTTAATGGTGAGACTTTTGTTTTTTGTAATCAGGCTCTCAAAAAATTATAGAAAAATTTGGATTTATCGGCCGATATATCGGTTATCGGTTTTCAAATATAAAGAGTTATCGGTATCGGGTAAAATGTTCATATCGATGCATCCCTAATGTTAAAGAGAAATTACTCTTACAAGGTGGTTCTTCGAGGAGCACGCATAGTAAATTTCCCTCACACAAATATTTGTTTTGATATAAAAAAATGATTTATTGATTTGATGTTTCTTGTGTCGACCCCAGCGACGGCCGTCATGTGGAGTGGGTGCGTTCCTATCTGAGCATCTGGACTGAGCTCCAGTCCTACATCAAGGAGCATCACACCACTGGCCTCGTGTGGAGCAAGACTGTGAGTGAGACCGCAACTTCTTTGTGTTCTGGAAGTACCAATCGATATTAACCGATATGTGACCCTGGACCACAAAACCAGTCACAAGCTTTCCATTGATGTATGCAATTTTTGTCTTGTTTCCAGTTCAAATATCAAAAAAAAAAATTTAATCAAGATGCATTTACTAAAGTAGTAAAATTATTTTTTTTAAATAAATCAAAATTAAGTGAGTTTTTGCTTAAAACACACAAAACGATCTGTCCATGGGGTAAGAAATATAATCTTGTTTCTGTTTGAATATTAAGATTATTTTTCTGACCCTATGGACAGATAATTTTGCTTGTTTTAAGCAAAGACTCACTTAATCTTGATTAATTCCCCCGGAAAACAAGATATAATATCTTATCTAATTTTACTTATCTATTCTTATCTTAATCATTTTTAGATATTTGGACTGGAAACCAGACAAAAATACCAAGTAAGAAAAGCATTTTTTGCAGTGTGGTTTGTTAGGATATGATAATATTTGGCCGAGATACAACTATTTGAAAATCTGGAATCTGAGGGTGCGTCTTTAAAGTTGTCCATTTATGTTCACGATTCACTCACAAAAATAAATGTTTTATATATTTACGGTAGGAAATTTACAAAATATCTTCATGGAACATGATCTTTATCCTAATGATTTTTGGCATAAAAGAAAAATCTATCATTTTGACCCGTACAATGTATTGTTGGCTATTGCCACAGATATACCCGTGCGACTCGAGACTGGTGACGTGGTCCAGGGTCACATATGTTAAACAGGGATGCATGATATATCGGTATCACCGTACTCTAATAATCTTATTTAAAAAACATTATAGCGTACACAGTTATATTAAGTAGTTCTGGAACTTTTGGGGATGTCAAAACTTGTCTGAAATAGTGTGTGTGTCAGACAGAAACCTGAGAGCCGTCACTGACTGTGTGTATGTCAGCTGTCCCTCCCGCTCTGTGTGTGTGTGTGTGTGTGTGTGAAGGACTGTGTGCTGCGGACAGGTGGTCATCTGGGTCTTTTTGCATGGGGGGTTTACCATAGAAATGCCCCCAACAAAAGCCTAGTGTGTGTCTGGCTTACACACCTGCTCTCACACACACTCCTCGTAACTCAACCTCTCTTCTCATGTACTCCACATCATACCTCTCCTTTGACTTCAGTAAATATCCTCACACATCAAACTCCTGCATCACGCTTTTCCACTTCCTCTAACAGTTTGTTTAAGTACCTTTGCCTTTCCACCTCTTCACAAGGCATTGACCTTTGGGGTCAGAGGTCGAGCTGCCCAACCTATGCCGAACATCAGCACAAGTATTGGGATTATAAGTGTGTGTGTTTGCACAAGACAGCAAAAGATGAGTGTGCAACAGTTGTTTAAGTGGCTTAACCGTGTGCAACTGTCAATGGCAGCTGTGCTGACGATGTGGAACAGGCGTAAGTGTGTCGTCAGGGTCACACAACACACACACGGCCCGCGCTAATTGTCCTTTTTTGTTAAATAAGATTATCCCAGTTGTGTCAGAAACACATGGACTGATATGAAAATCAGGACCATCATGGAAACACTCAGGATTCAGTTAGCGAGAGACATCTTACAGCATATTTTTGACTGATATTTATTGTGATATTTAATATTTATAATATGCATAGAGAGAGTAGCAGTCAGAGGTTTGCACACACACCTGCTCGTTCATTATTATTTGTTTCTTCTTTTCTTTAATTTTAAAAGAAATTCTTCTTTTAATACAATTTAGTCGAGATGTTCATACACATTTATGTTCAAATTTGTATATCAAACAAGTTTCATGCAATTGAACGCATTAAAACATTGACAAGTTTATCCATATGACATGTTTATGGAGAAAAATGTATATAAATGCACAAATATTTATATATAAATATTTGTGCATTTATATACTTTTTATATATACCAAAATAATACCAAAAAAGGTATATTATAATATATATATATATATATATATGTATGTGTGTATGTGTATATATATATATATATATATATATATATATATATATATATATATATTTTTTTTTTTTATGGAGGACTGCAACATTTCTTTGCCTTGTTTTTTAGAATAAAAATATATACAGTACCAGTCAAAAGTTTGGAAACATTACTATTTTTAATGTTTTTGAAAGAAGTCTCTTATCAATCCTGCAGTTAAAAAAAACACACACAAAAACAGTAATATTATGAAATATTATTACAATTTAAAATAATGATTCTCTTTTTTAATATATTTTAAAATGTAATTTATTTTTGTGATGCAAAGCTGAATTTTCATCAGCAAGTACTCCAGTCTTTAGTGTCTTATGATCCTTCAGAAATCATTCTAATATGATTATTTGATACTCAGTTATTATCAATGATGGAAACAGTTGTGCTGTTTAATATATTTTTTTGGAATACTTTTTTCAGGATTCATTGATGAGTAAAACGTTAACAGCATTTATTCATAAAAACAGCATTTATTCAAAATAAAAACATTTCTAACAATATAAATCGTTACCATCACCTTTTATCAATTTAACGCATCCTTGTTGAATTAAAGTACTAATTTCTTTAAAAAAAAAGTTATTGTTCCCAAACTTTTGAACGGTAGTGTATATTGTTACAAAAGATTTCTATTCTAAATAAATACAGTTCTTTTTAACTTTTTATTCATCAAATAATCCTGAAAAAAGTATCTCAGGTTATAAAAAAATATTAAGCAGCACAACTGTTTCCAACATTGATCATAAATCAGCATATTAGAATGATTTCTGAAGGATCATAAGACACCAAAGACTGGAGTACTTGCTGATGAAAATTCAGCTTTGCATCACAAAAATAAATTACATTTTAAAGTATATTAAAAAAGAGAACCATTATTTTAAATTGTAATTTAAATTGTTAATTTAATTTGTTAATTAATTTAAATTGTTAAATTGTTTTTTTAACTGCAGGCTTGATGAGCATAAGAGACTTCTTTCAAAAACATTAAAAATAGTAATGTTTCCAAACTTTTGACTGGTACTGTATATACTAACACACACAAGACATATATATATCTTTATTACTGTATGACATCAATGCTAATGGAAAAATATTTGTGTGTTTGTAAAAATAAATATATATATAACCATTCATTCAGGCCAGCAACACTACAGACTCAATCCGTTGCCTCATACTCCGCCTTCTGGAGTAAAATGGCCATTGCAAGGAACTTACCAACACACGCAGTTACAGTTTAGTTGCTGTACCTTCTTAAGATATTCAGCAATGTTGTTAAACAGTATAATAATGAAGTGTATATATACTGTATATATAGGGGACTAACTCTGATGTTCTCAACAGGGTCCTGTAGCCCCTTCCTCACAGTTCAACGCTCCGTCTGACGGTCCTCCTCCTCCTCCTCCTCCTCCTCCTCCAGTGTTCATGGGTAATAAAGCCAGCGACAGCACAGCTCAACACTCGGCTCTGTTCGCACAGCTCAACCAGGGCCAGGACATCACTAAAGGTGGGCCGGAGACCTCCACCCGTCTGCAGACACACTGTCCCGCCAGCAAACCTCACGTCAGGTGGTGTGTGTGTGTGTGTGTTCTTCCTCCAGGTTTAAAGCATGTGTCTGACGAGCAGAAGACGCATAAGAACGCCAGCCTGCGCTGTCCGGGAGAGAGGATCCACCGGGAGTCTCCGGCCAGGAGTCAGGAGCGGAGACATTCCCCAGTGCTGGAGCTGGAGGGGAAGAAGTGGCGGGTGGTGTGTGTGCTCTCCTCTCCTCGACGTCACACTAATACACACGCTCTCCTGCTACAGTTACTGCTGAAACACTGCAATACATGTGCAAAACAGAATCTAGACCACAATGCAATGCACTTGACATTATTATTATTATTATTATTATTATAATTATACAAAGCCATTTAGTCATTATCTTTGAAATGAAAATGCAAACTAGCAATTTACAAACAGAATAAGAGATTATTTTATATTATATTATATTATATTATATTATATTTGAATACACATTAATACTTTATTATTATTATTATAACGTTAATAATAATAATAATAATAATAACATGTATTATTATTATAGTTACCATGGTGGTTATTATTATTATTATTACTGCTATTTTTATATATTATTATGTTATATTATATTACAGTTAAGAAGAATACATTATAATAATAATTATAGTTAGCATAGTGGTTATTATTGTTATAATGTATTCTTCTAAATATACAGTATAGTATAATATAGCATAATATATAATAATAGTAGTTGTAATAATAATAATAACCACTATGCTATCTATAATTATTATTGTAGTAATTATTAATACTACTATTATTTTAAATTATATTATATTGTTAAATTATATATTAATTAATTATAAATAATTATGAGATAAAAAATTATTATTATTATTATTTTTTATAGTTGGCCTTGTGGTTATCATTATTGTTATTATAAATAATTATCATAGTTAGCATAGTGGTTATTATTACTGCTATTATTATATACTATTATGTTATAGTATATTGTATATTATATATTTAGAAGAATGCATAATGATGATAATAATAATAATAATAATTATTATTATTACTATACCATTTTCTATACCATTTTCTCAATAGAAAGATATTTAGAAGAGCTTAACATGTTCTATAAAATAATAATTCTCAGTGGCAGAGGACACATTTGAAAGAGAAAGATATTCATTATATTCATATTCATCAAAAAAATAATGATTATCTCCCAAAAAGTGGCTTGGATGAATGTAGAAATGTATATAATATGGTAACACGTGTAATCTAGGCTGTCGTACCCTATAGCTGTAGCATCACTAGAGTGTGTGTGTGTGTGTGTGTGTGTGTGTGTGTGTGTGTGTGGGGGCCTATAGGAGCACCAGGATCAGTCACATGACCTGCTGATAGAGGACACCGAGCTCAGACAGGTGGTGTACGTCTTCAGCTGTAACCGCTCCACACTCCAGATCAGAGGAAAAGTCAACTCCATCATAGTGGGTAAGAGGAGCTCCTCAAACACCAGCTGCTCTCATTCATAATGCTATCATCCACTCGCAACATGTGTGTGTGTGTGTGTGTGTGTGTGTGTGTCTGCAGATAACTGCAAGAAGCTTGGGCTCGTGTTCGACAGTGCGGTGGGCATCGTCGAGATCATCAACTCCACAGACGTTCAGCTTCAGGTTAGATGGAAACGTGCACATAAGTTACAGATCTGATCTGTGATATTGATCTGTGATATGAATTATGGCCATAACTGCCAGAATCAATAAAGAATGTCCTTGTACAACAAGGTCCTTGCTTTTGCTTCATTGGGAGCCAGAAGACGAATATTGTGACAATCCTCATGTCCCTCTTCTCATTTGTCTCGGCTGAAGGACTAAATGAAAATAAATAAACTCATTTTATACAATGTGACCCTGGACCACAAAACCAGTCACATGGGTCAATTTTTTTGAAATTGAGATTTATACATGATCTGAAAGCTTCCCATTGATGTGTGGTTTGTTAGAATGGGACAATATTTGGCTGAGATACAACTATTGAAAATCTGGAATCTGAGGGTGCAGAAAAATCGAAACATTGAGAAAATCTCCTTTAAAGTTGTTCATTTATGTTGGCGATTGTGGCGCACTCACTCACACAAATACATGTTTTATATATTTACGGTAGGAAATTTACAAAATATCTTCATGGAACATGATCTTTACTTAATATCCTAATGATTTTTGGCACAAAAGAAAAATCAATAATTTTGACCCATACATTATATTGTTGGATATTGCCATAAATAAACCAGTGCAACTCGTGACTGGTGACGTGATCCAGGGTCACACATGTGGAATACTGTCCTGTCCTTTGTTGAGACTGTACCTTCATTGGAGATTTGATCATTTGGAAGGGTTAGAGTGTTCTCTATATTTGTATATCTTTTATTCATTTATTTCTATGGATGTTAAAAAAGATAAACAGCAGGACGTGATGTTTTTCATATATGTCATGCACAAAAATATACATGAAAAAAATGTCCTATGATTATTAAATAGAGCTGTGGTTTGCATATGTTGATTTTGAAGAGACGTTCACATACATACATTACACAATTACATTATACAATACATCTTCAATTACATTATACAATACATCACATTTCAATTTTATGTGCTTTAATAGCATGAGTTGCTAATTCATCAACCACATACATCACCATTCAAAAGTTTGGTTATAAATATATATTTTTTTTTGTTTTTTTTGTTTAGCAAAGATGCATTAAATTGATCAGAAGGGACAGTAAAGGCATTTATAGTGTTGCATTTTTTTTTTTTTTTAAACTAGATGTACCGCATCGCGGTACAAAATATGACCGCCGCTCAGGCCTGCACTGGCTTTCCACAAAAATAAATGACGTGGAGTAATTTGGCTGTATTGCGTGTTTATGTATATACCTAAAAAAAGTAATAGTATGTGCATGTCTGTCTGTGTGTGTGTGTGTGTGTGTGTGTGTGTGTGTATGTGTGTGTGTCTGTGTGTGTGTGTGTGTGTCTGTGCGTGTATGTATGTGTGCGTACATGTGTGCGCGTGTGTGTTTGTGTGTGTGTGTCTGTGCATGTGGATTTGTATGTGTGTGTATGGGTGTGTGTCTGTGTGTGTGGATGTCAGTGTGTGGGGACCAAACGAAATTTTTCCTTAGAAGTCTAGTGGGGCTACATGCCCACCAAATTTCATGTTCCCCGGTGTTTCGGTGTCCCTGGTATCGTTGACGAAAAATTTACGGGGGCCCCAGCGCGGGGGGGAAGTGGCCTCCGGGGACCAAACGAAATTTTTCCGTAAAAGTCTAGTAGACCAACATACCATAAAAATGTCTTCATCCTCGGTGCCACGGTTCAGGTAGTTATTTAGGAAAAACTGCATTTTTTGGGGTTTGGGGGGGCCCAGCGCGGGGGGGGGGTGGGGGGGGGGGGTGGTGGCCCCCGGCCCCCGGGGACCAAACGAAATTTTTCCTTAGAAGTCTAGTGGGGCTACATGCCCACCAAATTTCATGTTCCCCGGTGCTTCGGTGTCCCTGGTATCGTTGACGAAAAATTCAGTAAGGTGACGAAAAAAAAAAAAAAAAAAACTTTGACAATCCCTATATGACCGCTTTCGCTAGCTACGCTAGCGGCGGTCATAATAAATGCTGTTTTTTCCCCCACAGTTTCCATAAAAAGATTAAACTTTTCAACATTGATAATAATAATCATAAATGTTTCTTGAGCATCAAATCATCATATTAGAGTGATTCCTGAAGGATCATGTGACACTGAAGACTGGAGTAATGATGCTGAAAATTCAGCTTTGATCACAGGAATAAATTACATCTTACTATATATTCACATATATAATGATAATATCTCACAGTTTTTACTGTATTTTTTTATCAAATAAATGCAGAAAACAACCGACCCCAAACTTATGCAATCAGACTTATGTAGCTTGTTATTGTAGAACTCAATGGTACTATAAAATGAGCTTCTCTTCTGTATCACCCTTATATATATTTAGTCACCAAATGAACAAAACGTAATATAACTTGTGTTTTTGTCTCTCAGGTGATGGGAAAAGTTCCTTTAATTTCCATTAACAAGACTGAGGGCTGCCATGTGTACTTGAGCCGGGATTCTCTGGACTGTGAGATAGTCAGTGCCAAGAGCTCCGAGATGAACATCCTGGTTCCCGAGGGAGAAGACGATTACGTGAGTGTATTTACACTGGAAATATGTCCTTCATGCCCTTTCAGGCTCTGCTAGAACAGGTTTTCCTGCTTGAATGTTGATTATTTTCCTCATATTCTCCATTGTTGCGGCTCCTCTCTTCCCAGTCTGTCAGTAACGCTCTGTTTAGTTCCTGTCTCTATGAAGCCCCTCCTTCTGAAAAGCACACTGCACTCTGATTGGTCGGCTGGAGCAGTGTGTTGTGATTGGTCGAGCGCTTCGAGTGTGTTTGGGAAATGTCCCGCCCCTTACCATAACCACCTGTTTAACACACTACTAACTAACTCAACCAGGCCCCGCCCCTTTATTCTGCGTATGAATTATTATAATGAGGAATATTGTGACGTGTTCGTTCCCGGAAGAAACTCAAGACTACAATGGAGGCGTTTCAGGAGTTCAGGAACACTGACACTGATATAGAGAAGAGCTGGAGCTTCTTCATCCTCAAACAGCAACATAGTTTTAAAAAGTATAATAGGTCCTCTTTAATAAATGACTTGATCATGTTAAATAATAACATGATGCACAATGTCTAATTGCAGAGATTTACATTTAAACACGAGGGGAAAAAACTCTCATCAGCATTATAATGTTATTATTGAAGTTATTGTTCATGCATTATCTGACTGATGTCTCCTCATGTGGTCAACAGAGGGAGTTTCCCGTCCCGGAGCAGTTTAAGACGGTGTGGGACGGGTCCAGTCTGGTGACAGAGCCCACGAAGATCGCTGGGTGATTCTCTCCCAGCTCGTCACCTCGTTCCCATTACCCAGAATCCTTCATGCACTTTCACTGTATCACTAATGTGAACTCAAACGTAAGAATTCATACATTGTGGTCGTGTGAGTTGTAGTTTTAGGGTAAAAAAAAGTCAAATTAAGAGCAAAATATGAGCAAAAAAATTCCATTTCCCAAACCAATCATGAAACCTTTAAATAAATTAGTGTTAGATATTTTTATCCTTAAATTTAGCAGCAATAAAAACAGATTATTACTACAAATAGATTATTAAAAATGTATTATTAGATTATAATTTTTACACATTATGTATTATATAAATGATTGCACTGCATGGCACCATTATGTGTGAATATGGGAATTTTTCAGTCAACGACTTCAAAACTAAAACTATAAAACATTTTAGGTTTGCTGAAATAAAATAAAACATTTTTTAAAAATACATACATAAACATGGCAAAAAAAAAAAATTACATTTTTTTATTAATATATATATATATATATATATATATATATATATATATATATATATATATATATATATAATAAAAAAAAATGTTATTTTATTTTATTTTTTTGCCAGTTGCCAAGGCAAGATTTCTTATTTTCATTTAGTTTAACTTTATGTAGGCCTACTAAAACTGAAATAAATAATAAAACTATATAGACATAATAGACAAAAAAGAAAAGAAAAAACACAGAAAAATGACTAAAACTAAAACTAAAAAAAAAAAAAAATCGAATGAAAAAATAAAACATTACAAAAATAACCAAAATATTTGTTAAAACTATAATAGTATCCGAATGACATTAAAATAACACTCAAAGCAATTTTGGATACTTTTTTTTTTGTCCATAGCAATGTATTTTTTACATTTCATTTTTGAAAATGTAATCAATTTATTAATGTTTTATTTTATTTTTGTCTTTGAAATGATATAGTATTTTGAGTTGATGTCATAAATTCTCATGTTTAATACATTTTGGTTCCATGTTGTAATATTAAAATATATATATATATATATATATATATAAGTATATTTAGCTACAACTCATCTTTATAGGGAAACCACTCCTTTGTGTTTCGCGCGTCACATTTGACATTTCCTTCAGTTTATGCTTCAGTTTCAGTTCATAACAATGTTCTTCTGCATGAAACATGTTTATCTGGCGAGATGAAGTGCATCTTCAGGCTTTGGACGCAGACTGTGTGAAATCAAGAGTTAAATGGATCTTCTACAGTCAGATCTAGTGTGATGCTGGCCTCTGTTCTGCAAACGAACGAGTGCCTTCGGGGGTGTTTTTATAAGGTTTTATATTATTTTAATATAGTTCAAAAATAACTTTGCTTAATTTTTTCATAATCTCAGACCATCTTCTGAAACTGACTCCTGTATGTCAGATATGAATGTGCTGCGTTATAACACCAAAGAGGACCTATTAAATCTTTCTTTAGTGTGTAAATGTTGCCGTTTGAGAATCGAACGCGTCACAATATTCCTCATTATAATAATTCATACGCAGAATAAAGGGGCGGGGCCTGGTTGAGTTAGTTAGCAGTGTGTTAAACTGGCGGTTATGGTAAGGGGCGGGACATTTCCCAAACACACTCGAAGCGCTCGACCAATCACAACACCACTGCTCCAGCCGACCAATCAGAGCACAGTGTGCTTTTCAGAAGGAGGGGCTTCATAGAGACAGGAAGTGAACAGAGCGTTACTGACAGACTGGGAAGAGAGGAGCCGCAACAATGGAGAATATGAGGAGAATAATCAACATTCAAGCAGGAAAACCTGTTCTAGTAGAGCCTGAAAAGACTTTGTAGAAGCGCATAATAGATCTCGTTAAGTAAATGCCTAAATTGTTTCCTAGTTGGTCTCACTTTTACATCTGCCTGTAAATGTACATGCTTTAAATGTTTGTTCTTCATCAGGAAGGTCTTGAACTCTTTGAAAGTTTGCCAACATGTGTTAATATGGAGCATTCTTCAGTCCTTAAGAGGGAATTATGGTACATTTACTTGGTCAGTAAACAGTCCTCATTTAACTAAACATTAATGCACATTTATAAATGATGCATAAACACAGTAGAACGTGAACACTGTACTAAATCACACTGTACTTTATAAGTATTTTCACATGAATTGAATCAAATAAAGTAATCATGAACCTGTTTTACACTGTTATTTGCATGTTTTTGGCATGTCTATCGTCTTATGAACTTTATAACATTTAGTTGTTCTGGAGCAAATGTTTTAAAAATGGGGTCCGGGACCCGAAATGTGTTTTTAAAACAAACTGTGCAGATATTAATAATAATAATAAAATAATTATTTTGTATAGCGCCTTTAAAATTGCATTCTCAAAGCGCTCCAACACAAGCAAGCACAACAATATAAATTAAAACACAAAGTAGAAAAAAAAGAAAAAAGATTTAACGCTGAATAAATAAACAACAAAATAAAATGCAAAATTAAAAGCAATCCTGAAATAAAAAGTTTTAAGACTTGATTTAAAAATGACTAATGAATGTTTAGCGTAATAATTTGCTCACATGATAAATACCGTTTCATTCTGCTTTCTAAAGAATGATCAGAAATCATGATTTTTAATAAAATTCTGATTATTTTATTGTATTGACAGGACTAGTTTTCATCAGTATGGCAAAATAAAAGTTTTGTGGAAAAAATATAAAAAATGAAGCTGTTTAGCACAAGGACACTATAAAAGACTATTGTTTAATTTTAATTTCTTAATATTTTTCCTCGCACAGGGTGTTTACACGTAAACTAATCTAACCTTCGCATCAAATTGGGCATTAATTATGAAGGCATGAAAAAAAGAGTGGATTTGTCAGAATTTGCTCTTTAGATTCTTTTCCTGACATTAATGAGCAAACAAGAACAGAATGTGAAGTATTCTGGAAATCTGAAGAAATACAAAACATAAACTAACTTAAAGCTTATGTTTATTAATGTGACACACACCATTCAAAGATATAGTCGGATTCTATAAGCACAGCGTTCATGATTCATCGGAGACAGTAAACACACTCCGCCCTCTGCTGGCAGACACGAGTCATTACACACACACTCCGCCCTCTGCTGGCAGACACGAGTCATTACACACACACTCTGCCCTCTGCTGGCAGACACGAGTCATTACACACACACTCTGCCCTCTGCTGGCAGACACGAGTCATTACACACACACTCTGCCCTCTGCTGGCAGACACGAGTCATTACACACACACTCCGCCCTCTGCTGGCAGACACGAGTCATTACACACACACTCTGCCCTCTGCTGGCAGACACGAGTCATTACACACACACTCCACCCTCTGCTGGCAGACACGAGTCATTACACACACACTCCGCCCTCTGCTGGCAGACACGAGTCATCACACACACACACACACACACACACACTCTGCCCTCTGCTGGCAGACGCGAGTCATTACACACACACTCTGCCCTCTGCTGGCAGACACGAGTCATTACACACACACACACACTCTGCCCTCTGCTGGCAGACGCGAGTCATTACACAACCTTACAGCATTTTGGGTTTTTATTTGCATTTAATTCATTGTTTATGTTTTACACTGTATCACTTAAAAAACCAAGAGCTTCTAAATAATAGTAATAATAGTTTTTTACTATTTATTTTATTTTAGCTAGTCATCTAAAGTGTTACTCGCACACACAAACTGAACACACACACTCCCACTTTTTACTCACAAAAACTGAACACACACTCACACTCTTTAAACTGAACACACACACTCTTTACTCACACAAACTGAACACACACACACACACACCAGAGTTAACAATACCTAAAAAACAACAACAACAACACAATTTTATTATATGAAATAAACGATATCTGGAAAAAAAATATTAAATATTAAAAATCCATCCAAGCATTTAAACTCAGTAAAACAGTGTTTTTGTGGTTATTCCCATGCGTTTAATGTTTGATGACCACACACACACACACTCATGCGTTTAATGTTTGATGACCACACACACACACACACACACACACACACACACTCATGCGTTTAATGCTTGATGACCATGTTTCCCTCTGAGTCCTGAGTGAAAAGCATCTCCTCCTCCTCCTCCTCCTCTTGTCCTGAAGCACACACACTGTAACTCCTGCGCTCCTCCTGGTCTCGATGAGCGATCACAAACAAACCCTCCGAGTCCTGAGTGAACAGCGAAGCAAGAGTTTCTCCTGCGCTCACACACTCCTCAGGCGAGAGAAGTGTGTGTTTCTCCTTCCACCTGCCCTTGGCTGGACTGGACAGACCCTGTCGTTTAAAAGCAGGATTCTGAAGAGGAGATCCCGGCCGGAGATTCTCCTTTCCCGTGCGTCTGATGGGCGACGCTTCAGTTCTGCACTCACCACTCCTGTGGGTTTGATTGACAGGTCGAGAGGTTAAGACACGCCCCTTAACTGTGGCTTTATGACCTCCATGATGAACCATGTTATCTGGGTTCTCTTCGTTATTGTGATGTTGTTGTGTCTTTAACACAGTTTGGTCATATTCTTGTCTATAATGGGCAACATGTCTCCTCTTTCCAGGAGGTTCCTGGTTCTCCGACTCTCCTCCGCGTATTAGATGGAAGAAACGCTGCTCTTTCTGGTCCCTGTCTGACGATCCGTCACAATCTCCGTCCCGGGTCTGCAGGTCCAGCTCAGATGATTGACAGGTCGAGTCCGAGGTCATGCCATGTTTGCGTTTGTTCCCGGTGTGTGTCGTCCCGGAGTGTGTCGCACTTCGGTTCAGGTCTGAGCACAGAAACACCAGAATTCAGCTTAAACTGTTTATCATCACATTAAAGATGTGTGTGTGTTAGTGCTATTTTAGGATCTTTGAGAGACTATTACAGTTTTTAGTAATTTTGTTGCATGTTTAAAAATATATATATATATATTTCATTTATATTCATTTTTGTGTTTACTTTTAGTTGTTTTAGTACAGCAGGTTAAACTAAATTAAAGCAGCAGCTGAAATAAGTTATTATTATTTTAATTCATGCAACAAAAATGTTTTTTTTATTTATTAAAAGTTTCAGTCAACTATAATAACCCTGGTGTACACACTCTCACACACAAACACACACACACACACACACACACACACACACACACACACCCTTACACTCACACAAACTGAACACACACACCCCCTTACAATTACACAAACTGAACACTCACTCACACACACACACACAAATTGAACATACAAACAAACTGTACACACTCACACACACAAACTGAACACATACACACTCACACACAAACTGAACACGCATAAACTAAACACACACACACACACACACACACACACACACACACACAAACTGAACACACACCCACAAACTGAACACACACCCACACCCTTACACTTACACAAACTGAACACACACACACACACACACACACACACACACACACACACACACACACACACACAAACTGAACACACACCCACACCCTTACACAAACTGAACACTCACTCACTCACTCACTCACACACACACACACACACACACACACACACACAAATTAAACACACAAACTGTACAGCTGTACTAGTACACACACACAAATTATTGAACAGTGAACTCACACCTACACACACCAGAGTTATTTATATAGTTAACGATACCCAAATATGTATATATACATATAATAGAGTATGAAGAGTTGTGTAATGTGTCACCTGTGTGTGTGTGAGTGAAGAAGGATGATATAATGCTCTGTCTCGTGGCGGGCATGTGGAGTTTAGTCTGAGTGAAGCTCAGAGTCAGTCTGGAGATCATCGGGCGGGTCAACTGAAGGAGACAAAGGAAATACACTTATACAATATACAACTGCAATAAGTTAAATCTGGTATAATAGCATGTATTTAATTGTGTTACCTGTTGTTTCTTCTCCTTTAACTCTTTTGTGTCGAGCCATATCCCACACTCTTCTTCTTTCGCCGGTTTCGCTTTAGTGCTCTTGGTGGATTTCATTCTGTGTTTACAAATCTCTAATACTCAGACGCCGGCTATATGTGGAGCATATAATGCGCTGACAATCTCATAATAAACAGGTAATTATTGATAAGGTTTAGAAAGTCGTATTTTAGTTATGTTTATATATAAAACTCCTCGAGATTCTCTGTTTACTGTGTCTACTCCTTCCCGCGCGACCATTGATTCAAAGAGACTCTCGGGTTGCCAAGTGTTCTCGCGAATCACTGACACATCCGTTTTTATTAATAGCACTGGTTATAATGATGAAGATGATTGTCTTCCTATAATGTATAATATAGGCTACTATAAAAACAGTTACTATGCTATAAAAGTTATTAAAATTTCAATAAAGCTGGTATATTTATTAGAGTGGAAAAATTAAAGGGACTTGGCAATGGCAACCCTCACCGAAATGTACACGTAAATGTTAGTTTTCTTTGAATGTTAAGTTAAATAAATAAATAATATACTATAGAAAACAGTTATTATTCTATAAAGTAGTTATATTTCATAACTGAGTCAATAAAGCAGGTATATTTATTAGTGTGGAAATATTAAAGAGACATGGTAATGGCAACCCTCACCGAAATGCACACGTAATAAATGTTAGTTTTCTTTGAATGTTAAATAAATAAATAATATACTATAGAAAACAGTTATTATTCTATAAAGTAGTTATATTTCATAACTGAGTCAATAAAGCTGGTATATTTATTAGTGTGGAAATAGTAATGGGACTTGACACTATGAAACGTACACGTAAATGTTAGTTTTCTTTGAATATTAAATTCAATAAATAAAAAATATACTATATAAAACAGTTCTTATTCCATAAAGTAGTTATATTTCATAAATGAGTCAATAAAGCAGCTATATTTATTAGTGTGGAAATATTAAAGAGACTTGGCAACCCTCACCATGAAACGTACACGTAAATGTCAGTTTTCTTTGAATGTTAAGTTAAATAAATAAATAATATACTATATAAAACAGTTATTATTCTATAAAGTAGTTATTTCATAACTGAGTCAATAAAGCTGGTATATTTACTAGTGTGGAAATATTAAAAGGTCTTGGCAACCCTCACCATGAAACGTGCGCATAAATGTTAGTGTTCTTTGAATGATAATTTAAATGAATATATAATATACTATACTATAAAGTAGTTATATTTCATAACTGAGTCAATAAAGCACAGTTTATTTAGCAGTGTGGAAATATTAGAGGTCCTTGGCAACCCTCACCATGAAACTTGCGCATAAATGTTAGTTTTCTTCGAATGTCAAATTGAATAAATAATTATTCCTATCACTTTAGAGTTGAGATTAAATATAATATATATTATTTGCATGAGCATATTGTTGTAAAATGAAGAAATAAAATAAAACAGGATGTTACGAAATCATCCGGCGACGTCACGTCAGTTTGCAGTGGTGACGTCAATATAAGGGTGAGCGAATTCTTTTTTATCTTCCTGGTGCGTTTTTTGTGTGTTAAAAACCCCTTTAATATTTAAATAATACGTAATTTCATAATCACATTAACGTTATATACTTATATAAGGTGCGAATTAGTGAAAGACATCAGTGTGGCGTTTACACTCTCAGCGGAATGAAAGCTAAACCGAAGCTAGTTGCCTGAGCTAGCATCGCTCACGAAATAAACAAAACAACATCAGCTGTTGTATAAAGAACTCGATTCACCATTTACCTTGCGTCAAACAGCTCGTTTAATGTCTAGAATCTATTTAGTCACATATGTTGTCTGTCTGTCTATAAGTTTGAATGGTATTTCCTGTGTTTGAGATCAGATCTCAGTACGTTTTGATAAACAATCAATCGTTTCTTTGAGAAAAGTACTGGCTCGTGGCTAAAGCAAAAACGTAATGATCTGATTGTCTCTTGATTGTTTTGTAGTTCATCATGTTTCATGGAATACCTGCTTCTGGAGTGATGGGAGGAGGTGAGACGGGAAAAATCAATCTAAGCATCTCATTCTTTCATATTTTCACATATTATCA
Organism: Rutilus rutilus; assembly: GCF_951802725.1. Taxonomy (NCBI): domain Eukaryota; kingdom Metazoa; phylum Chordata; class Actinopteri; order Cypriniformes; family Leuciscidae; genus Rutilus; species Rutilus rutilus. The sequence goes on along the minus strand of NC_140216.1, from coordinate 2,111,608 downwards.
GGATCTCATATCTCTGTTTTCCCTTTCTGCTTTAACTTAACCAGCGCCTGCCAACAAGCAAGAACTGTATGAGGTAAAATGTTAGATTGTGCACTATTTTTATCTTAATAATGCACTCACTGTCATTTTTCTTCTTCTTTAAATGACTGTCTTTGTCTGTTACAGGAAGTGAAATTGTACAAAAATGCCAGAGAAAGGGAAAAGTAAGTTACCTGACATCATATTGGCTATTTTTGAGCTTCTTTATTTATTTGTCACACTAATTGATGTCACCGTAAAGACAATGTCGGATGCTGATTATGTGATTGGGTTGCATTTAATGTCCTTTTTGTTTCATTTGGAAAGGTATGACAACATGGCAGAGTTGTTTGCTGTGGTCAAAACCCTCCAGGCGCTAGAGAAAGCCTACATTAAGGACTGCGTGACTCCAAACGAGTGAGTTACTTTGTGCAAAATGTCATGATTTAAGGTATGGTCACATTTACTGTAGTTCAATGATTTTTCTCAGGCAAAGTCCAGTCGTTTCAATAGGAATCCATGCAAAATGGGGGGCGAAATATTTCTGCGCAGATTCAACAGAAAGCTGATTGGTTTGAAAGTGGCTTGTGTGAAGCTAGGCTTTATACATCGCTATTCTATTGACAAGAGGCAATGGTCCTTTTATTTCCCCTCTTCTTTTTAAATGCTGTTTTTTTTATTACATTTTCTTGAACAATTACATATCATGTACAAAAACAAACAAACAAACAAACACCGGGGCTCATATTACATGAAAAGTGCAATAGCACAAACCAACACTGGATAATACAGTATTTACTTTAGAAGTCAGAGTTAACAATATACATTGCAATCAATAATAGCCACAGATACGATAAGGGTAAAAATAGTGCACATTAAATGAATATAATACCTAATCAAGCATTTTTTTGTTCCTCTATTATATCGTTAATATCCCCATGTTCAATAAATAATAAAACGGGACTCCAGACCCTCTTAAATCTGTCGTCTTTACCCTTGAGAATATCTTCTCCATTGCAATGCATGAAGATATTTCTCTTAACCATCAAATTATAGTAGGGCTTTCTGTCTTTTCCCAATAAATGGCGATGAGCCGTTTGACATGTAGAATACACGCCTATCAATGCTTGAGTGTCCTTTTACATATAATTCCGACTCACAGTTTTGACGTTTATCTCATAATTATGACTTTGCTACACGATCAAACTCATAATTGCCTCACAATTTTGTCTTTTTAACTAATAAACCATGCTTTTTTTCCCCCCTTATGTGGCAGAAATGGCCTTCAATAGATAACGCATCATAACTATATTCACATGTTTGAAGATCATACAATTTTATCTTAATTCGTTCTTGGATTCAGCTAAAGTTTCCCCCGGCTAGCTTCAGACTCACGGGAAACACAGGGCAAAACGCAGGGCTCTTCCTGTCGGGATGGATTTCACTGCAGCAACACAATGAACGGTTGAAGGTCCGAATTATTACCCCCATCATTTGCATAATTACAGTGTTTTTATACCGGCAAAAGACAGAACAGAAATTGTAAATTGTAGTGGACGCCCCGTCCAGTCAGCGAAAGTCACGTCTAATGACAAATGCTCTCCTGGCATGCCGTCTGGAGCTTCAGGAGCATTGCAAAAGCCACAAAAATGAGAGTTTTGCCCCCAAATCATATGGAATTACAGTGGCGGGTGCATGTGTAAAACCCAGGATACGCCATATCATATTGTTAATATCTTTCCAAAACTCTTTTGTTTCAATGGCCCTTTTTTTGCCTGTGAACTTCCGCTAATGTGACCCACAGCCTTATTGACACATTATCTGTCCATATATAATACATATTTGCTTTGTTTTCGCAGATATACAGGAGCTTGCTCAAGATTGCTTGTCCAGTACAAGGCTGCTTTCAAACAAGTCCAGGGATCAGATGTGGGCTCCATCGATGACTTCTGTCGGAAATACAGGGTATAGCTTATTTTACTGATTATTAGTAGCTCTAAATTCTTTGTCTCTTAGTATCTTTGGTCCAGTGCACCACTATATACAGTCAAACCAAACATTATTCAGACACCAGATATCATTTTTGATATTGTTTTACTAGTGTGATCAGGACACTATAGTTCATTTCTGTGAGTGAGGAGAGCAAAATAAAGTAAACTGTGACATATTATACCCAAATATTCTTCATACAGAGACTACCAGTGAAATATATAAACATTTTGGACCAAAAATTACTCGGACACTTTGAGCTGATCATGTTTTGCTGAAGTGTGTTTTCTTTAATTGCTAATGCTCTTTTTACACACAGACTGAACACAATGAAGCATTGCTTGGTGATTGGTTGAGCTAAACTGGTATTATCTAATTGTGTAGTTAAATTTAACAGCTGACAGATATTCAACATAATTCATGTGTGAGACAGTCTAACAGAAGGACGGACAAAACCAGTCAAATATCAACTGATTTCATAACTCTTGTCATATTTTATTACCATTTTCTAAATTATAGTGAATTAACTGTGATAATGTGAGAAATGTTGAAGGTGTCTGAATAAAATTTGGTTTGACTGTATATCAATCATATGTTTTCTCTTGTGTCTCTGGCAGCTGGACTGTCCACTGGCTATGGAGAGGATCAAAGAGGATCGACCAATCACCATTAAGGATGACAAGGGCAACCTGAACCGCTGCATTGCAGACATCGTTTCTGTATGTATCTTGAACTCTCAATGCAGCCTTGAATTAATAGCTTTTCTTGAGTTAAAGCCAGTGTTTATCGATTGAGCACAGAGGATTCCTTCTTGTTTCAGCAGCTGAGATTTGCTCAGACTAGAATAAATATTGCCAAATGTAATTTGTCAGAGTATGTGGTGCATTGAGCTCCTTCTAAAATAAATACTTAGCATTGACAATAAGTGGCAAGATCTGCTCCTATACCATGTTTATTAACCTTTGTGTTTCTCCCGTGCAGCTCTTTATCACAGTGATGGACAAACTTCGACTTGAGATTCGTGCCATGGATGAGGTAGTCATTTCACAGACGACATCAGCTTAATTAGATTAACACAGTGTTATTAAAGGGATACTTCACCGATTAGCATTAAGCTTTGCATCAGTAGAAACCCGGTAGTATTTGCGCATGACCGTGCTTCCCTCCCTCATGTCCCCCTGAGACGAGAGATTTCTGTATTGTGTGTCTGGGAAAAAACCTCTGATGACGTAAAAATCATAATTTAGCATCTGAGGCTTTTTTGTCCAGAGGCGAGAGACTCCAGCCAGTAGGAGGAGCTCGTTCCGCATGTCTTCAACCCGCCCATAGGGGGATCTCACGATAAAACGCCGTCTTTTCAGTTTCGAGTCGACTAGTAGCCTAGTTGTATCATTTCTTCCCATACTGCCCTCTGTAACCGGTAGGCGTGACTTGGGAGTGGCCTTGTAGGGCAGCGAAGCAAGTGCATTCTGGGAGTTGTAGTCTTTCATCCACATGAGCCAAAAATACATTTTCTGGCTTTTCTCAGTCTAGAAGGCACCAACTTCTAAAATAATTTCACATTTCTACTGCATAAATGACCCAATTTAAATACACATTCATCTTTCCAGCGGTGAAATATCCCTTTAAGTTTCCCTGATTTTATGGTTTTGTTATAAGAGTGAGAATATTGTTTTGTAGATCCAGCCTGATCTGCGGGAGCTCATGGAGACCATGAACCGGATGAGCAACATGCCTCCAGATTCAGAGGCCAAAGACAAAGTCAACCTCTGGTGAGCCTAGATTCATTTTAGGGAAAGACATTTAATACTTTTATTCAGCAAGGATGCATAAAATCAATCAAAAGCAGCAGTAAAGACATTTATAATGTTACAAAAGACTCTATTTCAAATAAATGCTGTTCTTTTGAACTTTCTAATCAAAGAATCCTGAAAAAAATAGATGCGTCACGTTTTCCACAAAAATATTATAGTTTTCAACATTGATAATAATCATAAATGAATCAAATCATCATATCATAAATGATTTCTGAAGGATCATGTGACACTGAAGACTGGAGTAATGATGCTGGAAATTCAGCTTTGATCACAGGAATAAATGATAGTTTATTGATATCGTGGCTGGCCACCAAAAATAATTGAATATATGGGAAACACTTTAGGGGTGTAGCGATACCCTCATGCCACGATCAAATACATATCATGACGATACTGAACGGACCTTTCTCTCCCAAGAACGGACCAAGCTGTCAGGGACCAGTGGATTAAATTCATTTTTAATGACGCGGTTCCTACAACCCTTCCCACTGGCTTAACGTTAGGTGTCTGGGCTGATCATTTTACGCCGGAATCGTTCACAAATTTGGGGCAAATTTAAAAATGATAAACAGACAAGAAAATGATACAGCTATATTTTTATAGAATTGTATATTATATAACTATGACAACATATAATTGTATTGATTTTTTTTATAGAATAGATAAGGATAGATAAATAAAACAAACAGTCAAGTAATAATAAACATAAAGAAAAAGATCACGTTACATGTCTGTAGAAGAAAAATATTGAATGTCTAAAAAACCACAACGTGAAACAAGGCAGAAACACCACATGATAGCAAACGTTGATCTCAATAACCACTGTAAGCTGATAAAAAAAGTAGACTACATCTCCGTTAATGTAATCTACATTAAATAAAAGGTATAATGTATGTCTCAGTCAAAATGATTGTCTTTACCATTTAGAGGCATCTTGATGTAGACGTCCTTCCATCGACTCCACATCTTCCCTTTCCAGCTCAGGTTCAGAGTCTGGCTCATACATATACGGTTGAATCCCGTAGGTCGCGGCCAGGTCGGGTTCATTCACAACTTGCGCCATGATGTCATTTTTGGAATGATATGCTGAAGCGTTACCTGCGGTGTCAACCCCCCTCCTTCCTGCCACCAATCAACACGCCCCTCATTTGCATTATTAAAATGACCGTCCACGACAGCCAAAATATCGCATCAGATCTCGCGAGACAATAATGCCTTCAGAAATAAGGGCCAGAGGAGCTCTGTGTTTATTTTTTTTCCACTTTTCTTTTTTAGAAGGGCCTTGAAAGACTATAATAGAGCGTGGGTATCCAAGGTAATACTAGGTTATGACTCCTTTAACAAAAAATGTACTGTTGATTAAAACGCTAAACTTGGTATTACATTGTGTGTGTAAATTAATAGGCTTGGACTTGGTGTTGATAACCCAGTGCACAGGACAATAGAGACACCAGAATAAACATACTCATGATTCTGAAGCTGAAAATAGAAATATTTAGACGAAAATGCTTGCAATCTTTCGCTCACTTGATATATTTAAAATAATGTTGGCCACTTTTTACTGGTAACAAGACATTTGTCATTATCAGAACCCACAAATATTCCCCCGTTGCATTATTATACGTTATATTCAACATTATATATAGTAGTTTAATGTAGTACTGACACTACAACTCTAAAAACTAGAATTTTTTCTCTCACAGTAATTTTTATTTAGGGTGAGCTATACACTATCCACGATACATATCGTTGCATTTTTGTTTTCCGATATATTGATACACATGATTACAATTGAGCTTGTGATGCTTGAGAGTGAAATTACATCACTTAAAACTCATAGATAACGACACATTTCCAACAAAAGTGGATAACTTCTGTCCACCTCGCAATATAGCAATTAAATAAAGCAATTTCGATTCTGTAATTAAAAAATCGATTTTAAATTCGTAAACGAAAAAATCGCAATACTTAGGGTGTTTTTAGTCATTGGTTTGCATGCAAACCTGGATATCAGGTTATTTCCATGATCTGATTTTTGCGAGTCCTCAGTGTACTGGTGTGCATGTGCACGCGCTCACTGTCGTCTTGTTCCTCACAGGTTAACCACACTAAGCAGCATGTCTGCATCTGATGAGCTGGATGACTCCCAGGTTCGCCAGATGCTGTTTGACCTGGAGTCCGCCTACAACGCCTTCAACCGTTTCTTGCACTCGTCTTAAATGCTCCTTCTCTTCACCAGCTTTTTATCAAACCTCTGTTTAATTTCCCCTATTTTGCCTATCTCTCTTTAGATCTCAATGAAGGAACCTCAAATCCAATTAGAGTACTGTTGTGTTTACTAAGGCTTACGTTGGTCACTAATACAATTAGCATTATGTTGTTCACAGATTTGGTCTCTTTCAAAGTAGTATTTGTTTGTTTTTTTAATTGAAAGCTTTTTTTTTTTTTTTGATCATTTGGTCATTAGAAGGTGTTCTTTAGAATGACCCGATCGTTAGGCTTGCAATAGCGAATACGTATAGGAAGGGGAAATATACTGGCCTCTATTAATACATGTGATAAATTACATATGAATTGATAGTTTATGGATCTCATAATGCTGTATATTATAGAGCAAGGTTTGATACTGAATTCTCAGTACTGCATTTTATTTTAAATGTATAATACAGGTTTCCCAGCTTCACGTTTACGCTCTGTTAAAATATAGATTTTCCAGTATTTAAATGAGATGCTGGTTTTAATTGCACTCATTTACAGTACTCTAGCATTTGTTGGTTGATAAACTTGACTTTTATAACAGAGCTTGATTAAGAACTTGGTGTACTCTTTCCTTGGCATGGTGTTGGTCTACTTTACCATTATGTAATAAGTCATATTTATTATTAAATGACCATTGTAAATAAAATAGTTTTGAAATAAACCACATAACTTTCAAAATCAATTTGCCCGTTTTGTATGTGTGATGTTGATGTGTACAAATAATCATATTGAACCCTTTCCTTTGGTTGGACAGGTATGAAACCTTGTGAGGGATAGACTTGTAATGTAAATATAATATAATAGAAGTGTAAAGCTCCAGATGACTTTTAATTTTCCACAGCTCAGTTTTTTTTGTCTACGGCAATTTCTTGAAAATATATTTGTGCAGTGTTTCGTAAGCAGAACAATCCAAAGACACATGAAATAATAGTACAACAACCCACTGAAGAGGTATATGTCCATCTCTCACAGCCTCGTTTTCATTCTTGTTAAAAATTAAAGATGGTTCAGGTTTCGCAACATGTTTAAGTTGGATTTGGATTCGCCGCCTTAAACAAACAGAAATGTGCTTGGTTTGAAAATGACTTGTGTTTGATTTGTTTCATATATCGCTTTATTGTCAAATAGACAGTCCAGTCATTTTATGAAAAAAGGTTGAACAAATTGCAACAGAAGCAAACTCAACTGATTTTGTATCCTCAATATGTCCTGAGTAAGGGGAAAAAAGCCCGAAGAATCTCATTAGGGGAAAGTTTCGAAAAAGACCCAAATATAGCCTAAATACGCCTATTCATTATTTTTCTTACGTGAATAGGGTAACATTTTTAACTTTTAGATATCACCATGAAAATTACTGAGTTGATTACTTACATCAAGACAAACAAAAAATGTATAACAAGTTTTCTTTTTAATTGTTAACATGGACAAACGGAGCATAATCTAATTATGTAACTTATGCTAATTTGCATACCACAACAGAGCCAGGTGAAAATGTCTTGTTGAATCCCTATGGTTGAATCTTGTTGACTCCCTATGGTTGAATCTTGTTGACATATAACAGTAAAATACTTAATGAATGGAACTAATTTAGGCTACCCATGAGCATTAATACATAGAGGCAGGAAGAAGTACTTTTAAACTAGCTATAGTTGGGTCTTTTTCGAAACTATCCCTAATGGGATTCTTCAGGGCTTTTTTTTTTTTTCTTACTCAGGACATATTGAGGATACAAAATCAGTTGAGTTTGCTTCTGTTGCAGTTTGTTCAAGGTTGACCCCCATTTTGGCTTAAAATGGCTGGACTAATATTATTTTTCGCCGATATTTCGCTGATCACGTGATCCCATCTTCAGAAAACGATGGCTCCTTTAAGAGATCGCGTCTCTATGGTAACAAACAATTACAAACCCAAGTGATGCTTACCTTTTTAGCAGGCTATCGATTCTCTATGATACTAATGGTGAAGTCCAAACGACATAAACACTTGTTCTTATTTGCAACAGGTCGGGTTTAGATTTTATGTAACTCCGTTCAAATATTTGGATTGTCAACAGTGATTAAGATTAAGGCGTATTTACATGTTTTGTATTCGGCATATCACCAAGGAAAAGTAAACTCCTAGGTAATCGAGTGAAGTTTTCGTTTATTAAATATATATTGGGACAATCCTGCATTCCTCAGACAGCCAGGATTTTATTCCTGCCATGATCAAAACATCATAAGTGGTAAAACAGGTAAAAGACGGGATGAACATCACAGAGGTGGAACAACACATTAGCTTGAAGTATGACATCAAGAGAAGACTTGGAAAAGGGGTAAGTTCAGTTGTCTATTCTGTGTTTTTAAAAAGAGCCAAGATGAAGACTGAGTTATATAATAAGCAGACAGCATCCGCACTAATCTAAATATTATTGTTTCTGTAATGTGTTGTTTTGCACAGTAGTGATCATATGCTTGGAATAATTGCTGTACTAACGTTAATACAGATGACTGATTCTTCTGTTTATACTTTCAAGAAGTTAAAGGGTTAGTTCACCCAAAAATGAAATTTCTGTTATTATTACTCAACTTCATGTTACGCAACTACCATCGCTTTATATGATAAACAGATTATAATTAGGCTTTTATTCACATAGCCTATAAACAGTCATCAACTCACACATCAGTTGTGTTAAACGAAAGCGCAAGCATGTTCACTCGATGTGCGTGAATCAATTCATTCTCGTGTTACGCAGCACGTTTGAGCTTTATTTAATAAAAGCCTAAATTCAGTCTGTTCATCATATGAAGCGATCGTGTCTCTTCAGAAAATTTTGATTAAACCTCTCGATTTATATGGATTAGTTTTAAGATCACTTTAACTTTTTAAAGCGTGGTAGTTGCATAGCTGCCAATGGAGAGACAGAAAGCTCTCAGATTTCATCAAAAAGATCAATATTTGTGTTCCGAACATGAACGAAAGTCTTACATGTTCGGAACGACATGAGGGTGAGTAATTAATAACAGAATTTAAATTTTTGGGGTGAACTATCCTTTTAAAAATGAGTGTGCACCCTAAGGATTAATTATAATGTCCATCTGTAAACATCACAGGTGTCCTAAACTGAGCTTGATCTCTCATCCGTCAGTCCAGTAAATAAACTTAAACTGCAGTTTGCACAAATGACTTAAATGAGACCCAACACATGGCGGCTGAGCTGGGGGGCTATAAGCAAACCCACACCAGCCCGCTGCCTCTCACCATGGGCAACTCCAGAGTGGTGAAGAGTCCATCCTCTCTCAAGGAGTGTGGTTCCAGAGCCCAAGCCGTGCGTGGAGGTGATCCCGACTATCTCTAGTCGGAACCTCTGAACCTCACGCACATTCTCAGGCTCCTTCCCCGCCAGAGAGGTGACGTTCCATGTCCCTAGAGCTAGTTTCCGTGTCCAGGGATCAGGTTGTCGAGGCCCCCGCCTTCGACTGCCATCCAATCCACTAAGCACCGGCCCGTTACGGTCCCTCCTGCAGGTGGTGGGTCCACGGGAGGGTGGCCCCACGTCGCTCCTTCGGGCTGAGCCCGGCCAGACCCCATGGGGGGAGGCCCGACCACCAGGCGCTCGCATACGAGCCCCAACCCCGGGCCTGGCTCCAGGGTGGGGCCCCGGCTGCGCCAATGCCGGGTGACGTCATGGTCCTCGAATTTATTGCCATCATAAAGGGTTTTTGAACCGCTCTTAGTCTGACCCGTCATCTAGGACCTGTTTGCCTTGGGAGACCCTACCAGGGGCGTATAGCCCCAGACAACATAGCTCCTAGCGTCATTCGGGTACTCAAACCCCTCCACCACGGTAAGGTGGCAGTTCAAGGAGGAGTCTGATTTAAGTCTCATTCCCTGCGCCTTCGGGTCGGGATAGGTCTCTCACTATTGTGTGCGCCTATGGGCCAGTGTAGAGTACCCGGCCTTCTTGGGGACTCTGGGAGGGGTGCTGGAAAGTTCTCCGACTGGGGACTTCGTCATTCTACTGGGGGACTTCAACGCCCATGTGGGCAGCGACAGTGACACCTGGAGGGGCGTGATTGGGAGGAACAGCCCCCCTGATCTGAACCCAAGCGGTGTTCTGTTATTGGACTTCTGTGCTAGTTATAGCTTGTCCATAACGAACACCATGTTCAAGCATAAGGGTGTCCATCAGTGCACGTGGCACCAGGACACCCTAGGCCAGAGGTCAATGATCGATTTTTTTTTTTTAGAAAAAAACAGGGACAGCGTACAATAAACATTAACCTCAAGGGGAGAGATGCATAGTACCAGGTTTTAGCTTGATCTAATTTCCACCCGTAGTCCCTGGGCAGGCTGATGTTATAATAAAATACATAATACATCATACATACATGATTAATGAAATTTACATTGACCAAATAAATAATAAAAGTCTTCATATGCACAACAATCAGAAATTTGATTTGACAAGAGTCATTTCTTTGCCAGGCGTGAGAACGTATAAAAGTTTGTGCTTCTTATCAGCTCTGTAGGCAACATCTGATCCACTGATGAGCGGCCACACAAGAAAAGGCAGAGTTTCCAAATGCTGTCCTGCATTTAAGGATCCTACATTCACCTCGCACTGTAGATCTAGTGGCTCGAGCTGTTGTTTCAGAGCCCAAAGATATAAACTCTTTTAGTGGAGGAGCAGCGGTATCATGAAGGATCTTATACATCAAACACAGATTTGTGTGGATCATCAGATTTTCAAAGCTGAGAAATTTGTGTTTTACGAGGATATGACAGTGATGGAATCGTCTGCCTTTCTTATCGTGAATCTTTAGAGAACTTTTATATAATGACTCAAGTGGCCTGAGGACAGATTTGCAAGCCTGTGACCAACTTGTCATACAATAAAGAAAATGTGGAACAATCATTGCATTTAGATAGGCTCCTGAGGCCTCGATTGTAAGTGAATTTCGAATGTATCTGAACTGTGCCATATTAAATTTGATTGTATTTGATATTTTTTTTATGTGCCTTTTAAAGCCTAAATTTGGTTCCAATATAACACCTAAATATTTTACCTGATCTGGATTTGAAATGATTTGTCCATCAATTAAGATCTTAGGACAATTTTGTATTTTATAACGATTTGTAAAAAACATCGATACAGTCTTATCTAGATTTAAGGTGAGGCATGATTTTTTCAGCCACAAAGAAACTTTCTTCATCTCTTTGGTCAGTTTTTGAGCGACTTCTTCCGCAGTTTTACCATGTGCATATAGCACCGTATCATCAGCATACATAGTAATTTTACTCTAACACTCAAAAAAATTATATGTTGGCTTTAATTAATTTTTTTATGTCAAAAGGTTCCACATAACTGGGTTACGTTAAACTAACATAATTTGTTCATGTAACTTCAACATCATGGAATTAAGTCATTTTAAGCGACCCAATTTAAGTAGTCTCAAAGAGAATTTTTAAAGGCTTCCTGACATGATTCAGGATTTTCAGGTGTATCCATTAATATTTCATTTATGTTTGTAACACATAATTAAATTGATAGATTACAGCTAGCTATTTGCTAGCAGTAGCACATGTTATCATCTTAAATGCTAAGATTTACATGCTCTTTCAACCAAAGCAGTTGTAAGTAACAAAATCAGTCCACAGTCAAACAAAATGCTCCACTCTTCTCCACAATGGTAACACACTGTAATTTAAATGGTTCTAATAATTCCAATGTAATTGACCATTAAACACAATTACACACTATCAAGTCTTCCCCTTTTCTCATTTTCTCAAAAAAACATAAAATAACACTTAATTTTAACATTTATTCTCTCTTAATTCAACCATTTGCAAAGCATGCTGGGAACTAACAAGCACTGTCCAGTTTCAGTTAATGCAACACAAATCATTCATGTAATCCAACACAAACGGATTAAGTAAACTTAAATTTTATATATATTTAAGCAGATTGAACACAATCAAATTAAGTTAGGGCAAAATGGCAGTTGGCGTCGCACTATACTGCCACCCTCTGGATGTAAGAATTTTTTACTTAAACAGTTCTATGGAAGTTTTTTCCTAACGTAATTAAAATTAAAATGCTTAATGAAAATTAAAAATCAAATCCGAATGAGGAAATGAAATTGCATTTGAGCATTTGATTTATCATTTGTGCAGCCATTTTGATTTATTATTTAATATTTTGACCATTTGATTTATCATTTGAACAGTTGTTTTGAGACTTTAATTCATTATTTGATCTTTTTAAGCATTTTAATTTTAATTATGTTAGGAAAAAACTTCCATACAGTTCAATTCAAATTTGTTCAAATTGATTCACTTCATTTTACACGTTTTTTATGTTTCAATAGTCAAGAAGAGTCATGGATCTTTACATTTTTAGTTTGCAATTTTTTTTTATTTACACGGGTAATAAATGAAGAGGATGTTTTATTTACACGGGATAACGGGATGATGATGATCTTCATCAGGAGGAGCTGTAGTTGCGGTTGTGTTTGTTGATCAACAAGTGCTTCAGTTTGGGATCATTCCTGTAGCGTTCGAGCAGCAACTCTTTCTCTCTCCGCTCCTTCTCCTTGATCGTTTTCTTCTCCTCCTTTCTCCTGCAGGTGAGCAGAAAAAGTGGGAGTGTTCTTACGTCGCGCTGGATCTCATTCTTGGGAATGTCAGAAAAGGAATGGCCTTGTGTGACCTTGAAGTCTCTCATTTTACTGGGATCATCCTCATCTTCCTCAAATCCCTGGATCTCCTCCACTTGGCTCGCCCACTCTTCCTCCTGCACCTCTCTCTCCTCCTCCTCTTCCTCTTCCATCCAAGCAAACATCTTTCCCGGTTTCACTTTGGCCTCCGGCGTTCGGGAGCGTTTCAGAGAGTCCAGGAAGGTTTTCCCGGTGAACTCCACGTACTCGCTCTCCTCATCCTCATCCTCGATGTTCACCAGCACGAGTTGTGGAGACGGGGAAGAAGGGAACGGATGAGGAAGACGTTCGGGAGAACACTCTCGGAATGAAGAGCCTCGCAGGGAAAATAGCTCATCCGGTGCGGGAGTTGGACGTGGAGGAAGACGTTTGAGAGGACACACTCGGGATGAAGAGCGTCGCTGGGTAAATAGCTCATCCGGTGCAGGAGTTGGACGTGGAGGAACACGTTTGAGAGGACACACCTGGGATGAAGAGCGTTTGAGGGAAACGGCTTCATCGTGATCCGCTTGAACCAGGGAAAACTCCTCCACGGATGCGGGAACTGGTTTCTGAGGATGAGTGTGTGGTTTTGGCACTGGCGGCAGGAGTTTGAAGCGAGGAAACATCGGGATTTCTCCCTCTGTTGTCTTCAAGACGGAAGATCTCAGAGGTTTGACCTCCACGAGGAGAACCGTTGTCTTCCGTTCAGCTTCTCTAAGCTCAGTTCCTCCATCCATCAGCTTTTCCAGACTGAGCTTCTCTCTTTTCTTCTGACACACACGTCCGTTCTTCTTTATCTTTCCGAGTGTCTCTTTATGTCCTTCTCCTCTTTCCTCCTCTCTCTCTCCATGCCGGCTCTCCTCAGGTAACGTTACCTTGCGCTGTCTGTCGTCGGCAGTGAAGGCCTCGCACTCCTCCGGAAGTTTCTCTGGTTCTTGCGCCGATCTCCGAGGCAAGAAGTGTGTGAAACACTCCAACAGTTGTCTACACACACGGCTGAACTGCACCATAATGGACACCGAATGTTGCAAGTCAGTTCAATAATTGTCGTCGATATCTGCAGAAAGTCTTTCGATCTGTTCACTGCAATCTAACACACAACAGTAGAACAGAGTCAGAGCTGCAGTTCAGAGATGAAGCTCCTCTATGATGTCAGAACATGTAGAACTCTCTCAACTATTTGAATGAATACAGAAGCAACGCACACACACACACACACACACACACACACACACACACACACACACACACACACACACACACACACACACACACACACACACACACACACACACACACACACACACACACTCACACTCTAATGGCACTAAAATGAAATACTGACTGTTCCCAAACAAGTTTTCCTAACACTCCTCCTGCCCCCAAATATTAAATTGAGATAGTATCAATAAATGGAGTTTCCTTTAGTTTTACATTTCACTTTTAAGAAACAATAGTTAGAGTAAAACAGTAATATTATTACAGCTTAAAATTACTATTTTTATTTATAAAATTATAGATCTTTTTTTATATACTAAATACCTATTTTAATATATAAAACGATATTAATTATATTTTAATATTAATATTTAAAATGTAATTTATGGCAAAGCTGAATTTTCAGTCACATGATCCTTCAGAAATCATTCTAATGTGCTGTTTTGCTGCTCAAGAAGCATGTCTTATTATTATCAATGTTGAAAAATATTTCTTATTATTATCAATGTTGTTCTTCGTAATATTTTTGTGTTTTTTTTTTTGTGTGAAATTATGCTGTTTTGGTGTCTTAATCTGTTCCCTCTGTATGCCCCGCAAAAACTACATTTCCTATCGAAGATGATTAAACTCGTATTAATTATAATACTGTTTAGTAGTGTACACTTTGAAGAGGAGCTGAAACTAGTGTCTAGTGGTCATCGATGCGATTTATAACATTCCCCTAACATTGCGCGGTGAGTCTGCGCATGCGCAATGTGGCAAACCAGACCAGCCAGGGAATGTTTAGCTAGCGTGAGGAGTTATTAGCTTTAATATCCTCGACCTTCGGGTGCCTGGTGTGGGCAAGGAGCCTTTTCTACCCAACATTTACTTTATGTAATTGAAAATGTCCGTGTTCTCGGAGCCTGCTTTGGAGAAGAAATTATCAGAACTGAGTAACTCCCAGCAGAGCGTGCAGACCCTCTCACTGTGGCTCATCCACCACAGAAAACACTCCAAAACCATCGTCAAAGTCTGGCATAACGAGCTGAAGAGAGGTAAGGAGAGGCACATTTCACCACAAAACACCCAGATGAGCTTTAAAATGCGAGATTATGTCCTGGTTTGACGTTTTGAAACGAAATTAAACAGCTCATGTAGCAAACAAGCTAGCTAGTCTTGTAAGCTAGTAGCTTAGCTCTTCTTCATGTTTTGATTCCCTTGCAGGTTATTACTGAGGCAAAACCTAAATTACTGACGTTTAGTTTTCTTTATCAGTCAACATCACATCAGCCTGCATGACAATTGCAGTTATTGAGGCACATGTGTTAGGTCAGTTTCACTTCTGCAAACGAGATTTAGTGAGTCTCACAGAAGAAATATTCAATATAATATCTACATTAGATATGTTTTCTTCAGCTGTTGATGCTCCCACTGACCCTGGCAGCCATTTTGAAGCATCTACTTATTTATTTCCCTACTATGGCATATTTGGGGTTTTGGGACACAGCCTTTATTTATAGTATTTTTTTTTCTGCTCTTGTAAAAATGTCAACACACACACACACAGAATGATTGTACGTGTACCCAGACCCTTTCACTGTCCTGCATGTGTTGGGATGAGAGATCAGACCTCTCTGACCAGGGTCAGCTAGTCTGGTTTAGTTTAGAATCTACCAGATCTTTAGCTGGTAAGTACGGGGTTTTTTCCATCAGACACTCAGTCTGATGCCTGTTATTAGTACAATAACTACAGATGTTGGCTGTGATATTACCGGTTTACCCCCCTGAAATACCAGCAACCACAAATTTTGGTTTTGGATGGAAATATAGGGTTTTTCCTGGGTCAGAAATGGTCTTCGGTGTTGGTCGACATCCTTTTATTGCCCTCTTTTTTTTTTTAAAGCTGTGATTTTCATATCTTAGTTAGATAAAATCCTCCTTTGCTCGACCTGATAATCATTTTGGTATATAATCATATCAATATAAAAAAGTAGCATCAAAAAGTTTATTTTGACTAATAGTCAGATTTTCTACCATATACAGTTAACAGCTAGCTAACAACAACTAGCTTTGCACTTTTCTGTTTTCACCTCACTCCAGTCTAAACTAGGCTAAATTATTATTTTTTAAGGTAATTTTCCTTCACATTGTCATAAATAACCTGAAAATACTGTAGTTCATGAAGGTTAAATCTTACTAAAAAAAAAAAGGGGTAAATAAACACTTACATTCTCATTTTAAGAGGTTCTGAGTGAATGATTTGTTTGTAACACTTTACGATATGGTTTGATTTGTTAACATTAGTTAATGTGTTAGTTAGGCTAATAACTAACATGAACTAACCATGAGCAATACATTTCTTACTGTATTTTAATCTTTGTTAATCTTCGTTAATAAAAATACAGCTGTTCATTGTTTGTTCATGTTCGTTCACAGCGCATTAACTATGTTCATTCTGTTGTACATCACTCACCGATCAAAAGGCTTTGGCGGGAAAACCCCTGAAATAGTGAGGGTTTAAAAGGGATAATTCACCCAAAAATGAAAGTTACATCATCATTTACTCGCCTGTTTCATACCTGTTTAAATCTCTGTATTTTGATGAACACAAAAGAAGATATCTTGAAGGGTGTTTGTAACCGTACAATTGTGTGGCACCATTGATTTCCATATTTGATTTCCATTTCCACTGATTTCCAAATTTTTGAAGAATGTCGTATTTGTAACCAAACCGTTTCTGGTCCCCATTGACTTCCGTATGATGGGAAAAAATACTATGGAAGTCAAAGGGACCAGAAACGGTTTTGGTTTACACACACATTCTTCAAAGTATTTTCCTTTGTGTTCAACAGAACAAAGAAACTCATACAGGTTTGGAACAACATGAGGGCGAGTAAATTATGACAATTTTCATTTTTGGGACGAACTATCACTTTAATTAGTGCTTCTCCAATGATGCAGTGAAGTAGTAATGGATAAAAAATAGTTTGGCTGAAATATCAAGTACAACTTTCATCACTCATATAGTTTTAATTACTCAGTTAATTACAGTTTTTGTGTCTTTTTTCAGCTAAATAAAAGCTTTAATTTCATTTTGGTACACCACTATTTACCAGTGTGTAATAATCCAAGAGATTACAGATTTTTATGGAAGCTTGTTTCCGCCACTGAATAATAAATAAATAATAATAATTGCGTCTTTTTATCTCACAATTCTGACTTTTTTTCTCAGAATTGTGAGAAATAAAGTCACAATTGTGAGAAATAGTCGCAATTGCGAGATATAAAGTCGCAATTGTGAGAAATAAAGTCGCAATTGTGAGAAATAAAGTCGCAATTGTGAGAAATAAAGTCGCAATTGTGAGAAATAAAGTCGCAATTCTGAGAAATAGTCGCAATTGCGAGATATAAAGTCGCAATTCTGAGAAATAGTTGCAATTGTGAGATATAAACTATTCTGAGGTAAAAAAAAAAGTTTTTTCCCTTAGAATTGGACTTTATATCTCACAATTGTGAGAAAAGATGTCAGAATTGCGATATAAACTCGCAATTATGTTATATGGAATCTTTATAACACGCAATTGCGACTTTATTTCACGCAATTCTGACTTTATATCTCGCAATTCTGAGAAATAAAGTCAGAATTGCGAGATGTAAACTTGCAATTGTGAGATAAAAAGTCGCAATTATCTTTTAAAATGTTTTGTTTTGTGGCGGAAACAAGCTTCCATAGATTTTTGTCTCTATATGTGTATATAGCTTTATATACTCACCAGTAATTGCCTAGGGACCGTTTATAAGGCTTTGTGGTCGCTAGTGATATCATAGATCTGTTTTTAATCTTCTGGCAGACATAAACCAGTCTGATCCTGCATAACCACTGAAGGTTTGCCATAATGTTGCACCTTCGTGATAATGGCACATCATGTGCTGTAGGAGTCTGCTTTCTTTGATCAGCTCGGTTGTTATTAAGGTGTGCATTAAACATATTGACTTTAGGTCTCGATCAGGCTTTGAATGCACAGTTTAATGATTCATTTATGTGTTTGGAAAACTTGTCTTAGTTTGCTCTGGTAATTGTCTTGTGTTTGACTTGTTGCTCAGTGATGACACGGAAAGTACCTAATGCAGTTTACAGATGACATCACACGATTGAAATGAGTGAACGCAAGGCGAGGCATGATGAAGCCACTGTGAAGTTTGGTGTCAATCCAGATTAGAAATGGAGATCCCGGTTTTTCCCGGGATTCTCCCGTATTTTACCTTGCTATCCCGCTATCATCCCGTTTAAATATTTTCCCGTATTTTTGATCTTTCTACAAAAAAAATCACACTGGGCGCAAACCAGTTAAGCAGATATCCCGCCCTGCAGCTAATTTCATTGGTTAAGGTTACTTAAAGGTCCGCTGAAGTAGTTTTGGGGGGGATTGCGCGAAGAAGAACATCTCGAGGATGGACGAACATGAGAGAGATGGCATTGGAGACTATATATGTAATGTATTATTTATGTAATACAGAGATTATGTATTTATTTATGTTAATATCTGCGCAATTAATGTGTATTTAGCCCCCCCCCCCCCCCCCCCCCCCCCATTCAGATCTCCCGTATTTTGGTATCCAAATGTTGACAGGTATGCTCCAACTTCCTGGATGAAAATGGACGATCATTGATTTCTAATCAGAGGTTTTGCTCCAATTCATTATGATCCGATACAATATGATCCGATACAATAACCGATATGTAAATTTTGGCCGATACAATAACCGATAATTCCTTATATTTGAAAACCGATAAATTGGCCGATAAATCTAAATACAAATTTGTATATAATTTTAAGAGCCCGATTACAAAAACACAAGTTTCATCATTAAAAGCCATGTCCCAAACACACAATTATAATGCTTTAATTATGATTTTATGTAGCCGATATGACTGTACATGTTGCACTTCACTGTATTTTCCTTTTCAAAGTGATTCCAATCATATTTCAAGTTACAAAATAACTTTTAGAAGAGAGAACAAGTGTGTGTGTGTGTGTGTGTGTGTGTGGGTAGGTGCAAGCCACATATAATTTGAGACAAACTAAATGGTCCACTCAACACAGATTCTAATGATTTTAATATATGTATAATATATCAATATGTATAATAATCTGGTTTTTATTCAGACCTGGGCTTTAGATTAGCAAAAGCACAGCAGGGCTAAAATGACTTCGTGCCTCGCTCCCAGTGATTAGCATACGTTCCTCGTTTATTGTTGTTTAGCCTAGTTGTTCGTGAAAGAGCTTGGCCAATGGGAAGAGATTACAGTCTGATGATAATATGATCAAGCACAGACAAAATTAGAACTGTGTGTTTGTTTGCGTATGGGATTAGATGATGGGAGAGCGAGGCTATCTTTAGATCCTCCATCTCTCTGGAGATCTCATAAGATGTCGTTTCCATAGCAGTTTTTTGTGTTCAGCTGGAAGTGTTTCTCACACGAAACCCAACCTGTGTTCACAGACTCGCTACTGTTTTTGTTGCCTAGTGCTTTTCTGATTGCTATTCTTCAGTTGCCAGTGACAGTGTGACACATTTTTTTCCTCTCGACATTCAAAGCCAATTGTGTATAAATGATCTGATGTAATTAAAGAGCATATTCTTTTAGATCACAAGTATCTAAAGCATTATTCCTCCCCAGACGGCCTATTAAACCTAAGACGTGTTGTCCTCTTCTCTTTCTCTCTGCACAGCCCAGGTTTCTCGTAAACTGACCTTCCTGTATCTTGCGAATGATGTTATACAGAACAGCAAGAGGAAAGGACCGGAGTTCACAGACGACTTCGCGCCAGTCATCGTCGATGCGTTCAAACACGTTTCCAGGTGAGTTAGACCAGTGTATTTAGACTCTTTTAAATTGTCCGTGTTATATTTTTCTTTCTTGCTTAGTGGGTTTAATATATTGTAATCAGGGTTATTGAAATATGATGGGCTTATGATGAAATAAAATATAAATATTGGTTGAAAAACAATTAGAAATGCTGTCTTGGCAAGAGTTGAAGCACTAGAATTAACTGGAAATAAATACAAAAATAAAACTAAGGTAATGAAACTGGTAATGACTAAGAAAATAAAAAAATTAAAGAAAAAAATTAAACCTAATAAAACAAAATAATAAAATTACAAAAGCGCAACGAAAATCATTAAAATAAAATGCACAAATTGAAAAATAATATATTTTTATATATATATATATATATATATATATATATATATATATATATATATATATATATATATATATATATATATATATATATATATATATAAATTATATAATTGCACTATTTTTTTAATAATTAATCAAGTCAAATCAACACCCTAGTAAATTTTTCTTGTAAAAATCTTCAAGGGAATTTTTTATCAATTGAACACACATTTTTATGCGTTTATAATGCATTTTTTATGCATTTTTACGCATTTATAAGTATAATACGATCTTAATTTAAGCCCAAACATTTGCATTTTGCTGCAGTGTTGCTACGATTCTTCTTGTGGTAATGTTATATTATTTACCAAGATGTTATCCTTCCTGTGCAGTGAAGGAGACGAGGGCTGCAAGAAACAGTTAGGCCGAGTTCTGTCCATCTGGCAGGAAAGAGCCGTGTATGAGAATGATGTACTGGACAAACTCTCTGACGTCCTGCGTAAGTAAACCACCACAAGGATATACTGTTCACTACGGAAGCCATGAACCGCAACGTGTAAAACAAATAAATAAATGAAGAGAATAAAGTTGAAATATTTCGAGATTATCACAATCCTGGTCCAAACTTTATGTGGCATGTTGACTTCTACGGAAGACTGTATTCCTGTCATTTTGACTTTAATCTCGAAATACTTCGACTTTATTCTCGGAATGCTTTGACTTGAACCTTTTTTTTTTTCTTTTCTTTTTTTTGCGGTTCAGGGCTTCCGTAATTCACTGATTTGAAAGGTTATTGGGAATATTATATAGTTGTTTAGAAAGACTCCTCATGTTGAACGTCTCCTCATGACCTACAGAGGTAGAAAAGAAGGCCAAGAAAAGGCCTTACGAAGAAATTAAGGTGAACAACGATGACTTCGCCTCCCAAAGCTCGCCTGGTGAACCTCCACAGGTATGAAAGAACATGCAGATCTTTATCTTAAGTGATCCTAGTTGTATATGACATTCTTTCAGACAAATACAATTGGAGTTATATTAAAAAATGTCCTGGCTCTTCCAAGCTTTATAATGGGAGTGAATGGGTATATTTTTTCAAAGTCCATCAAAGCGCATCCATCCGTGAAAAATATCCATATTTAAAACTTTATCGACTAAAATAACTAACAACAACGCATGGCTTCCCTTCAGAAGGCCTTTATTAACCCCCACAGAGCCGTGTGGAGCACTTTTATCATGAATGGATGCACTTTGATGGACTTAGAAAAAAATATACCCATTCACTCCCATTATAAAGCTTTTTATTTTTATAAATTTTTATTTTTGGGTGAACTATCCCTTAATCCACTGTGTGAAGGCTTGTTTTGTGTCCCAGACTGCAGATCTGATCCGAGCGCTGCAGGAGCTTGAGAACGCGGCCTCGAGCGACGCTTCTCTCCGTCAGCGGATCTCTGCTCTTCCCCCGGAGGTGCAGGACTCGGCACTATTGCACAAAGTTACAGGTGAGAACACGCATGCAAACCTTCGTCATGTCAGAAGCATCAGAAACATACTGGCTGCAACCGAAATCACATACTCTCTTGAGTAGGGTTGGGTACCAGAGGCTGCTTTCACACCTGCCTCTTTTAGTTCGGTTGAATCGCACTAGAGTTCGTTTTCCCCATTGGTGCGGTTCGTTTGGGCAGGTGTGAGTGCGGCAATGGCACTCGGGTGCGCACCAAAACGAGGTGGTCTCGGTACGCTTTGAAACGAACTCTGGAGCGGTTCGCTTGTGGTGAGAACGTGATCCGACCTCGAACAGAACCAACTGCCAAAGAACTGCGCATTTTTGGACTAAACCAGTTGCCGTAGTCAGCTGCGCTGTGCATTATGGGAGGAAGAGAAATGTTTGTTGACAGTTTGCACTTTAAGCATGGCAGCTCGCGGACAAACCTGGAGTTGTGAGGAGGTGCGGCGCCTGATAGAAATTATTAAAGGATAATTCCGGTATTTAGCACTTTGAGTCTCTTTTCTGGTTTGTTTTGGATGAGCTAGAGTGGTGGACACAGAAATGTTGACGATGGGTCCTGTCTCGGCTTTTTGACTCGTTTAGAGTCGCCTTCAGAGTGGCTGGCTAATACCGGCATGCACAAACATGTCCTTAGGGATGCACCGAAATGAAAATTCTTGGCCGAAACCGAAAACCGAAAAAGAGGAAACCAAGGCCGAAAACCGAAAACCGAAACACCGAAAGAAATTATGCCAATTATTGTTAGTACCATTGCATTTATGGCTATGACTGTGTACTAAGTTTACTAAAATCAAGGCATTGCAATTGCATAAATTAATATTAAAGTTTCAAAGAATAAATCCATTAAAATTTTATGCAAATATTTATTTAGCATTTGCAAAGTATAAAATTAAATGTTTAACTTGACCCCACTCATGTGTAGGCTACATTAAATAATGTAAAAGCCTACTGGCCTGGAGAAAGGTTTAAAAATGAAATGTTCTCTCATAAAAACAAAGTGCATTTAGGTCAATACTGCCATAGCCCAAAATAATATCTGCAGTTATATGCTCATGGACGTGAGTTGCAAAAACCATAAACAGCTCAGGTAAACCTCTGAGAAATGACGGCTGCTCTGCACACACACGCAAAGGTCTCTCGCTCCCTCTCTCTGCCGCGCGCGCTACGTATGCGCGCTCATGCTCGCTCGCGATTCCGGGAGATTTAAACTAATTTGCGGGCATTAGGGAGCCGGTATCAATACGCGGGAGACTCCCGGAACTTCCGGAAGACTTGGGATGTCTGTGTTTTGAAAATCGCTGTCCGTGGGTCACTCTCAGATATATTTAAATACGTCCACACCGCAGATATGTAATGTTGCTTCAGACAAGCTCGTGCAGGTCGCGGTGTCTGCTGTTTGCGTCATCACAACATTTCGGCCGTATTGTTTCGGTGATAAAAGTCTTTCGGCCGAAAACCGAAAATGCACTTTTGGGCCATTTTCGGCCGAAAATTTTCGGTGGCCGAATATTCGGTGCATCCCTAGACAGGACCCATCGTCAACATCTCTGTGTCCACCACTCTAGCTCATCCAGAACAAACCAGAAAAGAGACTCAAAGTGCTAAATACCGGAATTATCCTTTAACGTTACTGTCGAGCCGCATCCTCGCTTCCTTCTCAAATATTATTGTTTGTCTAAAATGGTGTAGACAAACTATATAATAAAATATGACCAAGGATACAATCAGCCCACGCAGTCGTCTCTCCATAGTGAACAGCGGCGTGTCGTCTGCCGGATTTTCCTCCTCTTCGTTTACTTCCGGGAGTTCTGTTGGAATTTTCCCGCACGTTAATTCTGACCAATCGAAGTGCAGTTATGGAAATGCGTTCAATACACATCTGGCCAACGAGTGATGTGGATGTTGTCACGTGACTGCATTTTGGTTCGTTTTATCAAATCATGAACTGATTCTGACCAGAGCGATCAGTGTGGTGTGAAAAGGAACCAAAACGGCTGAAAAATGCTACAAAGTATAATTTTACGCCCTTGGTCCGGACCAAATGAACCGAACTACAGATGCGAAAGCACCCTAAGTAACCGGTATGTAACCGGACCGAATCAAAACCCAGGTTTCGGTGCCTCGTTTCGGTGCCACTTAAATGCCTCAGCTGTCGGTTGAAACGTTTGCCCTCTGGTTCTCCGAAACGGAGGTAAGAAGCATCATCACCGCATGTGATCGCTAGTTAACCCTTCGACGTGTACGATTGTTCACAGCGGTGTGATTAATGTTCAGGTCGCGACAACGTCAACTTCTAAATTCAAATCTGCGTTCGCGTGTTGGCTAGCGCTGAGCTAGAGACAGACGCTCAGTGCTATCATGACTATTCAGTGTTTTCAACCAGATAAGGTTTATTTTAGGTTTCAGACATTTAAATACACGTTAGTATTAGCAAAACAACACGTATAGTTAGTAAAATACACACTGATCTCTATGGAAGAGGCAATAACAATCCTTTCAATTATAAATGGATGACGTGTTTTAGATACACATTGAGTAGGTAACTATAAAACTGACTCTCTTCTTCTCACACTCCAGCCACTTACTTTAATGTACAGTACAGGTCAAAAGTTTGGAAACGTTACGATTTTTTAATATTTTCGAACTAAGTCTCTACTGCGTTTATTTGATCAAAAATACAGAAAAAAAACATTAATATTGTGAAATATTATTACAACTTAAAATAATAGTTTTCTATTTGAATATACTTTAAACAATAATTTATTCCTGTGATGCAAAGCTGAATTTTCAGCATCATTACTCCAGTCTTCAGTGTCACATGTGACATCCAGTCTATCACATGATCCTTCAGAAATCACTCTAATATTCTGATTTATTATGAGTGTTGGAAGCAGTTCTGCTGCCTAATATATTTGATGAATAAAAGGTTAAAAAGAACTGCATTTATTCAAAAATAAAAATATATTTTCTAATAATATAAATCTTCTTTACTATCACTTTTTATCAATTTAACACATCCTTGCTGAATAAAAGTATTGATTTATTTAAAAAAAAAAGAAAGAAGAAAAATTACTGACCCCAAATCACTGACCAGTAGTGCATATTGCTGTTACAGAAGATTTATATTTTAAAAAAATGTGCTGCTTTTTAAAAAAAAAATATTATTCATCAAAGTATCCTAAAAAAGTATCACAGGTTATGAAAAAATATTAAGCAGCAGAACAGTTTCCAACATTGATAATGAATCATCATATTAGAATGATTTCTAAAGGATCATGTGACAGACTGGAGTAATGATCCTGAAAATTCAGCTTTGCATCACAGAAATAAATGATGAAGTATAATAAATTGAAAACCAATTATTTTAAATTGTAATAATATATCACAATATTTAATATATAAAAACATTAAAAATAGTAATGTTTCCAAACTTTTGACCTGTACTGTATTTCGGGAGAAGTGGATGAATCTGAAGTAGGCCTAAATCTGACAGATTCAATTCTCTGAACTGCCGAACATGGCGCCGATTGTGCGCTATAGATCAACTAACATGAATCATGATCATTATAAAGGTTTCTTAAATGACAAAACACATTCACTCACATGTATTTAAGAATACAAATATCAGCCAAGGACTGACTGACTGACATGGAACGCAACCAATTATTTTCCGCGTCATGTTTAGTGTGGAAATGTAATGTCGATGTCCCTACAATAACAGACCGGCGTACATCTCATACATTATTCATTCAAGAACGTGCAAATTTACTGCAGCCTTGAGTGGATCCTGACGAGCGCTCATTGCCACAGCTGTAAACGTGACGGTGTTCTTCCTCCACGAGGGGTTTCACGTGACGCATTTAAAGGCTCGATGGTGTTTTTATCCCCCAACGGCTCCTTCCAGGCAGCTAACCCTAACCTCAACCCTAACCTACCCATGGCCTCGCTGCCTGGAAGGAGCCGTTGGGGGATAAAAACACCAACCCTAACCTCAACCTTAACCTACCCATGCCCTCGCTGCCTGGAAGGAGCCGTTGGGGGATAAAAACACCAAACACCCATTTAAAGTGATGCGTTCTAAAATAACGCTCACCTTGTGCAGGACATGCAGTAAGTCAGGAGCGGTGTCATATTTTGCCAGAGAAGTCACTTTTTTTTTTTTTTAAAGACTTGCTGAAATGTAAAGCTGGTTTGTCGCACACCAAGAATACTGACTTTGCTGTTATTAACACTGTAGTGTTATTTAGTGTTAAATTACTGTATTTGGGTTAGGTGGCTTAGGTTTTATTGTGAATTTATGTAAATTTTTTGTGTTTTGTACTTAAACTAGACTACTTATATTTATAGATTTACTTTAAAATGTTAATATATAAAATATTAAAATTATATTTTTAATAAAAAAGCCGTTCTATAATGCCATTCACCATCGTTTTGAGGCTCGCTCTCTTTTTTTTTAAGTATCGGTTCAGGCACCGGTACCGGTTTTAAAGTATTGATTTGGCACCGGTATCGAAAACAACTAAAAACGAGACCCAACTCTTGAGTAGGCTTAGCTTTTATTGTGAATTTATGTAAATTTTTTGGTGTTTTTTGTTTTGTACTTAGACTACTTATATTTATATATTTACTTTAAAATAAAAAAAAAAAAAAATAAAGAATTTTTTGTTTAATTTTTTTCAATAAAACAATTTTCATCGTTTTGAGGCTCTCTCTTTTTTTCCCCTTTTTTTTTTTTAAGTATCGCACCGGTACCGTTTTGAAAGTATTGATTTGGAAAAAACGAGACCCGACTCTTGAGTAGGTACTTGCTCTGAAGAAGTAAATGCATCTAAAGTATGTTGTGTATATATTAGTGCTGGGCAACGAGTAATCACATCCAAAATAAAAGTTTGTGTTTACATAATATATGTGTGTGTACCGTGTAGAGTTATTTTGTATATATAAATACACACAATTATATACTGTATATATATTTATACATTTTTATTAAATATAAATATTTTAAATATTGATCACACATTTTTCTTAAATATATACGTGTGTGTGTGTGTGTGTGTGTGTGTGTGTGTGTTTGTGTGTGTGTGTGTGTGTGTGTGTGTGTGTGTGTGTGTGTGTGTGTGTGTGTGTGTGTGTGTGTGTGTGTGTGTGTGTGTGTGTTTGTGTGTGTGTGTGTTTGTGTGTGTGTGTGTCTGTGTGTGTGTGTGTGTGTGTGTGTGTGTGTGTGTGTGTGTGTGTGTGTGTGTGTGTGTGTGTGTGTGTGTGTGTGTGTGTGTGTGTGTGTCTGTGTGTGTGTGTGTCTGTGTGTGTGTCTGTGTGTGTGTCTGTGTGTGTGTCTGTGTGTGTGTCTGTGTGTGTGTCTGTGTGTGTGTCTGTGTGTGTGTCTGTGTGTGTGTCTGTGTCTGTGTCTGTGTCTGTGTCTGTGTCTGTGTGTGTGTGTGTGTGTGTTAATACACAGTACACACACATATATTATATAAACACAAACGTTTATTTTGGATGCGATTAATCGTTGCCCAGCACTATAATATATTATATTTGTAATCTGGACGCAGTACATCCGCCATGTTGTCGTTATCATGTCATTCATAAATCCTCTCCTGTGGCCTCATGGGATATTAAAGTGTCCATCATAAACACACTTCAGAATCCCACCGGAAGTAGTAGATCATCCGGGTATTTTCACCTGCTCTGTGAATTCAGACGTACGTCTTTTGTCTCATACTGTTTTCACTCAGTATATAGAAGGGAAGTGTGTGATTTCAGACGCAGCCAATGTATTAAAAATCTGAATTATGATTTATGATTCATGCTGCCACCACAGTATGTGTTCAGAAACGCTAGGGCAGTGTTATTTAAGTTTTATTATAGTTTTATTAATATTTTGAATTGGCTTTTATTATTTTAGTTTTCATGTTAATTTTAGTTACATTTTTAGCTTTTGTCAGTTTGTTAGTTTTAGGTTTAATTTATTTTATATTATTTTAATATTATATATTATTTTATATTTATTTTTATTTTATAAAGGGGAAGAGAAACCGGTGTGTGATTTGTGTAAGAATTTCATGTGTGTAAAACACATTTTAATAGAATGTCCTTTAAAAACAAAAAGGATATTAGTTTTCAGAAAATATATTAATGGGCATTTTTAAAAAAGTTTCTCTTGGAATAATTGTAGAATTTCTATCAGATATTAAATTGAAAGATTCTATGTAATTGTTATTACTGTTGTTGTTATTGGTATACATGTCTGATTTTGTATATTGATTTGTTTTTTTTTAAAGACCAAATTGTTGAATTATTGTAAACAATGTATTGAAGTGTAATCATAATTATATTAAAAAATAAATTGAAATATTGTTGATTGCCATGAATATAGCCATTGCTGCTGATATGGCATTAAATCATAAATAAATAAATAAACATTTCAATTTTTGTTCATTTTTATTTCCAGCCCTATTGTGAGCGCTTGAGCACTTCAACACATAAGGAATATCCGCGTCTAATATCTGATTTGGCATGTAGTTTATTTTCTGACTGTAAAAATGTCGAAACGATGCACATTATTTGTTTTAAATGATTTTATACCCTTGTTGTCGTCAGTTGTGGTTGTAAAAGCAGAATGTGGTGATTGGTCGGTGTGGTATTAGTCCCGCCCCCTCCTGCACTGTGATTGGACGGCTGGGTAAAAAGTGACAGTGATGCGTTTTACCCAAAGATGAACATTTTTCTACTTTTGTTTTCCGGAAAAACACGGCAAGCGCTCAAAGTGTGAAACACTCAGCGCCTCGTTAAGCTGCTGACGACTGTGCTTGATCAAAAAACACAATTTTTTCAATTAACAGAAATCTTTTTAATAGTTTTAGTAAAATAATAAGCCCGAAACTTTCAGAGGGAAAAGTTCATTGGGGGTAATATATAGAACAATTTTAAAGAGCCTTTATGCCAAAAGGTTTTACATAAGGAGAAATGTATTAAATGATTGGCATAATACTTTGCATATTTAACAGATTATTTAGATTTTTTTTCTTCTTGTGATTTTATTACACCTATGATTTTTGCTCAATAACGGCACATTTTGCCCGCAGGCGATTGAAGACCGTCAGTAATTAATAAGCAGTGATCTAACTTGTATAGACTGAATTAAAATAAAACTTCTGATATTAATGTTATTATTAATTGTGAAGACTTCAGATGATGCCAGCTTTGAACTGACATAATAATAAACTATCAAATATGAATCTTATATTGTTTATTATCCTAATATTGTAATCATTACGAGCACAAGTTGTAATGGCTATGCTATCTAACATGTTCATTGTGTCGTCTTATTAACTGAGCTAAGCACATGACTTATTATAGTATAGTATAGTATAGTATAGTATAATACATTAGTTTGACACACTCATCTTTGACTTCCTAAACTGAAACATTGAAACAAGCATCTTCTGTAAAGGTTCTTTTTTTTACTGTAAAATTTTACTTTTTATTTCACCTTTATTAATATTTTGGAGGTGAAATAATAATAATAAAAAAATGAATAAAGGTGAAATAAAAAGTAACATTTTACAGTAAAAAAAAAAAAAAACTTTATATGCTTGTGCTTTTATTTTTATATTTTTTATTTTCATGTTAATTTTTTTTTTTTTTTTTTTGTAAAATGATTATACATTTATTTTTAGTATTTTCTATATTCTGCTGCCGGCCAGATGGCGATGTCACTTTGTAAAGAAACTGAACACATCATACGCATGCGCATGACGTCACTGTCTAAACGAACAGCCAAAAACGAATGAAAAGTTTTCTGTGTTTAGTTGAAACCGTCGGTGCAAACGGCCCCTTAGTTAATATCATGTATATATCAATAATCAGAATAACCCTGTGTTGAAGCGATATGCATTGTGAAAAGTGCTTTACAAATTAGTGCTGGGCAACGATTAATCGCATCCAAAATAAAAGTTTGTACTAAATAAATGTGTGTACTGTGTATAATTATTTTGTATATATAAATACACACATATGCGTGTATACATTTAAGAAATATTTGCATATATATGTAAATATTTTATATATAAATAACACATTTCTTAAATGTATGCATGCATATGTGTGTATTTATATGTGACCCTGGATCACAAAACCAGTCACATGTTACACTGGTATATCTGTGGCAATAGCCAACAATACACTGTATGGGTCAAAATTATCCATTTTTCTTTTATGCCAAAAATCATGAGGATATTAAGTAAAGATCATGTTCCATGAAGATATTTTGTAAATTTCCTACTGTAAATATATAAAACATGTATTTCTGTGAGTGAGTGCGCCACAATCGCCAACATAAATGAACAACTTTAAAGGAGATTTTCTCAATGTTTCGATTTTTTTGCACCCTCAGATTCCAGATTTTCAATAGTTATATCTCAGCCAAATATTGTCCTATCCTAACAAACCACACATCAATGGGAAGCTTATTTATTCAGCTTTCAGAATATGTATTAATCTCAATTTAAAAAAATGTACCCATGTGACTGGTTTTGTGGTCCAGGGTCACTATATACTAATAATTATACACAGTACACACTAAACTAACTTTTATTTTGGATATGATTAATCGTTGCCCAGCCCTAATACCGATAAACATGATTAGAAGTGATATGTAGTGTGTCGGTGTAAGACTGTCCTGCTTGTGTGTGTGTGTGTGTGTGTGTGTCAGATAAAGAGTCAGGGGAGCGTCTCTCTCGGCTGGTGGAGGAGGCCTGTATGCTGCTAGCGGATTACAGCGGGCGACTAGCGGCGGAGATCGACGACCGACGGCAACTCACGCGCACGCTTGCCATCTTTCTGCAAACTCAGAGAGACGGCCTGGCCCAGAACGAGCAGAAACTAGAAGTGGGTAAACTTAAATTGCCTTTTTTTTTTTTTTTTATTCATCCTCTTCTTGCCTTTCTCCAATTCTTAGTTTTTTAACTTGTGCATGTTAAAAATATGTGCAAGTCTTTACCACTGTACTAAAAATCCAACTTTATTTAGCACTGTGATCAGAGTTGCATTGGCTTGTTCTGCCTATAGAGGGCAGTGAAGTCCCATATCAAGCCATTTCAGCAAATTCTCTTAAAGGGCCAGTTCACCCAAAAATAAAAAAAATCTGTCGTTATTTACCTATAAGTTTTTCCCAAACCTGTATTAATTTTTTTTCTTGTGCTGAACATGTAGATATTTTGAGCTGAAGAACAGTTTTTGGTCCCCATTGACTTTCATACTATGGAAGGCAATTTATTTTATTTTTGGGTGACCTGTCCCTTTAAGGCCTGTGCATGAGACACTCTTCTGGGCTGGTAAGTATAATACACACAGTTCTAGTAAACGTTGTATGGGCATTAACCGCTTCATTTTCCAGCCTTTGCCAACAGGTAGTGAGCAGCTCCCGTGTGCCTCCCGATGGCGTCTTTACTGATCAAATACAAATAAAAGAAAAAAATACAAATCTCTTGTGTGCTTTTTTTTTTTTGCTTATGCACTGGCTTTCACAAATATATCCTTATTCTAGAGTCCAGCAGTGAAATAACTTACTGTGGGTTTTCTGTAACACTTCACAGAAACGTTATATGCTTTAACATTAGTTTTACAGTATTAACATGAACAATACTTTTGCCGAATTTATTAATTTTGGTTAATTAGAATCAAAATGTGTTTATAAGTGCTGATTAACAAATGCTGTAAAAGATTGTTCAATTTTAGTTCATGATGCCAAATGCATTTAAAAGTTTAAGTTTTAATTTTATACACCAAGACTAAAAGTATGAAAGTTTCAAGTTAAATTTGACTTTTTAAAGTCCATATTTCACATGCAAATGTAAAGTTGTAGAAAAACACACATTAACGGCAACACTTTACAATAAAGTTAAGTTGTAAACATTAGTTAATGTATTAATTAACATTAACTAACTATGAGCAATACATTTGTTACAGTATTTATTAATCTTTGTTAATGTTAGTTAATAAAAATCCAGCTGTTCATGTGAGTTCACAGCGCATTAATGCTCACAAATACAATATTTGATTTTAATAATGTATTAGCAAATGTTGACATTAATATGAACTCAGATTAATAAATGCTGAAGTATTGTTCATTCTTAGTTCATGGTAACTAATGAACCTTATAATAAAGTGTTTCCACATTAACCATATACAAATTAACTGTGTAAATTTATAACGCGTTCATCCCAACATATACCCTGACAGACGTGTGTTATAGATGAAAATATTATTTTGGTGTAAATTAAGGCAATTGAAACTAATTTCTGATGCTTTCTAGTGTTTCATTAGTGACACAAACATGTTAAAGAGTTAAAAAAAGAATAATTTAATTTACGGTGGAACAGAATAATGTTCTTAAACTTTTAAACTCCTGTCAATTAAACCTTATTATAGTATAAAAAATGACAGATTTATGTCAATAGATTCACTTAAACAGAAATATATATATCATCAGGTAATGTGCTTATATAAACATAAATGTGTAAAATGCTTTATATAACAGCAGACTGTGTTGTTTTTGTGCGTCTGTGTTTAGAATAAACAGTAAAACAAATCAAAACAGTAATAAATTACAGAAAGACTTCAGCTTTTCTTGTTGCATCGGTTAAAAAGCCTTGTGTTCAATATATAAAGACTGAAAAAAGAGGATTATTAGTTATTATTGGACTTTATTTATTTTTATTACATTTTTTGTATTATTGTGTTTTTGTTTAAGTGGAAAAAAGAGGATTATTGGTTATTATTGGACTTTATTTATTTTTATTAAATTTTTTGTATTATTGTGTTTTTGTTTAAGTGGAAAAAAGAGGATTATTGGTTATTATTGGACTTTATTTATTTTTATTAAATTTTTTGTATTATTGTGTTTTTGTTTAAGTGGAAAAAAGAGGATTATTGGTTATTATTGGACTTTATTTATTTTTATTAAATTTTTTGTATTATTGTGTTTTTGTTTAAGTGGAAAAAAGAGGATTATTGGTTATTATTGGACTTTATTTATTTTTATTAAATTTTTTGTATTGTGTTAAGTGAAAAAAAGAGGATTATTGGACTTTATTTATTTTTATTACATTTTTTGTATTATTGTGTTTTTGTTTAAGTGGAAAAAAGAGGATTATTGGTTATTATCAAGAGTTTGCTATTGGTTATTATTGGACTTATTCATTTATTTTTTTATTTCTATTTCATAGAGAGTGTTTTGTACAGCACCTAAAACACACCGGTTGTAATTTGCACTAACAAGATGTGTGTTTCTCTGTCAGGAATACAAGCGTAAACTGGCCCGAGTGTCTCAGGTCCGGAAGGAGCTTCGGTCTCGTCTCGGAGGACTCCCGGATCTCTCCCGACTCCCGAGCGTCACGGGTCCGTCACGGGTCCGCCTGCCGTCCTCCGGAGAACTTTACAACCCCTCAAACTGAGCTGGACTCTCGCCCCGTCAACTTCTCCTGGTGACTTTTGCTCTGGCTTTAGACCTGACCTCCCCTGGCCACTGTTAGCGGACGCATCGATAATGAAGAGTTTCGATGAGGAGCACCATCATCCATCCCACCGTCCCCCTCTGTGATTAGACAGCCGATGTGCATTAGGATCAATGCAGTCAAAGTTATTCTTGGATTACAAATCGAGGAACTTCAGATTTGTTGCTTTGTTTTTTGGAAGCGTCCATTAAAGTAAGATAATTATAAAGTACTTCAGCTCCTCTCTTGCTCGTTTGATAGTTCTCCAGATTTGTTATTTTTCTATCTTTGCAGTGAATATTCATTTCAGTGCAGTGTCTTATCATCAGCGGCTGTGTTTTAGTGCGGCAGAGCTGTAGGTAATGTAGGAATAAGAATGGTGGCTTGTGTCCGACACCGAATAAAACATTTTAAAAGATAATTTATCTCACAATTGCGAGTTTACATGTTTATTTCTCAGAATTGCGAGATATAAAGTCAGAATCATCAGATATCAAATCAAAATTGCATGATATAAAGTCACAATTGCGTGTTATAAAGTCAGAATTGCGAGATATAAACTCGCAATTGTGAGAAAAAAGTCGGAATTGTGACTTTATATCACGTAATTGACATTTTCTCAGAATTGTGAGATATAAACTCACAATTGGGGTTATAAAGTCCAATTCTAAAGGAAAAAATACTTATATCATGCAATTTTGATTTTATATCTCACAATTCTGACTTTATAACACAATTGCGACTTTATGTTTTGCAATTCTTACTTTTTAACTCCCAATTGTGTGTTATAAAGTCAGAATTGTGAGATATCAAATCAAAATTGCATGATATAAAGTCAGAATTGTGAGATATCAAATCAAAATTGCATGATATAAAGTCAGTATTGCAAGAAAAAAGTCAGAATTGTGACTTTATATCACGTAATTGACATCTTTTCTCAGAATTGTGAGATATAAAGTCAGAATCATGAGATATAAAATCAAAATTGCATGATATGAAGTCGAAAAAAGTCGGAATTGTGACTTTATATCACGTAATTGACATTTTCTCAGAATTGTGAGATATAAACTCACAATTGGGGTTATAAAGTCCAATTCTAAGGGAAAAAATACTTTGTTTATATCTTACAATTCTGACTTTTTCTCGCAATTGCGACTTTATATCATGCAGTTTTGATTTGATATCTCACAATTCTGACTTTATAACACAATTGCGACTTTATATTTTGCAATTCTTACTTTTTAACTCCCAATTGTGTTATAAAGTCAGAATTGTGAGATATCAAATCAAAATTGCATGATATAAAGTCAGAATTGCAAGAAAAAAGTCAGAATTGTGACTTTATATCACGTAATTGACATCTTTTCTCAGAATTGTGAGATATAAAGTCAGAATCATGAGATATAAAATCAAAATTGCATGATAAAGTCGAAAAAAGTCAGAATTGTGTGATATAAAGTCACAATTCTGACTTTTTTCGACTTTATCATGCAATTTTGATTTTATATCTCATGATTCTGACTTTATATCACACAATTCTGACTTTATAACACGCAATTGCGACTTTATAACACGCAATTGACATCTTTTCTCAGAATTGTGAGATATAAAGTCAGAATGGCGAGATAAAGTCAGAATCGTGAGATATAAAATCCAAATTGCATGATATAAAGTCAGAATTGCAAGAAAAAAGTCAGAATTGTGACTTTATATCACGTAATTGACATCTTTTCTCAGAATTGTGAGATATAAAGTCAGAATCATGAGATATAAAATCAAAATTGCATGATATTAAGTCGAAAAAAGTCAGAATTGTGACTTTATATCACAATTCTGACTTTATATCACACAATTCTGACTTTATAACACGCAATTGACATCTTTTCTCAGAATTGTGAGATATAAACTCACAATTGTTAGTTATAAAGTCTAATTCTAAGGGAAAAAACACAATTGCGACTTTATATCCTGCAATTCTTACTTTATAACTCCCAATTGCGTGTTTATAAAGTCAGAATTGTGAGATAAAAAGTCGAAATGACCTTTTCTATTATTTATTCTGTGTGGAAAACAAGCTTCCATTTATAAGAGCTTTGCAGTAATTGGCAAAGAGATTTCCCTGTTGGGATCCAGCAAACAGTAGTAGAGTATACCGTATAATATTCCAGATTTTAATCTCTTTTGGTGTAACTATGAAATCATGAAACCTCTCTGAACGGTCACCGGTCCTTTGCAACACTGATCAAACACTGTTGATCTTGTCCTCTTTTCATCCACACACACAGTGCTTTGGTTCAGATGACTTATTGGTCATTGTCCTTCTGGGTTTGTTGGTTGATGAGTGTGTGTGTATGTGCGTTTACTGTATGGTCCGTCATTGGTCTTCTGTGATGAAATCGTTTCCTCCGTAGCATCTGAAGGCGCCGCCGCTCTTCGCCTGTGAAACTTTAACTTATTCAGTTGCGAGTGTATTTTATCATCAGCCTTTGTAAATAACGTGTCAGTCTGAGCCAAATAAAGCTGAAGGCAAAGGATAAAATCATTCTTTCACTTATTTTCTTAGATCGTAATGAAACGAACATGTACAGTATTTTTGCAAAAATTGCACTTTGTTTATTTTTTTCCTTTACTAATTTTTAATCCACGTTCTCACAACTTTGTGGAAAGAGATGTCCACAGAAACAAAGGATTCTGATCGGATTAGATCACAAAATCTTGGTTTTGGTCTGGATCATAAACGTCAGTGTGTGTCGTTCAAAACTTTTCGGTAATATTTGGATGTCTTTGATCCAAAAAAAAAAAAATAATCTTGATTTTTGGATTTCAGGAACAAATATTGTATAAAATTGGTCAAATGATCAAAAAAAAAAAATGCATTTGTATCTTGACTTATACACATTTCTATTTTATTTTGCTCTTGATTGGTTTAACAGTTAAAGTAAAAAAAGTAGAAGTAAACATTTTTGCACCATAAAATAATCCCACAATATCAATATCAAACAAAAAGTAATATATTTTAATATCTAGGCACAATCATCAGAGATAATCCCTTATTGCATGTATATTTGTTTGTTTTTGTCGTGAGTCACATAAGAGGATGAGGAAGAAAAAAATATGAGAAATTAATTTTCGCAGATTTTCTTCGTGAGAGAACTCAAAAATGTGTCATTTTTCTCCCTTCTCATTTTCTCCATCACCATGTCCCTCCTGTGCCTCCGTAGGGGTCTGGGTGCTTAAAGGAGATTGAATATGGAAGGTTTGTTTGTTTATGTTATTTTCTTTCTCTTCAAATAAAAATATTAAAAGTAACCCCACATTGACTATTGGACCTGGTGTTGTTTATCCAGCCGTCTACACTGTGAAACGCATCTGGGAAAAGTGTGGATCTGGATCAGGGTGAGAGATGTTGCTTTGAAAAGACGGCACAAAAAAAGGAAGATGGATTACATGAGGCTGGAAAGCATGGGATTTTATTATGATCCAGATTACGTTTCCAGAAAAAGTGCCAAAACATGATTTATCAATTTAGTCACTTCCCTAGTTGAAAATCCCGAAGGACTGAGTACATGATCCCAAAGGGAATTCCCATGAAGTCAATAAGAATCTTCAGTTACACTTTATTTTAATTTTATTTTATTTACACTTTTAATTAATATTTTATTTTCATTGTTACAGTGTAATTATATATGTAAGTACTGAGTAATATTAAGCAACTACATGTACTTACTATAGGATTAGGATTAGGTTGAGGGTTAGTTGCATGTAATTATGCATAATTTACTGTTATTACTACGGTAAGTACATGTAACATATGTAACACAAGGACACTGTAAAATAAAAGTGTTACTGAATCTTCCAATCAAATAAGATCCGTCAAATTCAAATTCTAGTAGATGTTCTGTCATCAACATTCCATTTGGAATTATTAGAACTGTGTTTGGGAACGATGTCTTGCTACTGGACGGAAAGGAATTGGGCAAATCCTTATGAAAATGTCTTATTGAGAACAATGTGTTAAAAAAGACCCGACTGGTTTTGTCATATGATGTGAATAATAAATATGAAATATGTAAAATGAAAAATTTCTGTTAGTATCCTGCCGGATAGGTTTCAAATTTTATGTGTGTGTGTGTATATATATATAGATGTAGATATAGATATATAGATGTAGATATATAGATATAGATATAGATATGTATAGTGGTTCTCCAACTACAGGCACTTTTGTGTCCTTGGCCTTTTTTTGTAAATAAATAAACAAACAAATACACATAAATTGTCATTATGAAGCTCATGCTCCAACATCAGTCAAATCTTGCCCGTTTTCTTTTAAAAATGTTTTTGCAAGGCTGTTTATTAGCCGATTGTGCAGTTTTATGCTCGTCCCTAACCCAGACTGGCCCTCTTTGAATGTTAAAAAATGATATTAAAGGATCGATTTAAAATATTTTTTAACATGTTTGTCTTAAGGAAGAAATAGCCTAAAATAATATCATATACCATCGAAATTCCATATGTATATCACAATTTTAAACTATTTTTGGAATAAAATAAGTCTGTCGCCAGGTTTTCCTTCATTTCCACCTCCCTCAACAAAATCCACTTTAATAGATCCACCTTAAATATTTTATTTACTTGGTAATCATGAAAATAATAGTGAAAAGGACGTATTAGTTGACGATGAAACTTCAGGCACATGTGCTCTTCAGCACTAGAAAATAAATCAAGGTAACTCAAGCTTTTATACAGAGTATTTTTATTCAGCGTCATTTCCACATTGGCTGTAGTTCGGTTGAATTATGTACAACAAATATGAAAATAATGTATTTATGTTTATTACGAGTAAACAACATAATAAGTCCAAAAGTAGCTAAGCCTGACATGAGGGTGCTAATATTGCCTAATACTGCTAAAATATCATTTCCACCTCAGAGAAGTTACAGGTGTATAGCTTTGCACATGATATGCTGTTTTTGTGTGCTATTTGCATGTTCTCATGACATATTTGTGCTTTTGGACTGAGAACTTTATATATCACCATTCCAGTACACTCTATATTTATTTTTATTTATCTATATTTATATGAATGTTTTGAGCAGGTTCATATAATGTGCATATCATTTGTAATCATTATTATTATTTTTTTACTATTAGGTATACTGTTCAACTCATATATGTTAAATAACAAAATACATGGTTAAAAAATATTTTGGACTGGCAATTTAAGTAAAAATAAACAGAAACAATCTTTCCATCAAAACCATCATTTCCAGCACTACAGTTAAAAAAAAAGAAAAAAAAAAAAGAATAACCAATGATGTGGATCTAAATGTATTTTAAATCAAGTATTAATAGTTCATTACTTACAATATATGTGTGAGTGACTTATAATAAACATAGACCTGAGCAAAAATGAAATGCTGTAGGCAAAAAATCCCAACACGTGCCATTTAGCAACTTTAAATAAAAATGCATTAAGTTCATGAAGTATTAAGATTTATTTTGTTACATGATTGGGTAGCCACTGATGTTGTTGAATGTTGACTGATGCATTATCTTATATAATCAGTTTTTACAATATTATATTGTAATAAAATACATAAATTGAGAAAAGTGGTGGAGATGACATCTTTGAAAGCGCTCTTCAGAAAAACTGTTAATAATATTCCATGGAATTCTAAAACTTCCCACTCTTATAATGTGTTAGAAGACACATGAACGAAGCTAGGAAGATTGTTTTAAGTGTGTTTTAAGAGAGTGAAATGTCCATAAGCTCACAGTGGCAAAAGTGCTCCTAGTTGGAGAATCACTTTTAAAAAAAAGAAGAAAAAAAAGTTATGTGACAATTTTACTTTTGTGGGGGCCAATGTATAATTAAAGTGATTAAATTAGTTAAACTTCAGACCTAATCAACTTATTGAATGTGTTCGAGCTCTTCAAAGAGCTGTTAACTGATTACCTCAACAAAAGGTCAGTTTTCAGTGTCGATCATCGGTCAGGAGTTGCGAGCACTGAAGGTCTGCACACGGTTCGCAGTCACAAGGGTTCAGACAAATCCGCTTTTTCACAGAGCACTAAATATTAGACGTATTCCTCTTGTAGCCTATATCACAGCCGAGGGGTTAAACCTGTGGGATATGTGAAATATGCACTCTTTTTCATAAACAATCACATCTTCAAGTCACAAAATACAGAGCGGTTTGAGAGACTATTTCCGGGAATTCACTATAGGCTCCTGTAAATACAGCGTCACAGTACAGTACTGCATGTATTGTAAATGATCGAGTTATTGTTGTGGGATGATCCTAAAGGATGCTATTGTCGTGATTTGGAGAAGCGAAGAGCAGGCAGTGTTTGCACACGGTTCGCAGTCACAAGGCTTCAAATAACAGCGCTTTTGCACTGAGCCTCTAAAGATCAGCTTCACCTCAGGATGCTGCCGGGACCAATCTCACTG
The DNA here is from genome assembly GCF_951802725.1 of Rutilus rutilus. Taxonomy (NCBI): domain Eukaryota; kingdom Metazoa; phylum Chordata; class Actinopteri; order Cypriniformes; family Leuciscidae; genus Rutilus; species Rutilus rutilus. Next base: position 2,071,996 of record NC_140216.1, on the reverse strand, counting down.
TTTATTAGCTTCATTTCAGCATTTTAGAGTTATTTTTAAACGTCTGTGGAAAGCGGAATCTCAAAGTGCTGGAGGTAATCTTATCAAAAGTGAAGGAAAACTAAAACCATGTTCAAAAAGGATCCGGAAAAGACCCATTTGGTGACAGAAAACGGTGCAAAAATGTACACCATCACGACAGAAAAGTAAGTAGATTGCTTTCTTTATTTGAATGTTTATAGCCCACTGTTGTAAAGTAAGGGTGAATTCAGAGAGATTGGGACATTTTGCCATTGAGATGATTTGGAAAAGGTGTCCCCATCAGCCTGAATTCAACCTATTCTTTTAACAGGATGTTGAGTTTTGAGTGTTTTATACAAAGTCACAGTGACGAGTGATATTTCGTTTACTTTTTCCTCTTTTCATGAGTGTTTGGCTGTTGCACAAGGTCGTGTCTCAGTGGTGTGCAAACTTTGCACTGCGCCCTAATCCTGGAGACATGAATGAACACCCGAGGACACACTCGGTTCGTTTTAAAACTGAATCATTTGGCGCGATTTTTCAGTCAGTAAAGCATTATTATTATACACACATTAAAACACAAAGGCTACTTTTTAAAAGGTCACTTTAGGTCTTAATAAGCATCATTTTAAGTTTCTTGCTACAGTGTAAATAATCAATATTTACACTTGTGATTACTAAAATATTAATCACCTGAGCTCCACCAACCAGGGCAAATTTATTATACAGAAATATACTTTAATATAAAACACAAGCATGTTTAAAAGATACAGAAAGGTAAATAAATTGTTTTCTTTATTTAAAATGTTAATAGCCTATTGTATTCAGAGTGATTGAGACATTTTTGTCATTGAGATGATTTGGGAAAAAGTGTCCCCATCATCATAAATTCACCATTTTACCAAAATGCTGTGTGTTTTATATGCATAAGGTCCCTGTGACGAATGATGTTTCGTTTAGGGGAGACGGGCAGCATTTTCTCTCAGTTACTCAGAGACTATTTGGACTAGACCAACCACATTTGTATATATTAAACTTGCAACTGTCTGCTGTTACCCATACCATTTAAAGATGATTACATTTGACATATCATTCACTGTATTTATTTGAATGGAAGAAGCCAGATGTTGCAACTGAACCCAACCCAGCGGACGATTGCAACACAACCGGACGGTTGCAACATGTTAAAAATGCCTTACATTTCACTAATTAACTTTAGCTTTTTGTCTCAATGTGCATAGAATTCAAGGTAAACTCAAGGAAAACATATATGTACCTTTTTGAGGGTCAAAAAGCGTTAAAAGGTACATATATGTACCGTTTCTTTTAAAGGTTAAGGTACAATATTGTACCCTTGAGGGTACAGCCCCAGTGACAAGCCATTGTACCCCAAAGGTACAATTATGTACTTTATTTTCTGAGAGTGTATTAACTTAGGGGCCGCTAACACGACACCGTTTTAACATAAAACTCTACAGACTTTAAACGCGAAACCTGTGAGAGCGCTGATGGCGTGCACATGCGTATTACGAGTTCGGGCTATTGGTATGCGCATTTGAATATATGTGCGCAGGTTTGTAATTCCCTACAAAGTTAAACCAAGCCTTAAAAAACTACTTGTCTGGCCTTAACATTTTGATACAGAATTTTATCACTTCGGGGGAGATACACGAACCGAATTTTCCCGACTACGCTTTATCTGTAGAGTGGTAAAGGGATCCTCCATAAGGAGAAACTAGTTGGCACTTCAGCACCCCGCTATGACATCGGGTCCAGGCGCAGGTCATTCGTCAGATCTGGATACGGCCTGGATCCGGCAGGCTGCGGGAAAACCTCGGGATAAACAAAAGCACTAAGCCATTCTTCTTATGATGTAACGAGTACATCAGGATTTATGGGAAGTGTTCCCGGTTCCGGCTGACCTAATCTATGCAGCCTAACACTGAATTATAGAAGTCTATAATGTGTTATGTGTATGCTAGGTCAAAGAGATGTGTTTTTAGTCTAGCTTTGAACTGACAGAGTGTGTCTGCTTCCCGCACAATGGTAGGAAGACTGTTCCAGAGTTTTGGTGCTAAATAGGAGAAGGATCTACCGCCAGCAGTCGATTTTGATATTCTAGGTATTATCAACTGGCCGGAAGTTTGAGATCGCAATAGACGTGAAGGACTATAATGCGTTAAGAGCTCGCTCAAGTACTGCGGAGCTAAACCATTTAGTGCTTTGTAAGTAATCAGCAATATTTTAAAATGTATTCAATGTTTAATAGGGAGCCAGTGCAGTGTTGACAGAACCGGGCTAATATGGTCATACTTCCTGGTTCTGGTAAGAACTCGAGCTGCTGCGTTTTGGACCAGCTGTAGTTTGTTTATTAAGCGTGCAGGGCAACCACCCAGTAGAGCATTACAGTAATCTAGCCTTGATACATTTTTAAGATGGAAAAATGCTGTTTTACAGATACTAGACACGTGACTTTCAAATGAAAGATTGGTATCAAAGAGCACACCCAGGTTCCTAACCGACGACGAAGACTTGACAGAGCAGCCATCGAGTGTTAGACAGTATTCTAGGTTATTACGTGAGAAAGTTTTTAGTCCAATAATTAGAATTTCAGTTTTTTCAGAATTTAGTAGAAGGAATTATGCTACTACTACAGATGTAGTAGAAGTAGTAGTCTGTGTTACAGATGCTATTCAGTCTCTCCATATTTCAGTGTCAGACAGGAAGAACTGAACAATTTGCAATGCAACCAACTTTTATTAAACACGCAATTCATAACTTGTTGCAACCTATCAGCCATGAGTCATGACAGATCATCATACGCCTGCTAGACACACTGACTTTGACACATGCTAACCATGTCACTTAGAAGTCAACAAAAGAATAATTCAAGTAAGTTTTGATTAATTCATATAAAATGTCATGGGGGAGGGGGGCACTGTGCACGTACAGTATGAGTGTTATCACTCTAGCTTGTTTCTGATTGGTGAAATATGGACATGTTGCAACCATCCCCTGTTGCAACCGTCCCCGGTCTCCCCTATCTTTTCCTCTTTTCATGAGTGTTTTGCGGTTGCACAAGGTCGTGTGTCAGTGGTGTGCAAACTTTGTGGTGTGCGCCCTAATCCTGGACACCTGAGGACACGCTCGGCCGGATCGGTGCAATTTTTTGCAAAACGGTCTGAATTGATTTGCGATTCGGTTCGATTCGTTCGCACTTTTAACACGCAATCATTTGGCGTGATTTTTTTAGTCAGTAAAAGTAAAGCATTATCGGCATACATTAAAACACAGAAGATCAAGTGGATTTTTTAAGCCACAATCAACTGCAACAAAAGTCTGCTTTTTGAAAGGTAACTTTAGGTCTTGTAAGTATCATTTTAAGTTTCTTGCTACAGGGTAAATAATCAATATTTACACGTGTGATTGTTAAATGTAATTGCCTGAGCTCCACCAACCAAGGCATATTGATTTTATAGAAATAGTACTTTACTGTAAATCACAAGCATGTTCAAAATATACAGTATAACAGAAATAGCATTGTTGTTTTTTTGGCACAACATTGTAGGTGAACTGTCATGCATGGTCAACATCAGACATAAACTTGCTTGTTTGTCAATCAAACCTATGACTCCTTCTGAAGGAATCTAAGATTGACTTATGTTAATGACTGTTGTATTCCTCCCAGCGTGTCCTCAGGTGAGATGAAGGATGGCAAACACTGTCACGATAACAGCCGTGCCCTGGAGGACCGAGAGCGAGAGAAAAAGCTCGCCAAGAGACGCCTGTACATCGTGTCAGCAGTGTGTCTGGTGTTTATGGTGGGCGAGATATTAGGTGTGTGTGACCCTTCCTGCTGACCTCGGTAACACTTTACAATAAGGTTCATTAGTATTAACTAACATGACCTAAACCATGAGCAATGCATTTTTTACAGTATTTATTCATCTTTGTTAATGTTAGTTAATAAAAATACAGCCGTTTGTTCATGTTAGTTCACAGCGCATTAACTAATGTATAACTAAAGTAAATAAATTAACCATTAACAAAGATTAATAAATGCTGAAGAAGTATTGTTCATTCTTAGCACATGAACCTTATTGTAAAGTGTTACGCTGATTTTCTGCATGTTTTTGCACACACAAAGGCTCTCTGGATAATAAGCGCTGATGTGTGGTGTGTGTACAGGTGGGTATTTTGCTGGAAGTCTGGCGGTGATGACAGATGCCGCTCACCTGCTCGTGGATCTCACCAGCTTCATCATCAGTTTGGGTTCGCTGTGGTTGTCCTCCAGACCCGCGACTCGCACGCTCAATTACGGCTGGCATCGAGCAGGTGAGTTACTGGAAGTGAAGAACATCAAAACTGGCCTGGATACAGGGAAATAATACACTATATATCAGGGCTGGCGATAGATTTTAGTCGTGATTAATCACACCCTTTTTGTGCAATTAACCATGAATCATGATAGAATTAATCTTATTGTGAAATTAGCAGAAGTCAGCAGAGTAAACCATAAGATTGAAGGGTGATTCTCACAAAACTGTTTTCCGGTGGAAAAAAAGGACTCATGAAGACTCCAAAATGACACCAAAAAAACAATTGATATAAGGATATAATTGATCCATGTAATTAATAAATGCACACCAACATTTTTCAGAATTCACGCATGTGGTCTGGACTGTAAAGAAGCTAATGATTACTTTTTATATTTATAAAACAGTACAATAAGCAACAAGTTCATTTAGACAAACTTTTATTATAAATAAAAGTCACAGCGTGCTTCATGATAAAAAAAAAAAAACACGTGACTTTACAGTCCGGAAAATAGCTAATTATTTCATTTTAACTCCTGGTCTACACAGAAGAAAGCCCTGTCTAGGCTCTTCCCCGGTACGGGTTGTGTCGAGCCATTCGTTAGTCTGGTTGTTTGATGAAAAAAAGATGAAATGTAGTTGCAATAAACGCATTAAGAAAAAAAAAAAGCTGAATTCTTGTTTTTCATTTTATTTTATTTTAGTGGAAAAAAATTAAAAAACAAAAAATGAACCGTTTTCTCAATTTTCTACTTTCAATATTAAATAAAAAAACGGCTGAACAAATGATACACGGATTATGAAGCTTCAAAACCTTTAAGAATCTTTTGTTCCGAATCAACGGTTCAGAGCGTGTATCAGACTGCCAGAGTCACATGATTTCAGTAAACGAGGCTTCATTACATCTTAACGGTTTCGAAACGTTTCAATCTCTGAGAACCTGTGGGTTTTACCTGATCTCGGATCAGTTTTATACATTTGTAGACGTTTTAATTAGACATGAGTATAATTAATATGTATAATAGCCTCTTATTGGCCTGTTTAGCTGAGCCATTCATAGAACAAACCCTGACAATTGATAAAAGAACAGACGCTTGATAATCTTATTAGATAGTTGCATTTGAAAGGATTTTACTTTCAATAAAAAATTATTTCTGCAATAGATTTGTAAAAGTTTTTGCATGTTTGGCCCGGGTTTTTTGTTGCATTTGCACTGCTCTGACCACCAGGGGTCCCCGTGGAGATGGTGTCGGATTGAATACGGCACGTTTGCTTAATCCGTTCCAAAGCCTCGATCTGCCCACCACTACCCAAGAGCAGGATTTATTTAACATAAATGTGTACAAAATAAACAGACTTGACTAGACATACCTTGACATGACTTAACATATGGTAAACTAACACTCACCAAACAGTGGTTACACAAACAATACAAGACAAGAGACTTCTTCCCGTTTCTTTGGCGGTTCGCACCAATTTCACGCATTACCGCCACCTATGTGAACTCGATCCAGAGACTTTAGCCACTTCCCATCCTCCACCGCTCAATAAAAATCTATGCTTCAGCCAGCGCGGCGTGTTCAGCTCATTTGGCTTGATAAAAAATAATAAAAAAAAAAACACCCCAAGCTTCTCTGTTATTACGTCTTTGTTCAGGGTTTAATAGGTACCTCAAATTAACATCAATCTCCTCTTCCCTCTGAACCTCTTCTAATAACTTTTTTTCTGTCATCTTTATACTTTTCACAATACATGATGACATGTTCTACCGTTTCGTTTTCTCCACACCATTCACATCTTCCCATCGGAAAGACAAGAGACTTCTTCTTCTTCTTCTTCTTCTTCTTTTTGATTGGCGGTTTGCAACTATTTCTTGTGCATTACCGCCACCACTGGACTGGAGTAGGCACGGGAGTTACTAGCTATTCTCAAACTAAATATACCAGCACGTTAAACTTTAAAAAAAAAAAAAAAAAAAAAAAAAAAAAAACCCCACTTATATCCTTTTTAACAGGCCTGTACTTTTCAAAAAAAGAAATAATAAATCAAAATTTTCCCTTGAGCTTCTTTTCAATAGTGTTTTAATTTCTAAAGACATTTTCTTTGTTTTCAACTCATTAACAAGCCTCTGCCTTGCCTCATTGTATTTATGACAGTACATTATTACATGCTCTACTGTTTCAGGTATATTGTTCTGGCAATACTCACAATTTCCATCTCCATGCTTTTTTATTAAGAACATTGTACTATTCAACTTTGTATGACCCAACCTCATCCTTGTTAGTATAATTTCTTCCTGTCTTGATCTGGTTATTTGTGTGTCTTTTCCCACTTTCCCTTGTATCCTATAAAGATGTCTTCCTGTGTACCCATTATCCCAAATATGTTGCCACTTTTTAATCGTTTTCGCCTTTACTATACTTTTTATTTCTGCTTTACTGTAAGACAAGAGACTGGAAACATGCGGTCAATTTAAACACAGAGACTAATGACTTGACAAGACACACCTGTGAACATGATTAAGCAATGAACCAATGACAGAACAGAACTGAGAAACCACATGACTAAATCAACCAATGACAACATGACACATTCACAAGGGGAACACATGGCAAGAACACAGGAGGGAAAAGGGAATCGCATGACAGGAGCCTTGACTATAGGTATTTTACAAGGGAAAAAAACATGAAAATGAAACAAAACCAAACCTAGACATGACATTAATATTGCTAAAAGTTATTTATATTCAAATAAATGCTGTTCTTTCAAACTTTCTATTCATCAAAGAATCCAGAAAAAAAAAATTGTATCACGGTTTACACAAAAATATTACTGTTGACCTGTTTTCAACATTGATATAATAATCATAAATGTTTTTTGAGCATTAAATCATCATATTAGAATGATTTCTGAAGGATCATGTGACACTGAAATGCTTTGATCACAGGATATAAATTACACTTCACTGTTTATGCACATACAGTGGTTGTGTGTATATATATATATATATATTCAGTAAACTGGAAGCACAAGTGTAATTTTATCACTGTACTCTTGTGTGTGTTGTCAGAAATCCTGGGCGCTCTGGTGTCGGTCTTCAGCATCTGGCTGGTGACGGGCGTTCTGGTGTATCTGGCAGTGGAGCGGCTCATACACGACGACTTCACTATCGAGGCCACTGTGATGCTCATCACCTCCGGCTGTGCTGTACTGGCCAACATCATGTGAGACAAACCCTCATTGTGCATGCGCACACTATATATAGCCCTAGTCTAATAACTAACTAATATAGTGCCTTAGCAAAACTGTTATTTGCAGTGAAAATGTCTTAAAGGTGCAAGGATCTGTTGACAGAAATGCAATATTATACATACTGTAACTATGTTTTCAGTGGTGTATAAAGACCTTACATGATGAACCGTTATGTTTTTATGACCTAAGAATGAGGCACACACCGCGGGTCCACTTACATCGACATGTTTCTACGGTGGCCCTAAGCGGACAAACGCGCTTCGTCACTGCTGTTCTTCTTCACGCTAGCTAAAGTCAGCGAATAAAACACTAGCTATGTTTCCATCCACACGTTTTTATCCGAATTAAGTGATATCGAATGAAACATCGGATCTCATCGGATTTTATCTTGATCGATATACGGCTTATGCGATAAACGCTGATGGAAACGTTATTGCAAATAAATCCATTTTGTCTAGCAAAACTTTGTTCGCAAATGTTTGCTTGCATGTTGTGCGATTCAGTGCGAAAATGAATGGAAACACCTTAAAATGTCTCAGATCAATTCGATATACCAATTTGATCGCACACCAGCATGTGACGTCATTACGCACAGGTTTTTATTCGCTTTAAAGCCGTTGGATGGAAACACATTTTCACCAGCTTTATTCGCATGAGTTTTTTTACCGAACTTCAGATAATTCGATTGACAAGTGGATGGAAACTTAGCTACTGACACAATGATGAACAGGTAACAATAATATTCGCAATAACATCGTTTTACTGAATAATTAATAAACCTAATTTCTTAATTTATCTATGTAAAGAAACCTCATTGCTTAAAGGGATGGTTCGGAGTAAAATCAACCTAGGGTCCTTTGCACCATGACCTCGAGCCAAACAAGGTCCCTTTTTTCCCTTGGTCGAACATTATTAAAGTTAGAGCTTATTTAGAGATATCAGCCGGCTGGCTGCAGGCGCTAATGGATCCAAGGTTGTATCTCGTAAATTACCCCACTAATAATGCCCAGAACGGTACCAAACTTCTACAGTAGTACAAATAGGTTCTGTACTCATAAAACGAGCCATTGGAAAGTTTGTAAGTACATCAGGAGTTTATTTAAATAACACTTGCCTGATGGCTAATGCTACCGCTAACCCGGACACCGACGTCACTTCACTGAAAGCGATGCATAAGGATGTAGTGTAACAACGAATTATAATTTTTTCCGAAGTGTAGACAACTTAGTGTTAACTAATAATTGTTGCAAACTGGTACTACCAACAAAATATTAGTGCATTCCTGGAACTGGGCGTCGTTACACTACATCCTTATGCAGCGCTTTCTGCCGGGACTTTTACGTGCTTTTCTCAACTCAGCGAAGTGACCTCGACGTCCGGGTTAGTGGTAGCATTAGCCAAACAAGCTAGCCGTCAGGCAAGTCTTATTTAAATAAACTCCTGATGTACTTACAAACTTTCCAATGCCTCGTTTTATGAGTACAGAACCTATTTGTACTACTGTAGAAGTTTGGTACCATTCCGGGCATTATTAGTGGGGTAATTTACGAGATACAACCTTGGATCCATTAGCGCCTGCACTAAACCATCCGGCTGATATCTCTAAATAAGCTCTAACTTTAATAATGTTCAACCAAGGGAAAAAAGGCTTCTGGGGGGGGTTTGGCTTGAGATCAGGGTGCAAAGGACCCTAGGTTGATTTTACTCCGAACCATCCATCTCATATCATGACATCACTTCCTGTCGGCCACCGTAACTTCTGTTGGGTGCAATTCGCAACTTCACCACTAGATGCCGCTAAAAATGCACACACTGCACCTGTAAACGGACCTTCTATCTGTTGTTGTGTGTGTAGAATGGCACTCACTCTGCATCAGTCGGGTCACGGCCATAGTCACGGTGGTCTGAGCGCCGGCCACGGTCACAGTCACGATCACGGGAAGGAAAAGGGACACAGCCATTCTAACGATAATCCTTGTGACGTCAAGGAGCAAGAGACTGGGAAAAAACAACAAGCTAATGCTAGCATAAGGGCAGCGTTTGTCCATGTGATTGGAGACCTTCTGCAGAGTGTCAGTGTGCTGGTCAGTGCCCTCCTCATCTTTTTTAAGGTAAGCAGTTTTACTTTACATTCTTAGATTCGATGAGTCCTAACTGATGAGCCAGCTCACAAAAATATGATATATATATTAAATATATAGGTTATGAGTGTTCTCTGAACGTTAAAAATGTTAAAATGTTAGCCAAATATTTCATGAATGTTGTATAAATAATGTTTTAGTGCTAATGTTTTGAGAACATAATTAAAGACCAGATAACTTTTTTCAAACATTCTATTATGGAAGAGCATAATATGCTATTTAGGTTTAATTTACTTTTATTTCAGTTTTAGTTTTTATTTATTTCCAGGTAATAATTTTAGTGCTTCAACTTAAACTTATTTCAGTTTATTGCCAAGACAAAATGTCTAATTTTCATTTAGTTCAAGTTTTTCCTACTAATATTTTAATTTTAATTTAATTTTTATTAAAGGCACAATACGTAAGATTTTTGAAATTAAAATATCCAAAAACCACTAGAACCACTAGTAGATGTCTCCAAGAATGTTTAAATCCAGAGAAATAAGCCATTTGAACCAGGACTCGGACCATGTCCGTGCGTCGCCTGTCAGTGATATAATATATAATGTTTTATTAGACAAGGGAACAACCGTTTAGATACATTTATAGACAGAAACGAATCATTGATATACATCTCAACACTGTTTGAATCGCTTGTTTTCTTGATTTTCCGCGAGTACCGTGTTTTGACCATATTTTCAAAGAACAATATTTTGCCAAGTGGCTAACACAACACAATCAGATGCAGCTTTGTGTTTAGTAACAGTAATGCAGGATTTTCTCTGTCATACAATATGTTTTAAAATGAATTGCATGCCATTTAGCAACACAAGCCATCCAGTTTATTAATATGATATTATGACACGGCACTCGGCTCTGTTCTGCTTTATACTACAGTAACGTTGATAATCTCATCCATGAATATTATTTCCGAGTCCCGTCGGATTCTTTTCCGCCAAATCAAGGCGTCATCAAGCTATGCCTTTGTTTTGAATAGGCGACCTCTAGTGGCGAAAAACTACATATAATGCCTTTAACAGAAATGTTTTTATTGGTTTTATTTAACAATAACCTTGTATAGATCAAATGTAACAGCATGATGCTAATGAACTGAATTATTTTCTTTTTACAGCCTGAATATAAAATTGCAGATCCCATCTGCACCTTCCTGTTTTCTCTGTTCGTCCTGGCAACCACGTTCACCATCATGAGGGACATTATTATCGTCTTGATGGAAGGTAAAATGTCTTGCCTGTGACTTTTTAAAGAAGCTAAACGTTTTGCATTTTTGAAACAAAAGTTTCATGGCCCCCAGAATATTTTGTTGAATATTTGAACATGCGATATATCAAAAGAAAGAACAAAGCCTCTGCTTTTAAAACGTTTTATTCTAGCTTCATGCATTATTTTTTTTTATCAACACTTGAATATGGGTAAGTTTCATTAAAAAAAGCAACATTTTGAACAAAAAGCTGAGAACAAAAAGACTACATCCAGATCAGATTAAGAACGACGATCATAACAGAGATTAGTAGATCAACACCCAAAAGCTTCACAGTCCTAAAGCTCATCCTGGGTCCACATTTCATTCACTAACAATAGGCAGATTTGATTTATATGCTGTTTAATGTTGATGATCACATTGTTTTACATATGCATCTGCTTACATGTGATATCGCTTGTTTCTGCTGCATCTTTGTGTATCTTTTGATCAGGAGATTCAGTTCTGTTTCAGAAGATGTGTAATAGCGCCCCCTACCGTATAACAGAGAAAACACTGAAAGCCGGGACATTTCTGTCAATGGAAGGGAAAGGGTTAATAATGTTCTCAAAAAACTTTTTTTTTTCTGAAACAGTTTTTTCAGTTTTTTTTTTTAAATGAAAGTACTTGTTCAGAGTACATTCAAAAGTAACAATCCCATAATATTTGCAAAATGATAAAATGGAATGTTGCCTTAAAGAGATACTTCACCGATTAGCATTAAGCTTTGCATCAGTAGGAACCCGGTAGTATTTGCGCATGACCGTGCTTCCCTCCCTCATGTCCCCCTGAGACGAGAGATTTCTGTATTGTGTGTCTGGGAAAAAAACTCTTTTTTGTCCCGAGGTGAGAGACTATAGCCAGTAGGAGGAGCTCGTTCCGCATGTCTTCAACCCGCCCATAGGAGGATCTCACCATAAAACGCCGTCTTTTCAGTTTCGAGTCGACTAGTAGCCTAGTTGTATCATTTCTTCCGATACTGCCCTCTGTAACCGGTAGGTGTGGCCTCCTAGGGCAGCGAAGCAAGTGCATTCTGGAAGTTGTAGTCTTTCATCCACACGAGCCAAAAATACATGTTCTGGCTTTTCTCAGTCTAGAAGGCACCAACTTCTAAAATAATTTCACATTTCTACTACATAAATGACCCAATTTAAATACACATTCATCTTTCCAGCGGTGAAATATCCATTTAACGTTCACATAACCACGATTATTATTTTTTTTTTTAAACTGGGCATTTTTGAACGTTCAGAAAACATTAAGAAATAACGTTCGTATAACGTAATGGCAACGTTAGCCAAACTTTTTTTTTTATAAGAAAAAAAAATTGTTAGCTGGGAATAAAGAATAAGAATCTGTCCAAACTTTTGACTGGTAGATTAATTGCAGGTAAATCTTAAATATAGTCTCTATATTAGCTGTTTTAATGGCCACTAGGCATTCTGTGAAAGGTCGTTTCATTTTTCATATGCTCTTCTCGGTAAAACTTTTCTCCGAACATGAAGATTTGAATTAGAGCTCGTCAGATTGTCTGAAATGGCATAATTTCGAGAAACACAATTAAATGTTGTGTAAGATTTTTAGTAGTTTAATTTAAAAAAAATTGGTCACTAAAAATGTCATTCTTCCATTGTGCTGTTTAAAAGTTTTGATGAGTTAACAATTATATAGAATATAGTAATAACCGAGCTAACAGGGAACGTTCTCATTTCTTGGATCATGCAGTTTTGAATTGGAGCTCGAGTGTGTGTCCTCCACAGGAACTCCGGCCGGTGTGAACTATAATGAGGTGAGGGATCGACTGCTCCTAGTGAAGGGAGTCAAAACTGTGCACAACCTTCACATCTGGGCCCTGACGATGAACCAGGCGGTGCTCTCCGCTCACGTGGCCATAGGTAACGCTTTAACTCCATATGTGACAAAACCAGTCACGAGTCGCATTTGTACGGGTCAAAATTATTGATTTGTCTTTTATGACAAAAGTCATTAGGATATTAAGTAAAGATCATGTTCCATGAAGATAGGCCTGTCACGATAACAAATTTTGCTGGACGATAAATTGTCCAAGAAATTATCGCGATAAACGATAATATTGTCGTTCTGAGACCATTTTCATTTAATATAATTATAATGGCATAATAATGCAGGTACACCTTTTCAACAATCTATAAACTTTTATTTCTAAAGAATATTAAACATTGAAAACGGAAAACATTTTAAATATCCAAAAAAATGAACAAAACAACCAAAAACAATAAAAGCAATGGACTCTTAGTGTCTGTTAACAAAATAAATGTCTGTTAATAAATAAAATGGATGTAAACAAAATTGCACTTCAAAAAATATTAAACATTAGGCTTTAGACATTAGGCATAAATAGTGATACATTCCATAACAGGGAAAACTGACAGTTAGGACCTTTGTAAACAAACAAACAAAAAAGCCTCAACAAGCCATATCGCACAATTTTGCACTGTTACTCCTGTTACTTTGTCAAGTGATTGTGTACAGTCGGGAAGACGGAGACGCGCTTTATTGCGTGTATATGCTACGCACTGAAAATACTTGATTAGGGGTGAGGAGTGCGTGCGTATTACACGCCATAAAGAGCGTATCATATGCACGCAAAAACTATTTTTGGCGTATAAATGGCACGAGAAATAACATTCGTGGTATAGATACGCATTTTCATGTGATCGGGCTCGCTGTCGCAACTCACAACTAGCGTCTTCTCTCTCTCCCGGCAGTCGCCGCAAACAGTCCCGCCGGCGCTTTCCCACACAAAGACCATGTGACTGACAAGCCCCGCGGCGCCGCCTCCCCACACAAAGACCATGCAACTGACAAGAGAGTTCACTCCTCCTATACGCTAAAGAACCGAGAGTGGTCATCCAGTCTCTTTGGTAGAGACTGAGAGAGACGAGGAAAACAAACAAGCATGCAAATGGCATTATCGCGGCCGGAAAAATTATCGAGCTCATTTTTTTTTATCGTGCGATTAATTGACTTATCGACTATCGCGACAGGCCTACATGAAGATATTTTGTAAATTTCCTACCGTAAATATATAAAACATGTATTTCTGTGAGTGAATGCAGCACAATCGCCAACATAAATGAACAACTTTAAAGGAGATTTTCTCAATGTTTCGACTTTTTTGCACCCTCAGATTCCAGATTTTCAATGGTTGTATCTCGACCAAATATTGTCCCATCCTAACAAACCACACATCAATGGGAAGCTTATTTATACAGACATCTTACTTATACATCTCAGTTTAAAAAATGTTTTTACATTTGGGTACCAAAATACGGGAGGCCTGGGGGGGGTTTCAGTTCAACCACATGCGGTTTCATGTCATCTATACATCACACACCCCATCGCCAAATCATAGAAAAATTCAGTTAAGACAGTTGTATTCATCTTAACAACACACAACAAATCAATATACAGAAAAACAGATTTCTAAAATAAGGTATAGGCCACAAATCTGTGAGTACAGTTTGCAAAACTTAACAGGTGATGTTGTGTAATATTCAGTTACTGTAAGAAGCTGTTCCAGCGGGTGGAGTTTACTGGTACTGAATATTACACATCACCTGTGTATACTCCCATTAACTGGAACAGATTTTCACTGGAACTGAATATTACATCCAAATATTGTTATGTAATCAATCAGCATATTGTTGTGTAACTTCTACCTATTGGAACAGTATTTCACAATTTTTCACAGGAACTGAATATTACAAAACAACGATTGCAGGGATTATGAATTTGGTCACTGTTACCGTTGTACCGTACATAGTTTTTTTTTTTTTTTTTTTTTGTATAGTTCTATTTTGTTAATAGATTATGCATTCTGTTTTGGCTTTCTCGTGTGTCCCTTTTGAGCCACGGGGCGAAACGGGTACGGATTGAAAAACCAAAGCAACTGTACGGTTCACAGATCTGAGCACAGCTGAGACTTTCTCTCTGGTATAGCCTACTTTTGGCGTAGGATATTTATTTCCGTCAAGGTCAGGCTGCGATGTCAAATGTATTCCCGGGAATGACTGATGCGCTTTCCGCTTTTAAAGTTTTATAAAAGAAGTAGCCTATATGGCTTGAATGGTTTAAAAGCATTAGCAAGAATAAAAGCGCATCATATAATGTAACGCCGTGCAGCCAAAGGATGACAGAAAAAAACAGATGCTGCGTTAATTGCGTTAAATATTTACTTAAAGGGATACTCCACTTTTTTTGGAAATAGGCTCATTTTACAACTCCCCCAGAGTTAAACAGTTGAGTTTTACCGTTTTCGAATCCATTCAGCCGATCTCCGGGTCTGGCGGTACCACTTTTAGCATAGCTTAGCATAGATCATTGAATCGGACAGGACCATTAGCATCTCTCTCAAAAAAATGACCAAAGAGTTTCGATATTTTTCCATTTAAAACTTGACTCTTCTGTAGTTACATCGTGTACTAAGACCGACAGAAAATGTAAAGTTGCGATTTTCTAGGCTGATATGGCTAGGAACTATACTCTCATTCCTGCGTAAAAATCAAGAAACTTTGCTGCCGTACCATGAGTCCAGCAGGCGTAATGATATGATGCAGCGCCTGAAAATAGTCCCCAGCTCTGTAACTTCCAACGTGACCGGGACTAAGTTTGTCTAACCTATTAGACCTATTTTCAGGCGCTGCGTCATATCATTACGCCTGCTGGACTCATGGTACGGCAGCAAAGTTTCTTGATTATTACGCAGGAATGAGAGTATAGTTCCTAGCCATATCAGCCTAGAAAATCGCAACTTTACATTTTCTGTCGGTCTTAGTACACGATGTAACTACAGAAGAGTCAAGTTTTAAATGGAAAAATATCGAAACTCTTTGGTCATTTTTTTGAGAGAGATGCTAATGGTCCTGTCCGATTCAATGATCTATGCTAAGCTATGCTAAAAGTGGTACCGCCAGACCCGGAGATCGGCTGAATGGATTCGGAAACGGTAAAACTCACCTGTTTAACTCTGGGGGAGTTGTAAAATGAGCCTATATCCAAAAAAAGTGGAGTATCCCTTTAACACAGAGTCTTTTCCCATTTCTACCAGTAACGCTTATTCAACTTCCTGCGTCTACTACCTGCGCAGATATCGACGGCACAACTGGGTTGCCAGGTTGAGCTCGCAAATGGGTTGAAATTTGTATGATGTGTTGATTGCGCGAGTAGGATGGGTTTCATACAAGATCTGGCAACTGGACAACCTTGGAATAATATATTGATGTGATTATTCATATAACGACGTTTGGGCCATACAAATAACGGGAATTTCACGGGAGAAATAACAAAACGGGAGGGGGGCAGGAGATGGGTGTGTTGACAGGTATGCCCATGTGACTGGTTTTGTGGGTCAGGGTCACATACGGCTTAATTTTGGCATTTAATTCTGAAATATTCACCCGTCTGTTCATTTTGAACTCCTCAGAAGACACTGCAGATCCACAGGTGGTGTTGAGAGAGATTACCCAAGCCTGTTTTAACGCATACAGTTTCCATTCGGTCACCATTCAACTGGAGCAACAGGAGGACCAAAGGCCTGACTGTAACCTCTGTCAAAACCCCACGAAGTGAAACTCCCAGAGACTTATCCATAAAGGCGGAAAGAGACCTTTTCAAGAGGATTATTGTGGTTTTAACGCTTTAGAGCTGATATAATTACATCTGTTTTAGTGTAGAATGAGGTCTTCTTGGACTTCAGTGTGTGTTTTTGGGGGGCGGGTCACATGACAGTTTTTCACTGAGGTTGTGGTATTATAAACAGTGCCGTCCCTCTTTGTATCTGCAGCACTGGATACGGAAGTGTTTTTTACGTTCATTTCTCCCATAGGGTTTTCGTTAAAGCTTTCTAAGCCATGAACCAAACCAACAAGCTGCGAGGAGAATCATAACGTTACAAACTTTGATTTGAAGCAAAAAAGGACAAAAAGACAAAGGTACAAGACTGTGTGCTACAATCCCATGAAGCATTGCATACAGGATAATAGAATTAAAAACAATGGAGAAATATACAGTACTGTGCAAAAGTCTTAGGCATGTTAATACCCCCCCCCCTATTTAATAATGTTGTTTTAAGTCAGTTATTTATATCTTTCGCTGTAGTGTGTCAGTAGGAAATATTAGTTTACATTTCCAAACATTCTTTTTGCCATTATTGCAATAATCCAGTGAGATTTGTGTATGCACAAGGAGTCGGTATGAGGTACACTTGCACGTAGTTTTTCAGGTAGCTTTGCAGGAAGGTTTCTTCAAGCGTCTCGGAGACGTTCCCGCAGTTCTTCTGGATTTAGTCTGTCTCAGTTTTTTCTGTTTCTTCATGTAATTCTTCAAAAATGTTGATTATTTTATTTTAATTTTTTTGTAAGTTTAGTGCAAAATATGCACATTTGGATGGAATTTGGTAGAAAATAATGTTGTTTTTCACCACGAACTCTGCTGTTAAACGTGTTTATTTAAAAACATACATTGAAATAATCTGGGAATTACGGAGCCCCCCTAGTCCCACTTTGGCAAAAAAAATTATTATAACTATCTTGTGGCCTCAAGATAGTAACTCGTGGCCTCAAGATAGTAACTCGTGGCCTCAAGATAGTAACTCGTGGCCTCAAGATAGTATCTCGTGGCCTCAAGATAGTAACTTGTGGCCTCAAGATAGTATATCTCGTGGCCTCAAGATAGTAACTCGTGGCCTCAAGATACTAACTCGTGGCCTCAAGATAGTAACTTGTGGCCTCAAGATAGTATATCTCGTGGCCTCAAGATAGTAACTCGTGGCCTCAAGATAGTACTCGTGGCCTCAAGATACTAAGTCGTGGCCTCAAGATAGTAACTCGTGGCCTCAAGATAGTAACTCGTGGCCTCAAGATAGTAACTCGTGGCCTCAAGATAGTAACTCGTGGCCTCAAGATAGTAACTCGTGGCCTCAAGATAGTAACTCGTGGCCTCAAGATACTAACTCGTGGCCACGAGAAAGTAAGTTTTTTCAAGGCGAACGTTCCTTTTAATGTTTCCATGGCGACGCGTCACGCGATACACCGCAGCCACAATAATACTGTATGACAGATGTGTCGCTTTTATTTCGCTTTTCCTTTTTTATTCAAAATATTCACAAACTTGCTTACCATGTCATCAACTAGCCCCTGAGAGTACGGCGCCACATTTAGAATGTTCAGTGCTGCCAGATTCAAACTGTGCTTTCGCGCATTGGCTGGTGCTGAGCCAGAGTCGGACGCGTTCAGCGCTGTCATATATCACTAAGCAGTTTTTTCAACTTCATAATGTTTATTTTTGGTTTCAGATATTTAAATACACATAAGCACGAGTAAAACAATACATTTGGAGTTTGTAAAACACACTGATGTCTGTGAAGCAGCAATAACAATCTATTCAAATATAATTTGCCGACATGTGTTATTCATAGCCTATTAGACAAACATAGTGCAAGATGAACTATAAAGTTTACTCTATTCTTCTCAGTTCACCGGCCACTTTCTTGCATTTATTTCGGGAGAAACAGATGAATTTACGTGCTGTAAATCCGACTGACAGGACAACATTGCAGCGCCCATCTCATGTTATTATAGATCAAGATTATTTAAGGTTTTTAAACGAGCCCAGAGTCGGACGCGTTCAGCGCTGTCATCACAACTAAGCAGTTTTTCAACTTCATAATGTTTATTTTTGGTTTCAGATATTTAAATACACATAAGCACGAGTAAACCAATACATTTGGAGTTTGTAAAACACACTGATGTCTGTGGAAGCAGCAATAACAATCTATTCAAATATAATTTGCCGACATGTGTTATTCATATTAGACAAACATAGTGCAAGACAAGGAACTATAAAGTTTACTCTATTCTTCTCAGTTCACCGGCCACTTTCTTGCATTTATTTCGGGAGAAACTGATGAATTCACGTGCTGTAAATCCGACGGACAACATTGCAGCGCCCATCATGTTATTATAGATCAAGATTATTTAAAAAGGTTTTTAAACGACTAAACACACTCACTTACATGTATGTGAGAATCGGAATATCAGATAGGCTAGTTGATGACATGGTAAGCAAGTTTGTGAATATTTTGAATAAAAAAGGAAAAGCGAAATAAAAGCGACACATCTGTCATACAGTATTATTGTGGCTGCGGTCAATCGCGTGACGCGTCGCCATGGAAACATTAACATGGAAACGTTCGCCTTGAAAAAACTCACTTTCTCGTGGCCACGAGTTACTATCTTGAGGCCACGAGTTACTATCTTGAGGCCACGAGATACACTATCTTGAGGCCACGAGTTACTATCTTGAGGCCACGAGTTACTATCTTGAGGCCACGAGATACTATCTTGAGGCCACGAGTTACTATCTTGAGGCCACGAGTTAGTATCTTGAGGCCACGAGTTAGTATCTTGAGGCCACGAGTTACTATCTTGAGGCCACGAGTTACTATCTTGAGGCCACGAGTTACTATCTTGAGGCCACGAGATACTATCTTGAGGCCACGAGTTACTATCTTGAGGCCACGAGTTACTATCTTGAGGCCACAAGATAGTTATAATAATTTTTTTTTGCCAAAGTGGGACTAGGGGGGCTCCGTAGTACATTTTCATTTTTGGGCAAACTATCCCTTTCAAGGTTTAGTGCACCCAAAAAAATGTACAAATTGTCATTACTCACCCTCGTGTCGACCCAAACTCGTAAGAATTTCGTTCATCTTCGAAACAAAAATGAAGATATTTTAAATGAAATCTGAGAGATTTCTGTCGCTCCATCGACAGTCTACGCAACTACCACTTTGATGCTTCAAAAAGTTCATAAAGAGATCATAAAACTAATCCATATGAATCAAGCGGTCCAAATTTGACTTGATGAACAGATTTAATTTAGGCCTTTATTCACATATAAACATTGATCAGTGAACAAACAGAAAATGTAAAATGACTTGACATGTGCCAAAGGAAACCCACTGAGCCATGCAGGTAAGAAGGTACTTTAGCAATGAAAATCATTTGAGATGGACACATTATTTTAGTCATTTTCCTGCATGTTAATCTTTCTTCATCTGTAAACAGCACTATTGTGATGCTGTAATGTACTGTACTCCTTCAACCATCCCTTAATTAAAGGGATAATTACTCCAACCAACAGTGTGTTCATCTTATTGTTGATCTTAGAAATTGTTTATTTACCAACGCTATTATTTCTGTAATGCTAAGAGGACTTTCATTTCTTCGATCACTGTTTTTTTTGTTGTTCTCATTTCCTATTTTTTGTTTAGAAATCAATCTTGATTTTTTTTTTTTTACTCCTCAAGCAAAGTTCGAAAATTCACATTAATTAAGGACTTTTTACATTTAAAAACACACATTTTCAAATTCCAAAGCTCGTAGTCAGACTGACTTACGACAGGTGAGATGTTGCCAATACTTCCCTTCATAAATGTACAGTACACTATTATTTAAAAATAAAAATAATACTGTAATTCACCAAAAGTGAATTCTACTGTAATTCACTGTAATGTAATACAGTACTGTAATACTGTAATTCACTTCCACCTTTGTGTCATCACCTCATTAACTCTGCCTTTATTAACCCTGTGTTTTCAGTCATTCTTTGCAAAGTCTTGTTTGTTTCACACTGCAATTCTGAGCACTTTTCTGGTTTCCCGTGTTTATGGTTTTGACTCTTTTGCCTGGTTATTTGATCACCCGCTCTGCCTGTCGCCTATCTGGAAGGTTTGCCTGTGTTTTTTGACCTACTGCATGTTTAATGGATTGCGATTCTGGATTACCCTGGTAAACGACTGCATTTGGATCCTCAACCCAAGTCTCGGATCAGTTACGTAACTCAGTGAACAAAACCTATTTTCCAGTGATAGTCCAAGGCAAGCATACATGGTACCATCTTAGGCTCTGTTCAAAAGCAGGGCCATCCCATGGAGTAGGCAAATATTAGGGGAGCCCAAATGAGTGAAGTAAAAAAAAAAAAAAAAAATTCTGATCCAGATAGAGCAGTAGTCCGATATAGATATGAAACAGTATCACAAACAGTCTTTTCAACCACATAGGATAGCCTAATTATTAATTTGTTACAATAATTTAAACTTATTACAGAAGTACTGGGATAAAAGTTTATAGTTTGGATATAAACACTGATGTCTATAGATTAAATCATCTTTTGATAGTAACTCGACGCTTCAAATAAAGATTGTTTTAATTACATTATTACACCAGTAGGTGGCGACAAGTGACTGTTAAAAAATTAATTTGTCATTGAATCATTCGTTCAAAAACACTCGATCCATCTAATAATGAAACAAGTGAAGTCTTTATGTGTGAGTCATCCTTCAAACCATATTTAAAAAAATATATATATTTTTTTTTTAAATAGATTGCAGCAATCAACCTTCAGTCAGAACTGTTAGTAAATTGTATGTTATTTTGTTTAACTATTCAGAATCGTGATTCCTATTTAGAAACACACACACACACACACACAAAATGATTCGTATCCAGAATCGTGCAGCACTAGTGTGAGTTTATGAACTTTATGATTATGTTTATGAATCAGTGGAATTGTCTGCGATGGAAGATTTGCATGTAAAATCTCGCCTAGGGCTGCAAATGCGTGAGACCCGCCCGGTTTAAAAGCAAACCGAAATATACCAGTAAAAAGGTAAACACATTAATTCTTGTATTGCTTGTAAATATTTAAGCGCTTCCTCTTAATTTAATATACTTACGCAAACAATGTTGATTTTGTACTTGACTTCTTTCCATCCACAGAGTATGAACAGTATACAGTATGTAAAATAAACTACTAATGTTTACCAAGTCCCTTTTCCCACGTAAATTGAATCGTGTCCTGAAATATTGTCTACAAGCTATTTTTCAAGTAAATATTAGAATTTCTTGTCATTCTGAAAATGTGTGGCTGCTTCTTTTGAGTCCTTAAGGTCACTGGAAACATCAGCAGGGTCAAACAAATGTTTGCTCTGACGTGGCAAGAAGAAACTACACATGAATTTCCCAGGTTGATTCCATGACAAATAATGAAAAGCAAAAGAGAGTTAATGTAATTAACCATAGCAAAAGTACATTTCTTAAGTTAAATTTTCAACTCTGTTTTTTGTTGTTGTGTTTATTTAAAATGAAAGAACTCTGATAATATTTTAATCTTATGTTATTTAACTTAATATAGTTCTTTAATGCTGATCTAACAGAAGACACTCGCCGGGTTTAAATGTAGTCACACTGCGTTACAATGAGCCCCTATTAGAATTATGATATTCTATTCTAGACTTTTATGAATTCTATTGAGAAACCATGAGAAAAAGAGTGAGAGTAAATGTTCAGAAATTATTAATTATTATTATGGTTTGAACTATGCTGTATAGCTTTGTTTTGTGGTGTGTTTTTGTCAAATAAAAAAATTACTTTATTTTCATTATTAAAAAATGCCATTATTTCATATGAAAAAGGTAATAATTGTATTTTATTGACAAAATATTTTAGTTTGTAACATTTTACTCTGTCATATGGTCATGTTTGTGCTCCACCTATGGGGCATGTTGTCACTATTCACTTCCATTCTTTCAGGGTAAATCAAGAAAAACACTGTATTAATAAAACAAAACCACATAATTGTACTAGATGTGGGAAATTAATGTGGGAAATAATGAATAATCTGAATTTACACAAATTGAGAAAGTCAAAAAGTGTTAGGTTGTGCCCCGCTCTCATCTAGTCCACCACTGTCTAGAAAACATTCAACAGTTTGATAAGTATTGGCTTCTTTCCCATCATTCTATACAGTATTTAATGCAATTACATCAGAAGTAACTGTTACAGAAAGATTAAGAGTAATCCCTTACTTTACTTTTTCAAGGGAAAAGTATTTAGTTTACTTAGCAATTAATTGCACCCAACACTGCAAGTCAGTCTAATATGATTGTACTACAGCAACTGGAATGTGAAAATAACATTTAGGTGAATTCCTGCTTTTTCCAGCTAAAACCATTGAGTACTGTATACGCATATAAAGTAAGATATTGGCAAAAGCACATAGTAATTCAGTCTGTCCACCAGCCATTTATGTGTAAAAATCAATCATTCATGTTTTTGCACTGTGGTCCATTATCAGACATAACTTTTGATTTGAATTATATATTTGTAAATGCTGAAATTAACGTTAACTAAGATTAATGCATGCTTTAGAAGTATTTTTCATTGTAGTTCATGTGAACCAATCCATCTTAATTCCATTGTTGGATGTTTTATTCAAAGGAAAGGAGAATTGCTGTCGCTCTCTCTCTAGTTTTCATTCTCTTTTAAGTGAAAACTGAATCTCTTTGTACCTCCAGCTCCTAATCCTAATCCTTTTATAGTCCACTGGACGAGTACAGAAAATCAAGCCAAGCTAATAATCAGAATATATACAGAGAAAAGCCTTTTTGAAGCGGGAGTTCCACACACACACACACACACACACACACACACACACACACACACACACACACACACACACACACACCGAATAAGACGAGTAAACAGCAGACTGTTGAGTTTAAGTGCATATTCTCCTCTGAGAGGAACAAGATCAAGACCTGCGTCTCTGAGAGCCACAAATTACTTTAAATTATATTGAATCATCTTCTTTGATATTGAAAGGAAATATGGGATTATTAGACAGAGCAGGTCTACAAAACTCAAGTGAAATCAATGATCACAGAGTCTGAAGTTAAAAGGTCTTCCTGCTTCTTTTTCAATTGATGAATGTCTGTCTTTGTGTTTGTCATGAATCAATGATTTGAGTTCCAACTTGCTCTTTTAATCGCTAATATAATGCAATTATACAGCCCTAAATGCAACCGTTTCTCTTGTTCATTTAATCCATATCTTATCGCAGGACTGCACAGAGCAGCTGACAGTCTTCAACATTTATGAACGTGCCATGGCATGATCTCCGAAATAAATAATTTCATAATGTAGGCTATCACAAATTTGATTGAACACTAGATGGCGCCTCGCCTTCAGCTTTGCGTATGTAAGAGTACACGGTGACTTCTCGTGAAATCTCGCGATGGCTGACTGACAGACGAGATCACAGCACGGAAAAAAATGACGTCTTGTCAACAACACTAACAAAGGTATTTAAACGCTCCAAATGTTGCATATGTTCAGACGAATGACATTTTCTGTGTTTACATCACATATATGTTATGTCAGCTCCGTTAGACATTCAAGTTTTGATGATAGTAGCTCAATGTAAAGCTGAAGAATGTTTCCATCCAAATAATATGTGTATTATTATTATTATTATTAATATATATATATGGGATTTAGTTAGCTTTCGTAGTTTATTGTTTTATATCTACACTTATGGTTTTATTACACAATGCTTAAAAGTGTGATACATGGTGTATGGTGCAATTTTCAACTTAATATTCCCTCATAACAGACATGCCACTAAGTCTCACTGAATAGCCATCCATCCATCAGTGCCTGCATCCCTCTGTCGCCATGGCAACCCCTCCTCTGGCCCCGTTCCCCGGGCAACAGGCTCAGGCGGCTCGGGATGTGAACACAGCATCACTATGTCGGATCGGTCAGGAGACGGTGCAGGACATCGTCTTACGAACCATGGAGATCTTCCAGCTGCTGAGAAACATGCAGGTGAGTTCGTCCATCCACAGATGAAGACTGATCTAGGGCTGCACGATGTATCGCAATTTCCATGTAAATCGCACTTAAATCGAGTTGGCTTATCGCGATTTTGAAATCGCAAAGGCTGTGAATATTTGTTATGCATTGATGTTCGGCTCTGTAAACGCTGCTCACTCTGAAAGCACTGAGTTTGAGTCACTTATCGCGCCACACATCTTTCCAAACATGAGAAGCATTTATGAACCTCTTGTCCAACAAAAGACAACATTTAATAACATGCTTTTACTCCAAACTCACTTCATAACGACAGTTGAGCTCCTCCTTCTGTGAGATGATGTGCTTCTGACACAGAATAAGGCAGTCGTGTGTTTATTAGTCATGTTTAATCAATCAAAGCGTTTCAATCTTCTGTTTATTCAGATACAGCGATAGGGATTTCCTGGAATGATGTGTGTTATTGTTCTTCTGTGTGTGTGAGACGCCCTCTGGTGTTCAGAGGGATATGTGATGTGTGTTTGTGTGTGTGAGACGCCCTCTGGTGTTCAGATGGAGCATTTACTACCGATCAGCCGCTGCACTGACAAACTGCGCATAAAATAATCGCAGCCTTTGCCAAATCGTGTGCGGTTTCGTTCCCGTTCTCCACATGTCTGACTCCCTCTGTCTCCTCGCTCAGCTGCCCAACGGAGTCAGCTATCATCCCAACACTCATCAGGACCGGTTGGGGAAACTGCAGGAGCACCTGCGGATGCTCTCCGTGCTTTTCCGCAAACTCCGTCTCGTCTATGATAAATGCAATGAGAACTGCGCTGGTCTGGAGCCCATTCCTCCTGAGGTGAGATCACACTCTCTCTAGACTCTCCAGTTGTCATTACATTGAGTCATTCTGTTGATCTTTGTTATATTTAAAGGTGCAGTGTGTAAATTTGTAGCGGCATCTAGTGGTGAGGTTGCGAATTGCACCCAACAGGCCGACAGGAAGTGATGTCGTCGTCTGAGACAGCAGAGAGTAGCCAGTTAAGCAATGAGGTTTCTTTACAAAGATAAATTAAGAAATTAGGTTTACTTAATTATTCAGTAAAACGATGTAATTGCGAATATTATTGTTACTGATTCATCATTGTGTCAGTGTTTTATTCGCTGACTTTAGCTCGCTTCTTATCACGAAGAACAACATAGTGACGACAGCGTTTGTCCGTTCAGGGCCACCGTAGAAACATGTCGATGTAAGGAGACCGGCGGTGTGTGTAGATAGAAATGGCTCATTCTTAGGTAATAAAAACGTAACGGTTCATTATGTAAGGTCTTTAAACACCACTGAAAACATAGTTATGTTTATGATATTGCATTTCTGTCAACAGATCCTCCTAAATATTACACACTGCACCTTTAATGCTATTTTAAAGGAGCACTAAGCATTTTTGTTTATGTGGCAAATACAGCAGTGGTCTTGGATTTAAACTGATATTCAGGAACTCAAATGAACATCAAATGCAATAAAAAAATGTCCAGTTGGCTGGTAACGTTTATTTTTGAGTGGTTTCGGGTCTGAGATTGAGATTGGCTCTGGTGTCCCTCAGGGTTCGATTCTGGGCCCCTTACTGTTTAGCATTTATGTATTTCCTCTTGGATTGCTCTTTAGATCACTCAGGCTTAATTATCTTGGAACTGATCTTTGTTATATCTAATGCCATTTAAAATGAGCATTAAAGGGTTGGTTCACCCAAAAATCCCTTAATTTACTCACCCTCAAGCCATCCTCGGTCTATATGACTTTCTACTTTCATTCGAACACAATCGGAATTATATTAAAATCTATCCTGGCTCTTCCCAGCTTTATAATGGGAGTGAATGGTACAAAGAAGCACATCCATCCATCATTACAGTAATCCATATGGCTCCAGGGGGTTAATAAAGGCCTTCTGAAGCGAGAGAAAAATATCCATATTTATAACTTTATAAACTATAATCACTGGCTTCTGGTAATGGCCGTGACCTCTGACCCGACGCATGACGTATTGACGAACAGGGAAGCACAGAGGACAGAGCAAAACAAAACACCGGTCATGAATTCGAAGTCTAAAACGAGAATTTTTAAAGAGAAATGTGTACTCCTATATCCTGCGTCATGTGTCGGGTCAGAGGTCACTCTTCTGCTGGATCTAGACTCGTGTACGGCTGTTACCGGAAGCCAGTGATTATAGTTTATAAAGCCATTAGGCCACGACTGCCCTGAAAATGTTGAGAATCACTGGCCTGTATAGAATAAAACCGCTTTTTATAGGCCACTGACATGATTGAAGCGTCTCCTGTGTGAGTGTGCATCATTTTAAATACATTTTTCAGACGTACAGTACCAGTCAAAAGTTTGGAAACACTACTATTTTTAATGCTTTTGCAAGAAGTCTCTTATGCTCATCAAGCCTGCAGTTAAAACCAAAAAAAAAAACAGTAATATTATGAAATATTATTACAATTTAAAATAATGGTTCTCTTTTTTAATATACTTTAAAATGTAATTTATTTTTGTGATGCAAAGCTGAATTTTCATCAGCAAGTACTCCAGTCTTTGGTGTCTTATGATCCTTCAGAAATCATTCTAATATGATGATTTGATACTCAGTTATTATCAATGATGGAAACAGTTGTGCTGTTTAATATATTTTTTTGGAATACTTTTTTCAGGATTCATTGAGTAAAACGTTAACAGCATTTATTCATAAAAACAGCATTTATTCAAAATAAAAACATTTCTAACAATATAAATCGTTACCATCACCTTTTATCAATTTAACGCATTCTTGTTGAATTAAATAGTTAAAGAAAAAAAAATAGTTATTGTTCCCAAACTTTTGAACGGTAGTGTATATTGTTACAAAAGATTTCTATTCTAAATAAATACAGTTCTTTTTAACTTTTTATTCATCAAATAATCCTGAAAAAAGTATCTCAGGTTATAAAAAAAATATTAAGCAGCACAACTGTTTCCAACATTGATCATAAATCAGCATATTAGAATGATTTCTGAAGGATCATAAGACACCAAAGACTGGAGTACTTGCTGATGAAAATTCAGCTTTGCATCACAAAAATAAATTACATTTTAAAGTATATTAAAAAAGAGAACCATTATTTTAAATTGTAATAATATTTCATAATATTACTGTTTCTTTTTTTTCTTCTTTTTTTTTTAACTGCAGGCTTGATGAGCACAAGAGACTTCTTTCAAAAGCATTAAAAATAGTAGTGTTTCCAAACTTTTGACTGGTACTGTATAAATTATAATATGAGGGGTTGATAAAGTGGCGTTAGAGTGAATATTTAGTTCAGTAGATCTTGTACACCAGGTAATTCTTTCCATTCATAACATTATTTGTGCCTGCAAACGTTTTAATTCGTGCACCTTTTGAGCACTAGCTTTCAATTTCTAGTTGAGGAAACATCCTGCAAACTTGATTGAGTCCAACTGAGATTCCCACTGACTCAGTTTGCTCACTGACGTCAGGTCTGGCTTTACAAGAGCATGTTTTTCTGATCTTCTCGAGTGCTGGTTTAATGACTTCTATGACAGAAACATCTGGAATATAAAATAACATTAAAATCAGGAAGAAAAGATGTATAGTAGTGGCCAATAGTGATGTCTGGCCTAGGAAAATGTACATTTCAAACCCTTTATTCAAATATTATAACAAAAATTTGTTTTGTAAGCATATTGCATAGTAGTGCTTGGAGTCGATTGTTTTATTTGTGATAATAACGCAATTAAACATGCCAAACTGTGCCAGGCTCTCATGCAAAGAAATTATGAACACATGCAAAAACAGGAGAGAACCAACAAAATATTAATAACTGATGTTGTAGTCAATCTATGCTTTTTCCTGTGAGCTATGCACTTTTTTCGCATGGTAAAATAAAACCTGTAGCTGAACTTTGCCTTTTTGCTAGATAATTTAGTCAGATAATACTTTAACCAAGTTTAGTGTTTTGTTCTTCCCTCATATTTAAAATATTTTAAAAATATAAAATATTTTCCTCATATTTTGATGGTTTAATTGAACTTGTAGAGTCATTTAAACAAATATCCCCTCTGGCCGTCACTTTTTCCCACTACTATATATATATATATATAACTAAAACCATTAAAAAAAAATATTTTAATTAAAATAAGATCAAATATAAATATTAGTAGAAAGTTTTTAACTAAACAAAAAATTGAAATGTTGTCTTGGAAATAAGCTGAAGTTGAAGCACAAAAATGATCAACTAGAAATAAATAATAACTAAAACTTAAATAAAAATAGATTAAACCTAAATAGCAAAATATTAAAAAAAGCAAGAAATCACAGGAAAATATAAAAATAAAAGCCAATTCAAAATACAAAAATAAAATAAAATAACATTTTATGAACCACAGGTAAATTATGTAAAACATAAAGTGTCTCTGTGATTTAGACATGAGGATGGAGACGTTGTAAATGTAAATTTGGCACTCAGGAATTACAACTGGAATGCGTATGAGAGCAAATAAAGATCGAATGCACAGCTGGTCCATTTCATGCAGTCTCTTCTCTTTTATCGAGAGAGCGCTGGAATAAAGTCATTAGATCTGCAGGAGCTTTAACCGGAGGGCATGAAATTCAGGTTCTTCCATCTCATTACCAGAAGAGCTCGTGCTCACAGGATATTTATTTTGGCCCGGTCCCGTGTGTTTGGTTCAGGTGTTATCTTTAGCTCCTGTTGCGCTTTCTCTCCAAACAGGAAGTGAGTTAATGGAGTCAGAGGCATTACCTCATCATCACTTCGCTAATTAGCCGAGGCGCTCGCTAATGAACAGCTGGCCAAGTCCCTCATGTCAGCATTTTCCAGCCCAGGCAATCACCGGCTCCCAGCGGTGGAATTTCCTGCACACCGAAAAAGAAACAGCCAAGTCATTTCATTTACCACCTCACTTTTTCCAGTCGCCTCAAAGTAATCAACCCGAGTGAGCCTCGGTGAATCACTAGCTGGCAGAACACATCCATCTTTCAGTGTCTGGGCCTTGAGTAATGTGTTGACTGCGTTATATTAACTATAGCTGGCTCTTTCTTTCTTGCGCTTGCTGCTGACAGGTGGAAACTCAGGGTGTGTTCGGTTCGGCTCTCTTGGTTCTTTTGGTCCAGATCGGAAAAAAGAAAATGACACATTAAAGTTCCCCTGTGGTCAATCATTTTATCCCTTAAAACTCACCAAAATGACATATTTAAACGTTTTTTTTTCTTCATGCCTTAAAATAGCTTGAATGTATGTAACTTGCCTCATTTAGTATGCGCGGTTCTATGAATATGCAAATGAGCCCCGCCTCCACTCACTCACTCAGCTCAGAGATCCACTGGTTGACGATCACACGTTGATCTGATTGGTTACAAGGTAGTTTGTGACGTCAGAAACACCAGCGATTTCAAAGCGTGTTTTTGAGACTGTCTTTGGTTCACTGCAGTTTTAAGGAGGAAATACTCAGCAATGGTGTCGACTTATGAATTTACACATGCTTTGTCTTAAAGCAGATTAAAAACACCACATAGACACATAAACAACATTAAAAGCTGGATTTTCACCACAGGGGACTTGGGGCCCTATTTTAACGATCTGAAATGCAAGTATCAAGCGCATTTGTAGTAGCAAATGCAAGTAGCTTTGTGGGCGGATCTAAAATGTGTTGGTCTGATGTAGCTTCATTACTCATAGGTGTGGTTTGGGCGTAACATGAAATAAACCAATCAGAGCGACATCTCACATTCCCTTTAAGAGCAGGCGTGCTTGTTCCATGGCGGATTTGCTATTATAACGGCGGATTTGCCAGAAGCGGTTCACAGCCGAGGAGACCGCCGTTCTCGTCAGGGCCGTAAAACACAGAGAAGTGACATTGGGGATGGAGAAACACACCCAAATTAGCTTTGGTTAAACAGGCGTATGATAATTTGGGTAAATGTGTAAGCTAGATTTATGCCTATTTTTTCACATCTTCATGGACACAACAATGATTTCCCTCGTGTGGAATATTTTTCCTTGTAATAATGTATGGTTTTCTAAAAATGAAAACTGCTGCGTCTGTGTGTAGATGAGAGAAGCAAAGTGTATGCGCGTTGTGCACACGCTACATTATGGCCAAGCATGCGCCCTTAAAATAGCATCTGAATAACGCGCCACTTAGACTAGGTTTCTCCTGGTCAGTGGCGGAATTGTTTTCTGAAACTGCAAAATAGCACCAGGGAACGTTTGCGCCGGAACACGCCTCCTCTTTTCGCTGAACCGCCCCAGGGAGCGCAAGTTCATTCCCTAGTTTACCGGCGTGCGTCTGTGGAGGGAAAAGTCCGCTGTGCGTCGGGTGCAAAATAGGAATGATACATGCGTCGTGTACAAAGTCAATTGCGCTGGGTGCGAGATAGGGCCCTTGGCATTATTGGTGCGATTACTAATGCAATTGCTCTGTTAGTGTGGTTACATTTACTTTTGCATTTAATCATTTAGCAGATGCTTTTATCCAAACGAGGAGAGCAAGAGAAGCAATTAAACTAACAACAGGATAACACATTATTTTTTTAATAGTTAAAGAATAGAAGAGAAAGTGTTAGTATTAATGGATCAAGTGTTGCCGAAAAAGATGCGTCTTCAGCCGTTTTTTGAAAACTCAGGTTGAGTTTGGCAAGTCATTCCTCGAAACGATCTCTGAATCTGATGCGGTTGTGTTCACACTTGTAATTCGGTTCACTTGGTTCACTTGGTTCGGACCAACCCCCCCTCAAGAACGAATGAACATACGCATATTGTTGCCACTATACTGTGATTATTACGGCATCACTCCCTGCAGCACCAGCTATACTCAAAGCTAGTTCAAATTCGCCAAATGAACGTCCTCGTTGTGAGAAACACTTAATCGTCGCCGGCAGGAAAGCAGGAGAAGAGCGAGCAATCCTGCGGGAACCACCGGGACTTCCTGTAAATGGTCTGAAAGTCCGAACCATACAGAAAATGCGCTCACACTAGAAACGAACCAAACCTTTGTTCAGTTTGATCCGGACCGAGACTAGCTCTTTGCGTCGGACCAAATGTCGTCTGTTTGGTCCGGATCGTGGTCCGGGGGAGGTTTCACACCTGTGATTCTGATTCGGATCAAGTCCGAAAATCCGGACCAAAC
Organism: Rutilus rutilus; assembly: GCF_951802725.1. Classification (NCBI taxonomy): domain Eukaryota; kingdom Metazoa; phylum Chordata; class Actinopteri; order Cypriniformes; family Leuciscidae; genus Rutilus; species Rutilus rutilus. The sequence continues at coordinate 2,040,173 of NC_140216.1, read as the reverse complement.
TAGGTAGGTGTGAAAGGGCCCTAAGTCCTGGTCCGCTTATAGTGTTCACATCGGCGTTTTAACAAAGAGACCGAACCTAAAGTCATAGGGATATGTTCAAAACCTGCTTTTATTACGTATATTACGTGACGGAACTTACCGAACATCCAAAACAATGCTGTGTTCTGGGATAAATGCGCTGGTTGTGTGTGCGTAACCTACATATGATGGTGTTTTAACCAGCTGAGATTCATTAAGAGCTTATATTAATGTGTAAAGGAGTCAAAACAGCGGCAGGAGTTCCTCTAATACCCCTTTTCCACCAAGTTTCGACAGCCAAAGAACCGGTTCTCGGCCAGGAAAATTGGTTCCAAAGTGGCACCAACTCTTTGCTGGACTAGAGCCGTTCTTTTACCACGTCATGCTTACGTCGGGGTTATTGTCGAACTTCTTCTCGAACGTAACCCCCGATTATAGTCATCCAGACGAGCAGCACAAATGTTCTAAACGTCTTCTTCTGACCCCGATATAGGATCGCAAAGCCAGGAGAAACATTTGCAGAAAGACGATGTAGTCCAGCATTGTAATTGTTATGCTTGAAGTTAGGAAAGCTAAGACGTATGGCAACGTACACAGTGACGTAACGACGTCGTTCGCTGGGCTCTCTAGGCAGTGGAAAAACAAACAGGTTCTGAGAAGATTCGCAAGTTGAACCAACTTTGAACCAGCACCAGTTCCGAACCAGTTCCTTTTTGGTGGAAAAGGGGTACAACACACACAAGTGCCGATCTGCTGTGAGGAGACGTGGTTCTGATGCTGAACGGAAATGTAATATAGGAAACATGATGAGAAAAACCAGAGCTATACCCTCATTCACTATTCCCTACATTACTCCACTAATGCTTGAGGGAGTGAATGAAGACGAGAGAGTGAATTCGGACACTGAGTGCCGCTTTTGCATAGTTTGCGCTTGCCGTTTGATAATCATTTGAAACTTATAAAACTGCAGCTCCTGTAGTAATGACAAGATTTATCTTGAACTCTATTCATCTTGAAAACTAGCATATATAAAGCTTAATTAAAGGAATTTATACGCTATAGCCAAATTGGACCAGCAGTTTGGAAAACGGATGGATGGATGATTCAACTGCAGCCTCAGGAATTCATTCGGCACGACCTTCAAAGTGCATTATGGGTATTCTGAGCATAAATCGGTTGTATGCTTGTTATTGCAGTGCATTATGGGATTTAATGAGTGCACTTGATAACATCCACTGTGGTTTCGGACGCCACTACAAATGGCTGCCGACTCAAGTGCCCTATTTAAGGGTATAGGGGTGATTTGGGACACAGATATTCTTGAGCATTCGGTCATTTTTAGGGTCACATCTTGTGACATCATGTCCTGTTTTTGGTTCGTTTAGATGTCTTTGGTCTGTGTTGTGTTCATGTTTCAGTCGAAGCGCACGAACAGAGCAATCACACTAGAGTTCGTTTTAATCCAGCCAAACCTGCCAAGTGTGAACTTAGATTGTTTTTGCTCTTGTTCTCTTCAGAAACTCTTCAGACCTAAAGAGCGCAAAGCTAATTAAATCAGTCCTTGAGCTTCGGCCTCCCTCTCTCTCTCTCTCTCCCTCTCTCCCTCTCTCTCTCTCTCTCTCTCTCCCTCTCTCTCTCTCTCTCTCTCTCTCTCTCTCTCTCTCTCTCTCTCTCTCTCTCTCTCTCTCTCTCTCTCCCTCTCTCTCTCTCTGTCTCTCTCTCTCTCTCTCTCTCTCTCTCTCTCTCTCTCTCTCTCTCTGTCTCTCCCTCTCTCTCTCTATCTCTCTCTCTCTCTCTCTCTCTCTCTCTCGCTCTCTCTCTCTCTCTCTCTCTGCTTGGCCAGTCCCTCGCCCGTGGTTTTCTGCATTCACTCCCTAGCTTGATAAACCTGCCAGGGGCTTTTCTCTCTCCCTCTCTTGCATTTCATATGATCAGATTTTTCCTCCTCGGCATGTGACGGCCTGAAGCCTGTAAGGTCTGCTCTGTAAAGCCGCAGAGCCACGAAATATGAGTGATTCAGTGATTCAGAAAGCAGGACTTGATTTTTCTGTTCCCCGCTGAAATCATAGATCGTTTAAGCCGTTACCTGTGCAGTGTGCGCTGCCGTCTGTGTGTCGACGTTTGACCTTTCAGATAGAAGTGGGCAGACTGACATTACCATTCAAAAGTTAGTTTTTTTAAACTAGAAGTTATATGTGCATTAAATTGAGTATATTTGTATTAATAAGTGCAATAAATGCAACCTTGAGACCCCAAACTTTTGAATGGTTCAATATTCAATATATAAAATATATTCAGTTGTAATGGGTAGTTAAAGCATAACATATTTTATGAAGATTTTTGGTCAAATGTATATGAATATATAAGATGAAGTGTATATTTTAGGTCACCTTTTTGACTTCAATAGTTCTGTTTAAATGGTATTGTGGCAAATTGTTTTAAAAAGTAGCCTAGTAGCCTTATAATGTGAGATGGATGCATGCATAATAATAATAAAAAAAAGCAAAATGCTGTTTACATTTTTATTTTTATCTATCTATATATATATATATCATGCCACACTACAGGACATGCGTGCCAAATTCCTAAATGTATTTCTTGTCGACTAGTCATGTGCCATTTACCTCCAGCTTATTTTTCATTGTGATAATATGCTGTCTCACAACTCATTAGTAGTCAGTGACACAAATAACATAAAAAAATCTTTTTTTTTTCCGCCTCAGTCATTTCCCATTGGAAACATTTCTTGAGGAAGTATTTCTTGAACTCAAAGTTCTTGGATGTTCATAGAATGAAAGAATATTTACAACTGACTATGAAAACACAGATGCATGATGACCAACGCAGGTTTAATGCAATATCAACCGCAAAATTATGCTTTTTCGCCATTATGAGATGCATCATGTAATCATGTACACTAACAGTAGTGTAATCTAGACTGTTACTGTTACTAAAAAAAGGTTTGAATTTTTCTTTGTTTAATTTGCACACTGAATATGGGTTGGAGCTTTTAATTTTGAACTCTCAAAGTGCACCAGATTGATGAATTCAACATTAAAAAGCACAAAATTTTCTTACGGGGGAGCATGCCCCCGAACCCCCCTAGAGGGGACAGAGGTACACTCAACAGGGAATTCATCACTGTGAAGTATAGTTCACAGATATTATGAAATTACAATTTTGTACTGTCTGTTAACTATCACATTACAAGGCACAGTTATTTATTTCTTTTGTTGTTGTTGTTGTTGTTTTTTTGGGTGGGGGGGAGCAATTCATTTTTGCTGCATACCCCTCTGACACTGGGTGGTTGCGCCACTGAGTATCGGTAAGAGTAGTAATAGGCCTACCGTTAAAACCTTAACGATACCCATACCTATTGGCAGCAATGAATTACAAGTTATGGCCAATTTAACTGTGATTAAATTCAGTATACGTCTGCCATATGTTGCCACCCCTCAAAAATTCCTGCCCCCCTCTCGCCACCCCATAAATATTTTTCTAGATCCGCCCCTGGATGCATGCATAATAAAAATTAAAAAAAGCAAAATGCTGTTTAAAAAAAAAAAATATATATATATATAACATGCCAATAACAACTGACAATGAAAACACAGATGCATGATGACCAACGCAGGTTTAATGCAATATCAACGCCATTAAATAATGAAGCCATATAATACGAGATGCAAAAAAGCAAAATACTGTTTAAAAATGGTTTAAAAAATATATAACATGCCACACCGCAGGCCATGCCAACTTCCTAAGTGTATTTCTTGTCAACTAGTCATGTGCCATTTTCCTCCAGCTTATTTTACATGCCGGTAAATTGACTTCTGCAAACCGTAGTAAATCCCGTTGCCAGTGAGGGTGTTTTTCTTCTCCTCATGCAGAACACCAGCAGGTGTCACTGTGATGTTAAACCCGGGACGTGCGAGTCTGTTCGGCAAGGTCACAGGATGATGGAACGTGACCAAAAGAACAAGACACTTTAGTGATGCAGGAAAGCATAAGAGGGCAGAAGCATCTGAACCGAGACTCGAACAACCCTGTCCGTGCTGGCGAGGGGCGCTGACTATTTGTGAAGTTAAATCATTCAAACCTCTTCATTTGAAAGCCAAAAGGCCAGTGCCTGATGAGGGATTTATTTGGGCAAAAGAGCAGAGTTATGCAATAAGACTTAAAACATAAGTGTTGATTTCTTCTGCGATGAAAGCCTTTTGAATTATGCAACAATCCATTACTGTGGCATCGCCAGGTTGTTGAACCTTAATCTCATCTCTTAAGCTCTCGTGTTGTTTAGACAGTGGCTCACCACAGTAAATGTTTACACGAAATTATATTCAAACTGTGGTTTTTGTCCTTCATATTATTCTTCATGTAGCTTTGGATAACAGCCCGGCTTTCAAAATCAGAAACAAAATTCATGTTTCAGTACACAAATACCATCATATCTTTTTCATTCATTTTTAATACGAGATGTTTCTCCAGGAAGGCATCAGATTGCAGGTTGAGTCTCGTGTAGTGAGACTTCGGTGACATTCGAAAGGTGCCTCATTCCTCTTCAGTTGAGCATTAAACATAAATAAAATAATTGTTAAACCTCTCCAGACTTTCTTTTTAGCTGGTTTGCCCCTGCTGGTAGATTCCTGTAACTACACCATCTCCGACCCAAAAAGCATCTTTCTCCATTTACTGCTTTTTAAAAATATCTGTGTATTTTATGACAACATTTACTAGATGTTTTTTTGAATTTTTTTACCATCCATTGCCTGATTATTATTTATAGAACGATTAGAGCATGAAATGGGTTTGCTTATTTTATATTGTCTGCGGCTGATATGTGGTAATTTTATTCTGTCTTTCTGTTTTTAGCAACTTATCCCCTATGTAGAGGATGACAGCTCTAAACTGGACGACCGAATGGTCAATCAAACGCGTGCATCCAGCGAGGAGAGGAGAGAAGTTCTGGAAGTTAATAAGGTTAGAAAAGCTCATTTTTGACAGATGCTTTTAACCAAGTCGATGTTTGGATTTATATATGCACATGCTTGAGAGTCTATGACTGGATCATTATTGCAGTCATTTTTATGTTTGTATCATGTTATATGTTTGGGTTACACTTTATTTGGTAACCCTTTATTTTACAGTGTCCTTGTTACATATGTTACTTGTACTTACCATAGTAATAACAGTAAATTATGCATAATTACATGCAACTAACCCTCAACCTAATCCTAACCCTATAGTAAGTACATGTAGTTGCTTAATATTACTCAGTACTTAAATATATTATTACACTGTAACAATGACACCTTAAAATAAAGTGTAACCCTTTATTTGTAACAGTTCTTCTAACCCTAATCGATGGAGTGTGTAACTTTTCATTTCTTAAACAACCATGTTGGAAGACACATCATGGCCATATTCCAAGATGACAATGTCAAGATTTATCAGGCTCAAAATGTTAAAAAAATGGTTGGGAGGAGCATGAAAAATCTGCACCTTAAATTCATTGAAGGTTTTTGGGTTGTGCTGGAGAAGACTTTACAGAGAGCTGGACTCTTGCATTGTCAATACAAGATCTTGACCAAAAATTGATGCACCTTTTGATGGAAATAACATCCCAACTTTATTTCCATCAAGACGTGATCTCCTGAAGAGATCTCCTTCAGAATCCATGTTTACAGTGTCCTTTAACATGGTATATCTGCAAAATAATGAAGCCATAGTATTTGAAGACCAACCTGATGACTCTCTGCCAAAGATTTTATGACTTTTTTTTTGCAGTAAAAGCGAAATGATCAGGCAATGTTTTTTTCCTGCTCTCCTCTCTGCCATTGAGTCGGCCTTATTAAAAACTGCAGCGTGCTCATGAAAGGCAGTCGGCGCGGAAATGCTCATGCGACGAGGGCCCTGGAGGTTTTCGCCGGCCAAATAGCCAGCTGCAAATAACACGCTGGATGAGGAAACCATGTTGGGGGAATAAAGGTTGACAAACTCAGGGGAGGTCAAGGTTGCGTCAGAATGTGGAGCGCAGATGTGCTTCAGCTCTCCAGCATCTGCCTTTGCAGCATTCACATGTTCTTAGTTCTCTGATGGTCACAGGACATGAAAGTAAACATAAAATATTCAGCTTTTTTTAGGAAGTGTTTTATTTTTATTATTTTTTATTTATTTTAATATATTCTCTTAACCCAAGCAGACAGAGAGTTTATTGGCGTGGCTACTCAGTTTGGGGCGTGGCTACTGTAGCAGACGGAGAGTTTGGGGTGTGGTTACTGAGTTTGGGGCGTGGCTTCTGTAGCAGGCGGAGAGTTTGGGGCGTGGTTACTGAGTTTGGGGCGTGGCTTCTGTAGCAGGCAGAGAGTTTGGGGCGTGGCTACTGTAGCAGACGGAGAGTTTGGGGCGTGGTTACTGAGTTTGGGTGTGGCTACTGAGTTTGGGTGTGGCTACTGTAGCAGGCAGAGAGTTTGGGGCGTGGTTACTGAGTTTGGGTGTGGCTACTGTAGCAGATGGAGAGTTTGGGGAGTGGCTACTGTAGCAGACGGAGAGTTTGGGGCGTGGCTACTGTAGCAGACGGAGAGTTTGGGGCGTGGTTACTGAGTTTGGGTGTGGCTACTGTAGCAGATGGAGAGTTTGCGGAGTGGCTACTGTAGCAGACGGAGAGTTTGGGGCGTGGCTACTGTAGCAGACGGATAGTTTGGGGAGTGGCTACTGTAGCAGACGGAGAGTTTGGGGCGTGGTTACTGAGTTTGGGTGTGGCTACTGTAGCAGATGGAGAGTTTGGGGAGTGGCTACTGTAGCAGACGGAGAGTTTGGGGCGTGGTTACTGAGTTTGGGTGTGGCTACTGTAGCAGATGGAGAGTTTGAGGAGTGGCTACTGTAGCAGACGGAGAGTTTGGGGCGTGGCTACTGTAGCAGACGGAGAGTTTGGGGAGTGGCTACTGTAGCACACGGAGAGTTTGGGGCGTGGCTACTGTAGCAGACGGATAGTTTGGGGAGTGGCTACTGTAGCAGACGGAGAGTTTGGGGCGTGGTTACTGAGTTTGGGTGTGGCTACTGTAGCAGATGGAGAGTTTGGGGCGTGGCTACTGTAGCAGACGGAGAGTTTGGGGCGTGGCTACTGTAGCAGACGGATAGTTTGGGGAGTGGCTACTGTAGCACACGGAGAGTTTGGGGCGTGGCTACTGTAGCAGACGGAGAGTTTGGGGAGTGGCTACTGTAGCACACGGAGAGTTTGGGGCGTGGCTTCTGTAGCAGATGGAGAGTTTGGGGCGTGGCTACTGTAGCACACGGAGAGTTTGGGGCGTGGCTACTGTAGCAGATGGAGAGTTTGGGGCGTGGCTACTGTAGCAGACGGAGAGTTTGGGGCGTGGCTACTGTAGCAGACGGAGAGTTTGGGGAGTGGCTACTGTAGCACACGGAGAGTTTGGGGCGTGGCTACTGTAGCAGACGGAGAGTTTGGGGAGTGGCTACTGTAGCAGACGGAGAGATTGGGGCGTGGCTTCTGTAGCAGATGGAGAGTTTGGGGTGTGGCTACTGTAATAGCAGATGGAGAGTTTGGGGCGTGGCTACTGTAGCAGACGGAGAGTTTGGGGAATGGCTACTGTAGCAGACGGAGAGTTTGGGGAGTGGCTACTGTAGCAGACGGAGAGTTTGGGGCGTGGCTACTGTAGCAGACGGAGAGTTTGGGGCGTGGCTACTGTAGCAGACGGAGAGTTTGGGGAGTGGCTACTGTAGCAGACGGAGAGTTTGGGGCGTGGCTTCTGTAGCAGGCGGAGAGTTTGGGGAGTGACTACTGTAGCAGACGGTGAGTTTGGGGCGTGGTTACTGAGTTTGGGGAGTGGTTACTGAGTTTGGGGCGTGGCTACTGTAGGAGGTGGAGAGTTTGGGGTGTTCTATTAATGATTATATTAATTATATTATATAATTATTTTTATTATATATATTAAATATTTAATAATGCATATTTTTTAATTATACAAAGTCTTAATTAATCATCATTTTGGGAATACCTGGACCAGTGGATAAATTAATGGATTATTTTTATGCACGTGCACAGGATTTATATAAACATGAGGTATGAAGGATGATGAAAGGACAGATAGACACATGAATGCAGAGAAAGAACGGTACAGTAATGAATGGACTGATGGATGAACAGGCAGATAGACATCAGCTTGAACGAACAAATGGACACGCATCCATGAAAGTAATGAGACCATGTATGGATGATTGAAAATTAGCACTCAGGTCAGTTTGTTGAAACATAATGGAGACCGGCTGTCTGACTCATCCCATTGTGGGCTAGGTTGCGCATTTTAATAGAGTCATGCCATTGTCTTGCTGATTGAGTGCCGTCGTTTGCTTTGCCAATGGAGCTCAGGCTTGATTTAGTGAATCCTTCATCACTGTTGGAGCTCCAACAAGTTGGTGAAGTTGTGGAAAGATGTATAGCGCGAGTATGGTAATGTCCCGCTGCTTTATGGGACGTTCCGTCACTGAATGATCGCCCTGCTCTCGTTATCTGTCGATTGGGGTAATTGCTGTTTGTCAGAGTCCAGGCTGAATAATAGTCTTGCAATCTCGAGCGGCCTTCATCACCGCGACCGATCTGTCTTCACACATCTTGTATGTGTTCTGGAGAGTTTTATTGTACCTTTCATTAGCAGCATAACAATATTGGCTTTGTTTTCCTTCATTTTTCAAATCTTCCTGGTGTAAAGGACTGTTTCACTGCAAGAACTATTAGGATATTAGCATCCACATCAAAACACGGCAATATTCTGTTTATTATAAGCACATAATGCAGTTACGTCGTCTGCCACTTTAAGTGCTCAAGCTCTTTAAACTCTGATGTTTTTATCATTCATCAGCTGGAACAAAAAAATGGCCCTGTGTCGTTGTCGTTATGGTTGTGGTGAGGATATTTTCTATTAGAAATAGTCTATTTTAATAGAATTAGAGTGATTATTAAAGAGGTCCTTTTTACACAGTCTTGATGTTGTTTTCAGGCTCTACTAGAACAGGTTTTCCTGCTTGAATGTTGATTATTCTCCTCATATTCTCCATTGTTGCGGCTCCTCTCTTCCCAGTCTGTCAGTAACGCTCTGTTTAGTTCCTGTCTCTATGAAGCCCCTCCTTCTGAAAAGCACACTGTGCTCTGATTGGTCGGCTGGAGCAGTGTGTTGTGATTGGTCGAGCGCTTCGAGCGTGTTTGGGAAATGTCCCGCCACTTACCATAGCCGCCAGTTTCAACCATAAACTGTAAAAAAATATGGACGTAGTGTCCTTGACGGTTTCTTGGTTTCTTAAGAGCATTTTTGAAGCCCAAAGTGGGCGGAGCCGGCCGTCGCCATCTTGGTAACACGTCACCGCGCGTCATTCCCGGATAACAGAAAATCGGCAAAGGGGCGGATTACGCTAACAGACAGCAGACAAACGGCTAGTAGTGACAGCGGCGGCAATCCACCTGTCACTCAAGTGGCCACGCCCTTAATTATGCAGAACTTTAAGGTTTAATATAATTTAAACGGATGAGTTTAAAAAAAATTCACCCCCCTCACAGTTGTCATGAAGTGCAAATTTAGCTATATATTTTAACACGGAGGTCTATGGGATTGACTCTCTTCTGCAGCCTGTCTCTAGTGGCCAGTCGATGAACTGCAGTTTAACTCACTTCTGTGTTAGATTCAAGAGAGAGACCGGAAGATTTCCGCTTGGTTTCAACACACTACTAATTAACTCAACCAGGCCCCGCCCCTTTATTCTGCGTATGAATTATGTAAATGAGGAATATTGTGACGGGTTCGTTCCCAGAAGAATCTCAAGACACTTGACACTTTATTAAATAAAGAAAATTTAACATGTAAATCAAACCAGGTCCTTTCTAGTTGCAGTAAACAGCCCTTAACTGAATGCGCATTTTAGTCACACTGAAATTCCAGTGCAATTTAGAGTGGAAACAAAGGCGCAAGAGAAATAAACAAACGCTGGCCTGCATCATTTGACTCTAGAGCATAAT
>NC_140216.1:2017631-2027631 GCF_951802725.1 Rutilus rutilus | reverse complement strand
GTAATGATGCTGAAATCCAGCTTTGATCACTGGATATAAATTACACTTTAATATATATTCACATAGAAAACAGCGGTTTAAATTATAATAATATTTCACAATATTACTGTTTTTGTTTGTATTTTTAATCAAATAAATGCAGCGTTGGCGAGCAGAAGAGACTTCTGAGAAATCTCACTGATCTAAAACTTCTGACCGGTAGTGTATATTTTTATTTCAGCTGATGTTACTTCAAGTACAGAAAATGTTCTTATGGTTTTAGTTTGAGTTTACTGTAATAAAAGATGATGATTTCCTCCATAGTTCTGCCGTTCTCAGTCTCTCTCCCTCATGTCGTCTTCAGAGAGACAGAAAGAGCTTCTTCTCAGTTACTAAAAGCTCTTCATAATATCAGATTACACAGATTCATCTTCCATAACTGCTCAAATATGATCCGACTCTGCTCTGACTCTTGTGTGTGTGCTCCTCTTGGCCTGTGAGGGAATGTGAATCCTCGGCCAGATCCCGAGTTTTCCTCTTTTCCCCATAAGAGCGCAGAGGCTGAAGTTACATCTCGCTCACTCTCGCCTCTAAACTGGCATTACCTCGTCAGCTTTCTGTTGCTCATCTCCCGTTTCTCCTGGAAGATCCGGATGCGGAAAAGCCTGACAGTCGAGACCAGACGACCTGAGATCACACACTCCCTCCTTCCTTCCTTCCTTTCTTTCTTTCTTTCTTCATTCCTTCATTCCTTCCTTTCTTTCTTTCTTTCTTTCTTTCTTTCTTTCTTTCTTTCTTTCTTTCTTTCTTTCTTCCTTTCTTTCTTTCTTTCTTCCTTTCTTTTTTCTTCCTTCCTTCCTTCCTTCCTTCCTTCCTTCCTTCCTTCCTTCCTTCCTTCCTTCCTTCCTTCCTTCCTTCCTTCCTTCCTTCCTTCCTTCCTTCCTTTCTTTCTTTCTTCCTTTCTTTTTTCTTCCTTCCTTCCTTTCTTTCTTTCTTTCTTTCTTTCTTTCTTTCTTTTTTCTTCCTTCCTTCCTTCCTTCCTTCCTTCCTTTCTTTCTTTCTTTCTTTCTTTCTTTCTTTCTTTCTTTCTTTCTTTCTTTCTTTCTTTCTTTCTTTCTTTCTTTCTTTCTTTCTTTCTTTCTTTCTTTCTTTCTTTCTTTCTTTTTTCCTTCCTTCCTTTCTCTCTCTCTCTCTCTCCCTCTCTCTCTCTCTCCTCTCTCCTCCCTCTCTCTCTCTCTCTCTCTCTCTCTCTCTCTCTCTCTCTCTCTCTCTCCTCCCTCTCTCTCCCTCCCTCTCTCTCTCTCTCTCTCTCTCTCTCCCTCTCTCTCTCTCTCTCTCTCTCTCTCTCTCTCTCTCTCCTCTCTCCTCCCTCTCTCTCTCTCTCTCTCTCTCTCTCTCTCTCCCTCTCTCTCCCTCCCTCTCTCTCTCTCTCTCTCTCTCCCTCCCTCTCTCTCTCTCTCTCTCCCTCCCTCTCTCTCTCTCTCTCTCTCCCTCCTCCAGCGTCTGCTTCGTTTCTCCATCAATCCTTCCTCCACTCCCACTGGTCCCAGTCACACAACACACTGTTTATCCCAAAACCCAAACCTCTCTTTGAAGATCTGATGAACTTCTCAACCCGAACATCGTGTGTTTAATTGAGTTCAGGTTCTTGTTTATGAAGTGCTCTAGTGGAACCAAAATAATGAGCGTTTGAGAGGAAAGGAGATCATTTGCAAGTAGATCGGTTTATGTTAATTCAGCAGACGGCCCATGTGTGTGTGTGTGTGTGTGTGTGTGTGTGTGGTCTCAGATGGAGTGGGCAGGGAATGGTCATGAAGGTTTGATACTGTAAACTGAGGAACAGTAACCAGCTAGATCAATATCTGGTGTTGAGAGATTGTTAAACACTGGGGATCAATGGAGACGACCGGCAAAACATTTGTCAGCATTACAGTGTAATTATATATTTAAGCACTGAGTAATATTAAGCAACTACATGTACTTACTATAGGGTTAGGATTAGGATGAGGGTTAATTGCATTTAATTATGCATGATTTATAGTTATTACTACAGTAATTACATGTGACATATGTAACAATGATACTAAAAGTGTTACTGGTTAATTATTTAACATTAGTTAATGTATTAACTAATATGAACTAGCAATACATTTGTTACAGTATTTATTAATCACAGTTTTACTGTTTTTACTGTATTTTTAATCAAATAAATGCAGTCTTGGTGAGCAGAAGAAACATGAAGAAAATTGTACTGACCCCACAGCCACACGTTTTAACAGTAGTGTATATTTATTAAAAAGCTCTAGATTACTGTATAAATGACTGTTGTTATGTATAACTTTGGGATCTCTGGGTGTCAGAACATGAAAGTTAAGGATTGTAATGGATGTGTTTTGTATAATATGGTCTTATCCCTCCATCTCTCTGTGCATTATGGGGTTCTTGGTCCCTTTGGAAAGTGTTGGAGGATCCTGCACACACACCATGTAGTGTAGCGGACCTGACCTGAAGATTTGACTTCAGAAAATGAGAAAAGTTGTATTTTTGAGCCGGCCTTCAGTCTTTGCTGTCTTGTCATCATGTCTGAAGGTTCTTGTTGAAGTTGTGCAGTCACTCATCATTTACTGCATTCTTGCCATCAGCAGTCTTCTCGTGTAACACACACACACACACACACACACACACAGGGCCATCTGGCTTCAGCTTTGATCAGAATAAAGCGCTGATGAAGCGAGTTCAGTTTTTGGATGTTCAGCGGCGGCATTAATGCCAAAACACACTGTCCACATCATTTACTCTGCAGGAGACGACAGGCGAGAGTCAGTGCTAACTCACAGAAAACTCTCTTTAGGGAAATGCACCTAGTTTCGTTCGTTCGCTCGTTCATTCATTCTTTATTTATTATTTTTATCATTTCATGTTATTATTTTTTTTACATTTATTTTTATTTATTTATTTTATTCTATTGTTTCATTATTTTATATTGTTTTATTTTTTATTCTATTTTTATTTTTTCATTATTTTATTTTAATATTTTTATTTATTTTTTCCATTATTTTATTTTGTTTTTTATTCTATTTTTTTCTTTTAATAAATTTTTTTTGCCATTATTTTATGTTATTTAATTACATTTTTAATTCAACTTTTCCCCCCATTATTTTATATTATATTATTTTGTATTCAATTTAACAGTCAGTCCTGACACTTTCATGACCAAAGATAAAAAAAAAAAAAGAATTAGTTTGTCAAAATCACTGATATGTATATATATACAGTACAGGTCAAAAGTTTGGAAACATTACTATTTTTAATTTTTTTGAAAGAAGTTTCTTCTGCTCATCAAGCCTGTATTTATTTGATCAAAAATACAGATTTTTTATTTTATTTTTTATATTGTGATATATTATTACAATTTAAAATAATTGGTTTTCAGTTTATTATACTTTAAATTATCATTTATTTCTGTGATGCAAAGCTGAATTTTCAGGATCATTACTCCAGTCTATCACATGATCCTTTAGAAATCATTCTAATATGATGATTCATTATCAAAGTTGGAAACAGTTCTGCTGCTTAATATGTTTTCATAACCCGTGATACTTTTTTAGGATACTTTGATGAATAAAAAAAAATAATAAAAATAGAAATCTTCTGTAACAGCGATATACACTACTGGTCAGTCATTTGGGGTCAGTCATTTTTTTTCTTTCTTTTTTTGAAATAAATCAATACTTTTATTCAGCAAGGATGTGTTAAATTGATAAAAAGTGATAGTAAAGAATATTTATATTATTAGAAAATATTTTTTTATTTTGAATAAATGCAGTTCTTTTTAACCTTTTATTCATCAAATATATTAGGCAGCAGAACTGTTTCCAACACTCATAATAAATCATCATGTGATAGACTGGAGTAATGATGCTGGATATTCAGCTTTGCATCACAGGAATAAATGATAATTTAAAGTATAATAAATTGAAAACCAATTATTTTAAATTGTAATAATATTATATCACAATATTAAAAAAAAAAATTCCTGTATTTTTGATCAAATAAATGCAGGCTTGATGAGCAGAAGAAACTTCTTTCAAAAACATTAAAAATAGTAATGTTTCCAAACTTTTGGCCTGTACTGTATATATATATATATATTAGAAACCAATAAAAACTGCAACTGACCTCTATGAAATAAAGAGCAGCTCTGAGATTTTCATAATTGCTCATCATCTTATCATATGATCATCCAGAAACACAGATTGTGAAACACATGATGCCAGAACGTTCAGTTTAAAGCTAAAGCTTGAGGAGGTTTCCCGAGTCCGGACATAAATAAGCAGATCTCCATGTTTGCATGAGAGATGTTGTGACGTCACCTGAGAATACTAGAATAACTGAAGCGATTCGAGAGACACGAAGGCGGATTATCAGCCAAAGTTCACAGCTTTTATAACGAAGACCTGAAACAAGTGTTTCTTAACGGTTTGATGGTTCTCTAATAAACATGCATTAAAGCACAGTTCAGTCGCTCTTGTGTTCAGACCTCAGAGACTCTGTTGGTTCTTACACACCTCCAGCTGTCACTCTAAACTGTGTAAAACAGCACATTTCAGCAAACCTGAGTTTAATAAGTCCACGTTTGATCAGAAGCTCTTCCCTCACATTGATCTCGATGAGGGAAGAATCCGGTGAAACCAGACGGCATGTGTGTGTGCAACAGGTTTCTCTCTTCTGCGAAAGCTTGTGTTTGTAGACAGCAAGTATGAGACACACTGGTGCTCATGATAGCACTATTAAAGGGATAGTTCACCCAAAAAGGAAAATGATGTTATTTGCTCACCCTCGTGTCGCTGGAACGAAAAAGAAGACATTTTAAAGATTTTTTATTTTTTTTGTCTATAGAATGAAAATGAATGGAGTCCGATGTTTTTTTGGGCTCCATTGACTTTCACTGTAAACATTCTCTGTAATGACATGCGTAAATCTGTGTTATTTTTGTGATACTATTATATTTTTTATTAATATTTGAATTAGTTTTTGTTTTTAGATTTTTCATTTTCATTTCAGTTAAAGTTTTAAAAATTAGTTTTTGTCATTTTTATGTTTTTTTGTGTGTGAAAATATATCTTTATTTTTATTAATTTTATTAATTTTAGTACATCGTTAAACTTAATGAAAAGAGAAATACGTGTTTTTTTAAAAATATTTTATATTTCAGTTAACATTTTATTTCACGCAGTCCCTTTAACAGTCAGAAAACAAGTACATACTAAAGCACTTCATATATAGAACTTTTATGCATTCATTTCACTTTAATTGATTTTGTTTTAATTCATTTTTTTATTTTAATGACATTTTATGAATTAAACAGCTCATGAACATACTTTATCAGTAGAAAAAAAATTAACTGGCCCATTAAACATGGAAGTATTATGCAATACTTTGACATTTCTCCTTAAATAGAAGCTTTCTGGCATAAAGTGTTCTTTCAAATTGAGTCCAGAACACGTTTCTGAAGACATTTTTGTCTTTTTCAGTTTTTATTTTATTTGATCACTTTGCCTGTGTTAATGCCAGCTGCATACATGTAGGCACAGGTGTGTGTTTTTTATTTTATTAGAACTTTACTATTTCACCCTCATTTCCTTTAATAACTGTATTTTGCAGCAGGTACACAGTAGTTCCTCTCAGGGCCTTTTGGACAAACACGTCCTCATTGAAACCCATTTTTAATCCCAGGGCCATTTCACTATAACATTATGCAATCTTTGTTAATAGGCTTTCCTTCTGTTGGCAAGGCTTCAAAATGAAACTTTATCTGCCATTTTTACCAGATGGAGCCGTTTCTCAGGTTTGGCCTATAAAGCAAATACTCACTATAAAATACTTTATTCCTTTTTTTCTGCTTCTGCATATTATAGAGCAAATGATAAATGTGTGGGTGTTTGGTATGGATGTCAGAGTGTGGTTTGTATGTATGTAATAGAAAATGTGTGTGTGTGTGTGTGTCCCAGTGAGTTTTGCTGCATCTAATGGAGAGATCTGGTACTGCGCTCAAACAAAATCTTACTTAAAGCTCATTTTTTGAGATATCCACCTTGTTTAGAATTATGGTTTTGATTTTCTAGCAGGTTTAGGGTTCAACATGTTTCATAAAATATATATTTTATATAAAATAATTTTCATAAATCGTTTTCATAAACTTAAACCTCTATAACTTTTTTTTGGTATCACTTTTTAAACTTTACTTCATCAATAATCTGCCAAGGGTCTTCTTTAAAGCGGGACCGATCTTAAATCTGTGCTCCCAAGCTTTAAAATGTTCGACACGGACATTTTTGTCCAGTTTGGACCTCTGAGTAAGTTTCTGTGACTGACACAGGAGTGTTAACGCTGGCAGTGTATCTCAGTGAACATCTGTGCTGAGACTTGATCTGTGTCGCCGGGCGGATCAGTGTAATGCTCTGGCCTGGACGGGCTCGTCTCAGATCCGCTCTAAAGCGCCGTCTCCATTGTTTGCTGTGAGCAATTTGCATCATCTGTAAAGCTCAGTGTGTTCTGTGTGTGTGTGTGTGTGTAAGGTTATAGATATCTAGACTATACATTACCATTCAAAAATATTTTATTAATACTTGTATTCTGCAATACTGAGGAAGCATTAAATTGATTAAAAATGACAGGAAAGATATTTAGTTTAGAAAATGTTTTTTTCCTTTTTTTTCTTCAAATAAATGCAGTTGTTTTGAACTTTCTATTCATCAAAGAATCCTGAGAAATAAAATGTATGATGGTTTCCACAGAAATATTATACAGAACAAGTTTTTAACACTGATAATAATCATAAATGTTTGTTGAGCATCAGATCATCATATTATGCTGATTTGTGAAGGATCATGTGACACTGAAGTCTGGAGTAATGATGCTGAACATTCAGCTTTGATCACAGGAATACATTACACTTTACTGTATATTCACATAGAAAACAGATTTTTTAAATTGTAATTATATTTTACAATTTTTCTGTATTTTTTATAAAATAAATGCAGCGTTGGTGAGCAGAAGGAGTGTCAATGTTACATTGAAAAGCTGTAATTTACCTTATTAAAGGTTGTTTGAAGAGACTTTTGTTACAGTCAATTAAGTTTTTTTAGATAAAAATCTAACTGAGGGAAGGAGATTGTTCCCCAAAATCTCGCAATACATGGCCCCGGTCATCCTCTCCTTAATACAGTGCAGTCGCCCTGTCCCATGTGCAGAAAAACACCCCCAAAGCATGATGCTACCACCCCTATGCTTCACAGTAGGGATGGTGTTCTTGGGATGGTACTCATCATTCTTCTTCCTCCAAACACGTTTAGTGGAATTATGACCAAAAAGTTCTATTTTGGTCTCATCTGACCACATGACTTTCTCCCATGACTCCTCTGGATCATCCAAATGGTCATTGGCAAACTTAAGACAGGCCTTGACATGTGCTGGTTTAAGCAGGGGAACCTTCCGTGCCATGCATGATTTCAAACCATGACGTCTTAGTGTATTACCAACAGTAACCTTGGAAACGGTGGTCCCAGCTCTTTTCAGGTCATTGACCAGCTCCTCCCGTGTAGTTCTGGGCTGATTTCTCACCTTTCTTAGGATCATTGAGACCCCACGAGGTGAGATCTTGCATGGAGCCCCAGTCCGAGGGAGATTGACAGTCATGTTCAGCTTCTTCCATTTTCTAATGATTGCTCCAACAGTGGACCTTTTTTCACCAAGCTGCTTGGCAATTTCCCCGTAGCCCTTTCCAGCCTTGTGGAGGTGTACAATTTTGTCTCTAGTGTCTTTGGACAGCTCTTTGGTCTTGGCCATGTTAGTAGTTGGATTCTTACTGATTGTATGGGGTGGACAGGTGTCTTTATGCAGCTAACGACCTCAAAAAGGTGCATCTAATTTAGGATAATAAATGGAGTGGAGGTGGACATTTTAAAGGCAGACTAACAGGTCTTTGAGGGTCAGAATTCTAGCTGATAGACAGGTGTTCAAATACTTATTTGCAGCTGTATCATACAAATAAATAGTCAAAAAATCATACATTGTGATTTCTGGATTCTCACAGTGGACATGCACCTACGATGACAATTTCAGACCCCTCCATGATTTCCAAGTGGGAGAACTTGCAAAATAGCAGGGTGTTCAAATACTTATTTTCCTCACTGTATATATATGTGTGTAAAATAATTTTAATGATGTTGAGTATATGTTGCACTGCTTGAAACACCATGTCAGCTCATCTGATATATTAAATGTGTGTATCACTATATAGCTCAGTGTTATACACAGATCAGATGCTTTTCCTCCAGAGCTTTCGGGATTGTTTGTGGGAAGGATTCAGGAAACGACGCTGGAATAATTCCTCCAGTTTTCATCAGGCTAACTCAACACAACCCCAGCTCTGGCGAGTCACAGGCTTCATGAATCTCAGGTTTCAGCCGGCGCTCTATTGGATAGAGATCAGGGGACCGTGTTTCCACTAAAACAAGCTGAAGTCACGAGATATTCCCACAATAGAACAAGCTGGAGATGATGAATGCTCAGCGGCACGCTGCATCGTCCCAGTGGAAGTGGGCTATTCATTTCAGACGTGTAGACTGCGGCTATATCGGGATCCAGACGGTCAGCAGTAACACTCGTTCTCTACTACAGCATCCAGAGCTTATGTGTAAGGGGGTAAAGTGTGCCGAGTAAACAGTTCCTGCGCTATTACACGACCAGGGATGGATGAAGCGCATTACTCTTCCCTGAAGCTTCAGAGATGCACAGCACTGTTAGAGAGAGAGTGTGTGTGAGTGACATTTCCCTCTTTAACAAGCTGCTTTTGGCCAGAGAATCTGTCGTGTTTCTGCTGTGTGTGTCCAGCTCAACACTACACTCAAAGATCTGGAATCACATTTCTATTGGGTCAAAATATTTGAATTAGTTTTTTGTTTTTAGATTTTTCATTTTCATGTCAGTTAAAGTTTTAAAAATTAGTCATTTTGATGTTTTTTTTTGTGTGTGTACAGTCGTGGCCAAAAGTTTTGAGGATTACATAAATATTGGAAATTGGAAAAGTTGCTGCTTAAGGTTTTATAATAGCAATTTGCATATACTCCAGAATGTTATGAACAGTGATCAGATGAATTGCATAGTCCATGAAAATTCCACGATAAACTTCAAGGAAAGAGGTTCAATTCTTGTTAAGAAGGCTTCAGGGCGTCCGAGAAAGTCCAGCAAGCGCCAGGATCGTCTCCTAAAGAGGATTCGGCTGCGGGATCGGAGTGCCACCAGTGCAGAGCTTGCTCAGGAATGGCAGCAGGCAGGTGTGAGCGCATCTGCACGCACAGTGAGGCGAAGACTTTTGGAAGATGGCCTGGAGTCAAGAAGGGCAGCAAAGAAGCCACTTCTCTCCAAAAAAAACCATCAGGGACAGATTGGTCTTCTGCAGAAAGTATGGTGAATGGACTGCTGAGGACTGGGGCAAAGTCATATTCTCCGATGAAGCCTGTTTCCGATTGTTTGGGGCATCTGGAAAAAGGCTTGTCCGGAGAAGAAAAGGTGAGCGCTACCATCAGTCCTGTGTCATGCCAACAGTGAAGCATCCTGAGACCATTCATGTGTGGGGTTGCTTCTCATCCAAGGGAGTGGGCTCACTTACAATTT
This sequence comes from Rutilus rutilus, assembly GCF_951802725.1. Classification (NCBI taxonomy): domain Eukaryota; kingdom Metazoa; phylum Chordata; class Actinopteri; order Cypriniformes; family Leuciscidae; genus Rutilus; species Rutilus rutilus. The sequence continues at coordinate 2,017,974 of NC_140216.1, read as the reverse complement.
TGCCCAAAAACACAGCCATGATATAAAGAATGGTACCAAAACACCCTCCAACAGCAACTTCTTCCAACAATCCAACAACAGTTTGGTGAAGAACAATGCATTTTCCAGCACGATGGAGCACCGGCACGGCCATTTTCCAGGCCATGGACCCAAAATTTCAACGTTTTGGTCCTCAAGCCACTTAGGGAAAAAGTGATAGCTAAGTGGCTCGAGGACCAAAACGTTGAAATTTTGGGTCCATGGCCTGGAAAATCCCCAGATCTTAATCCCATTGAGAACTTGTGGTCAATCCTCAAGAGGCGGGCGGACAAACAAAAACCCACTAATTCTGACAAACTCCAAG
>NC_140216.1:2010131-2012631 GCF_951802725.1 Rutilus rutilus | reverse complement strand
ATTAAAGCAGATTATGATAATAATAATTTTTTTATCTTTTATTTTTTGCTAAGTCATAAGTACGGTCTGATTTCAGTATTAGATATTAAAGCAGATTATGATAATGATTTTTTTTTCTTTTATGATTTTTTTTATTTTTTGATAAGTCTAAAGTATGGTCTGATTTCAGTATTAAATATTAAAGCAGATTATGATAATGATTTTTTTTTTTTCTTTTACGATTTTATGATTTTTTTTCTTTTTTGATAAGTCTAAAGTACGGTCTGATTTCAGTATTAGATATTAAAGCAGATTATGATAATGATTTTTTTATCTTTTATGATTTTTTGATAAGTCAAAAGTACGGTCTGATTTCAGTATTAGATATTAAAGCAGCCTCAAAAATCACAATACGAGAAATTTTTACAATCAATAGCGCTGAATTCCATCATGAACGGTTCGATGCACACAGTAAAAAGTGCTGACCTGAAATTATAACCTTGAGTTATTTCTAAACTAATATTCTCAGGTTCATTCAGTGATATTATGATTTGATTATAATGATTATGTTTTTTTTTCTACCAGTGTACCTCCACATTATTTCCACTCGCCTCTTTATGACTATTATTAACCAGAAACACGACACACATCGTTATAGCATCAAATATGACTTTATTCATTTTCTTATAAATCATTCATACAAAATTGGCATTCTGCAATTTCTTTATTACCTCTATAAAAAGTCATCTGTTAATTACTGGGATGACGGGTCAGGACAGGAGGGAGCAAAACAAAGAAATCTGAACAGAAATAACCCAAAACAAACCAGTATTTACTCATAAATAGTCTAAAGTGGTCATGCAAGTCTGGTTAACAGCCTAACGTGAGCAACGCCGTCCAATCCTTATTAGTGTCGAACGCTATCCGGAGGACCGGGTCAGGGGTCGCGAACTCTGTTCACTGGAATCAAAAGGCACAATCAGGGAGAGATCGGTGACATTGTTGAGCATGAGTCCATATTGCTTATTGCTAATCACAGAACGTAAGGTTAAAGTTAGTATGCAGATTTACCAGACAGTGTGATCCTGACTAAACGATGCAAACAAACATTACTTCGCTAAAGCAACATAACATAACAGGTAATTGCATGAGTTTTAATCTGCCAAGATTCTTTGGTGATCTTGCGTGTGTGTAGTTTAGCAGCAGCATTCAACCGGCCGATTGCAAATGAATGGCTTTGTCACGTTAAGCTGGGTGATTAAAATAACACTGGCATCAACGCAGACACCCATCAGTGTGTGGACGAGCGGATCTGGCGGATCTCAAGCCCTGATGGCACAGAGATGCACGTCAATCAAAACCCCTAAAACCATCTCGCGCGTATATAATCATGTAGATCCAGCTGTTTGTACAGCAATAAGTCACGCTTATGCATGAAACTGACGTTGATTCGGTGATATGGCATTATAACAAGGACAATCATAGGTGGATCATTTTTTAAAATTGGTTTTCTGAACTTAAAACTCAACCAGATGTGGGCCATTTGTGTTAAAACTAATCACGAATGCAACCGTTAAAGAGGGCAGACACGAGAAGCTTTCAGGGACGTATTAATTCACATACCGTACTTGTATAACAAGATTCAAGCGAGCACCTAAACAACGCAAATGTCAAGATGGACGAAACACTTTAAAATGTCATTTTCAGGCCACGATTAGGATTCTCATCCGGTTCGGATAAAGCCGGTTGAATCACACGAGATTTCTCAGGTTTAAAAAAAATAAAAAAATCACGATTTAATGTAAAAAAAAAAAAAGTGTATTAAAATACAACGCAAAACAACTCGGGTTCCTAAACAACATTCAGTGTCAGATATGCGTTTGAACGACGTAGTGTAGGCTACTAATATATCAGCGTCAACCGAATTCCTGATGATGCGTAATGCGAAGGGAAAGTGGGAAGGAAAAGGAAAAGGCTTTGGCTCACAGCTGGCACATCTTAAGTCCAGTCACCTTCACTAAAGGCCACTAAAGCTCAGCTCTCCTTCAAGTCATCAGACATTCACGTTCCCTCGACAGGAAGGATGTGTGTCGCTTCGCAGGGGGCGTAAATTAGCCGGCGTCCGTTTGTGGCTGAGCGAGTTTTACACGCGGACAGGAGGACGAGGAACGAGGCGGTGCAGCTGAACTTTGACGGACAGCTCATTTTTCACAGGGACAGGGAAGATAAAGGAGGCGAGAGACGTCTCACTTAAACTGCGGACCGAAGTCCTGACGATGCAGACCTGTCTGAAGTTCCTCCGGTGAACAGATGGTGTTGTGCACTGTAAGCTCTTGCCTTTGCTTCCACGCTCATTTACTATGACCAACGTTTTTCCCCAAGTCTGGCTGGGAGGATTCGGGGAATTCTAATTAATATTATATAAAAAAAATGCATTTTAAGGTGGATTTGCATTCATTAATTAGATAGGGAGGGTTTGACAAGCCACTTAAGGAAACTCATTAGTCTTGGCACTGTTTCT
>NC_140216.1:1982631-2005131 GCF_951802725.1 Rutilus rutilus | reverse complement strand
TCGGCAGCAGAAACTGTGTCAATCAACTCATTTGCACATTATAGTCCTGAAGCTGGAGGCGCTGGCCTCATTTCTTCAGTTTCTACACACAGTACCTGTGGTAAATGGCAGCTCCGGTGAGAACCATGGAATAATCATTGGTCCATTTGGAGGTGTAACCCCAGCGCTCCTTATTATTGTCCCAGAAATGACTTCGGGCCGGATATCCCACAATCCTCTCTGGGAAACTCTGCCACACCGTGAAGGCGAAGTCCACCTGCAAGACAACGTCGAGCTCGAGTTAGAAGCCGCTCGCCAAACCAGCGCTATAAAGATATACAGAGTTAACCCTCACACCGTGTCCTAACTACACACGATACGTGATAAAAGACTCTTTTCCACGTTAATCCGAGTGTTTGTCCTAACCAGCCGCGACGGCGACACGCCACGATTCTACTTTAGAAACGGTTTCTATTTTTCTGCGACGTCACGCCGGAACAACAAACACAAAGTGTGGCGATGATAATCTCAGGTGCTGTTTATGTGCTTTATTTAATGTTAAAAGCGTGTCATGTGACTCTGAATATCATTTAGTGCTCCAGCTTTGTAGCTGTAAAAGCAACAGTGGATAATTCACCTCAGATCCTGAAATTAAACAAATGGAAACAAGAACGTTCAAACTGAACAAACAAGTGTATTCTTTGACAAAGACTGTTTTAGTAACTCAGCCTGTGTATTTTTTATAATGTTTAAATGGTGTAATATTTGTGAATTTGATTATGTTGCTGCTTATCCATTTTCTTGCGAGTGCCGTCGAGATTACTCTCTGGTGCCGCGAGACTCCGCCCACACGCTGTTCTAATTGGCTGACTCCGCCCACACACTGTTCTGATTGGCTGACTCCGCCCACACACTGTTCTGATTGGCTGACTCCGCCCACACGCTGTTCTGATTGGCTGTGGGTTTTGATTGATTTTGACGCATCTCGCAGTCGCGTCATATCTAGTGTGGACAGACACATTATTAGTCGCTGGAATCATATCACGTCGCGTCTGGTTATTTTTTTATTTCAATTTTTTTTTTATAATTGAGTGTTCACCAGAGGGGTCCAAGACCCCTAGGACTTTTGTCGAACTTGAACCACGAATACACACAATTTTTTTTTTTTTTTAGATGGATTCAAGGTGTTTTGTGGTTGAAATTTTAAAAAGTAAAAAATCCTTCCCTCACGGGTCCATTTGACCCCATAGGAATGAATAGAATGTGAGGAATGCTTCAGTACACACAGAAAACCCTAAAAATGCTCAGAATTCAAACTAAAAATGATAAAACTTTACCAAAAAATGATTTGTATAATGTCTACATGTGTATCTGAATGCATACTGAAGAGAACTGACTTCAGGACCCAGTGGAACAGCTCATTTGCTCCATATAGAGCTATAACCAGTGGCAAGAGTCATCAAATATCATAATAAATTATTTTTTTTTCCCAACAAGAGGTCGGCAAAGACACCCAATGAAAGATGTTTTGAGCTGAATTAAAAGGTTTAGGCATGAAATTGTAAGTTATTTTGAATTTAATTTGAAATGTGAGTAATGTACTTAAATTACAAAATTACTATTTATTGATTATTTATTGATTAAATCAAGTAATTTAAAGGTAAATAAAATCTCCAAACATCTGCATTAAAAAATAGAAAAAAGTATTATCAGAATAAAATAAAATAAGCTTTCTGGACACACACACACAAAAAGTATAATTTTAGGGATTCGGGACCTGCGAGGGAAGGATTTGTTCCAGGATGCAAAGGGAAGGAACGAATAAAGAATGAAAGCTTTCTCATGACAAAAGCCAGACACAGAGATCCACACTTTCAAAGCTGAGGCTGAGAAGATGCCCTCCTTTTCTGAGATCAAAGCATTTAAACACACAATTACTGAAACACATCAATAGTGTGAGCGGCGGATCTGAAGTCAGCAGAACTGAAACACACACACACACACACACATACACACACACTGAGATTATACAGCGTAACTCCACCGGCAGGACATGTGCGGCTCCTGCTATATAAACGGGGATGGAGAAAGAAAGAAAGAAAGAAAGAAAGAAAGAAAGAGAGAGAGTAACTGGAGTTTTCCTGCAGTGTGGTCGAGATAACGCATGATTAAAGGAAGACAGGTTTAGGCGCTGGACTTCAGCTGACTCTGATAAGGAACGGACAGAACGAAGCGGAGAAGAGGAGGAACGAGGGATGAAGAGGTCGAGCTGAGATGGTTATGGGTGGAGAAGTGCAGTGGTCTCCAGATCTGAAAGGTTGTGTGTTTAATCCCAGAACAGCGATAAGAGGGTTCTGATCCGACATCTACACTAGTGTTCACTGTAAGAGATGCTGATTTAATCCAGAGAAACAGCCGGAGCATTTCCCATCTCTCTGATCGCTTCATTAAACAAGCTGATCTGGCTACTGTACGGATCAAACTTTATATGTAAATGACCTCTGTTATGATTGGCTATATCAACTGATGCGTGAGATTAATAATAGTAAATGTATACATAAATATACAAATACATGTATTCTTGTAGGATCAAACTTAATTTTTATCAATATATACAGTATAGATATTGATGCATTATACACACTCTCTCTTTCTCAAACACACACACACACACACACAATCTCTCCCTCTCCCAAACACACACTCTCTCACACAGTATATATTGATTATAATTAAGTTCGACCATCATTTTTTTTTTAATTGACTTAACTTTTTTTAAACCAACCATCTGGGTTTAATTTATAAAAAATAAAATAATAAAAACAACAGCCAAAAAAAAAAAAAAAAAAATAAATAAATTTTTCCCAATAAAAAAGGGGCTTAAGCTGCTGAGTTTCAATCACCTTAAATAAATGTTTATAGATGTTAATCAGCTCTGATGTTTCCAAAATAAAATAAAAATGTTTTATTAACAATATTATTAACTAATAGAGATGCATTAAATGTATCACTAAATCGCACACAATAACTTTGACAGTCCTGACATAAACCATCGCGGACCTCGTGCCCAAGACACCAAAAACTGGCAACAATAAAGACGACATTCACACCATGAATAGAAATAAAGACGATATTCACACCATAAATAGAAATAAAGACGACATTCACACCCATAAATAGAAATAAAGACGACATTCACACCCATGAATAGAAATAAAGACGACATTCACACCCATAAATAGAAATAAAGACGACATTCACACCCATAAATAGAAATAAAGACGACATTCACACCCATAAATAGAAATAAAGACGAAAATAAAGACGATATTCACACCCATAAATAGAAATAAAGACGAAAATAAAGACGATATTCACACCCATAAATAGAAATAAAGACGAAAATAAAGACGATATTCACACCCATAAATAGAAATAAAGACGAAAATAAAGACGATATTCACACCCATGAATAGAAATAAAGACGACATTCACACCCATGAATAGAAATAAAGACGACATTCACACCCATAAATAGAAATAAAGACGAAAATAAAGACGACATTCACACCATAAATAGAAATAAAGACGACATTCACACCATAAATAGAAATAAAGACGACATTCACACCATAAATAGAAATAAAGACGACATTCACACCATAAATAGAAATAAAGACGACATTCACACCCATAAATAGAAATAAAGACGAAAATAAAGACGACATTCACACCCATAAATAGAAATAAAGACGACATTCACACCCATAAATAGAAATAAAGACGAAAATAAAGACGACATTCACACCATAAATAGAAATAAAGACGATATTCACACCCATAAATAGAAATAAAGACGACATTCACACCATAAATAGAAATAAAGACGACATAAAGACGACATTCACACCATAAATAGAAATAAAGACGACATTCACACCATAAATAGAAATAAAGACGACATTCACACCCATAAATAGAAATAAAGACGACATTCACACCCATAAATAGAAATAAAGACGAAAATAAAGACGATATTCACACCCATAAATAGAAATAAAGACGAAAATAAAGACGATATTCACACCCATGAATAGAAATAAAGACGACATTCACACCCATGAATAGAAATAAAGACGACATTCACACCCATAAATAGAAATAAAGACGAAAATAAAGACGACATTCACACCATAAATAGAAATAAAGACGACATTCACACCATAAATAGAAATAAAGACGACATTCACACCATAAATAGAAATAAAGACGACATTCACACCATAAATAGAAATAAAGACGACATTCACACCCATAAATAGAAATAAAGACGACATTCACACCCATAAATAGAAATAAAGACGAAAATAAAGACGACATTCACACCATAAATAGAAATAAAGACGATATTCACACCCATAAATAGAAATAAAGACGACATTCACACCATAAATAGAAATAAAGACGACATTCACACCATAAATAGAAATAAAGACGACATTCACACCATAAATAGAAATAAAGACGACATTCACACCCATAAATAGAAATAAAGACGACATTCACACCCATAAATAGAAATAAAGACGACATTCACACCCATAAATAGAAATAAAGACGAAAATAAAGACGACATTCACACCATAAATAGAAATAAAGACGATATTCACACCCATAAATAGAAATAAAGACGACATTCACACCATAAATAGAAATAAAGACGACATTCACACCATAAATAGAAATAAAGACGATATTCACACCCATAAATAGAAATAAAGACGAAAATAAAGACGATATTCACACCCATAAATAGAAATAAAGACGAAAATAAAGACGATATTCACACCCATGAATAGAAAGAGAAAATAAAAGAAATATTAGAAACTTTCCATCAGCAGAAATAAAGAGCAGTGACAGAGGTGTGTGTGTGTGTGTGTGTGTGTGTGTGTGTGTGTGTGTGTACCTCAGTGGTGGACAACACTGTGTCCTCGTCCAGACTGAACACTGCGTCGCTGATGATGCTGTCGTACGGCTGGAACCGGCTGCTCATGACCTGCAGAAAACACACACACACACACACACACACACACACACACACACAGATCAGATCTATGATACAGTCTTAAAGCCTGTTCACACCGAGAACCAGAACGACGACCCAAACATTATTCACACACCAGATATCATTTTTGATATTGTTTCACTAGTGTGTGATCAGGACACTATAGTTCATTTCTGTGAGTGAGGAGAGCAAAATAAAGTAAACTGTGACATATTATACCCAAATATTCTTCATACAGAGACTACCAGTGACATTTATACATATTTGGGAGCAAAAATTATTCAGACACTTTGAGCTGATCATGGTTTGCTGAAGTGTGTTTTCTTTAATTGCTAATGCTCTTTTTACACACAATCCAAATATTTGGTTATTGTGTGTGTGTGGTTGGTCACTCATAAGAGGAGGAAATTTACAATATGAGACTTACAATAAGCAGACCACATGCATTACAGTCCTGTCACAGACGCACACAACAACAGCCCACACACACACACACACACACGCAAACGCACATGCAAACACTTTATTTCAACTTTTGTCAAAACACACACAGACGAATCAAGCCTCACCGGCACAGAATGTCAAAACAGTGTCGGAGTCATAAACGCACCGAAAGAGGACTGGGTTAAAGCACAAGCAAACTGGAAATAACAAACACACACACACACACACGGCAGTGCTGCAGGAAACTCCACATGCTATCTGCACTTCTAGAAAGCCAGCGCCACTATATGAAGGTGAAAGATGAGGAAGACTCGATTAAATCTAACACAGGAAATCTCACATCTCAAACACACAGATGCCAGAGAGAGGGGGGGGGGGGGGGAGAGAGAGAGAGAGAGAGAGAGAGAGAGAGAGAGAGAGAGTGTCAAACTGAACAGTCTTTACAGTCACCAGGAAATCCAAATGGAATTTTTTTTTTTTTTTTTTGGAATATTGCAGTATTTATTATAAATTAATTATCCATGCACATAATTTTTTAATTCATGTTCCTGGTAATCTTGAATCAGAATAACTTCCCCTCATCTCTTCTCTTCTCTGATGATGAGGGCGGGGCAACCTGTCAATCACATGAGATCAGCCAATAGCAAACCCCAACCATCCAATCAATTCCCTACGGACAACATCAAGCCACGCCCACATTTGTTCTCGTTCCAGAAGCGCTTCACTCGGATAGACTACAGATCTATCGCAACTTCTGTTTCATGCCGACTTTAAAGGAAACCTGTTTGGAAACGATCATTTGCCGACTCTAATCAATTCAGTTTGGTGCAAAACTGTAGAATGCAAATATTCAGCTGAAACAGCAACAAAAATAAAATAATAATTCTATTTTGTGTATAAAAGGTAAAGATGTTAGCAAAAATGATGCTAAAGTATGTAAAGTTTGTTTGGCTGAAATATTGCGAGGACTTCATTACAGATAGAGTAATCTATCATCTGAGAGCAGCAGGGTGTAATTACACACATCTGATTACTAACAGTTTGGGTTTTGGTTTCCAGCTAAATGAAAATGTTAATTTCGGTTTCAGTAAATAAAAAAAAATTCTGTGCATCACTATTATAATTAAAACTAAGACTTGCTTAAAAACATTAAAAAATCCAAATGTAGATTTACACACACATATACACATACACACACACATACATACACACATACACACATACATACCAGACATATAAAATATCCTCATTGCACCAAATTTTGTGTTGACATAACTAAACTACTAATAAATTTCTTAAATTTCTAAACATAACTAAAAATTTCTTTGTGATAACTTCACAATCCAATCAAATCCCAACTGGCTATTAATCAAGTCCCGTCGTATATTATTTCCCTTTGACTATTACACTTCATCCAGAAACTAAAGCACTTCTCAACATGTAGATGTTGTTGTGTAATGAAAGGCAGTCGGAGCGCAGGGAGAGAGACGGAGAGGCTCAGTTTTCCCTGCAGGACCTCCAGATTCGGGAAGAACGCGAGTGTTTAAAAAGGAAAATGCCCAAAGCTACTCTTCAGTGCGGTGTGGGACCAGGCTGTCAATCACGGCTTAAAAGAGCTGTCTCCTCGTCAGCCAGTCTGGGTGGGAACACACACACACACACACACACACACACACACACACACACACACACAGCAAACAAGCGAGCCACAAGCCGTACACACCACAGGCTGACTGGCACGACTTCACTGCTCTCTTCCCTCAGCCAGAGGAAAACTAATCCTTCTCTCCACTCCAAACACTGGGAAACAACACTCACAGTCCCTCTCTGTTCCTCAGCTTTAGCCTAGACCCCACACACACACACACACACACACACACACACGCTAGGGATGCAGCGTTGTTTTTACTGTAATATAAGGTTTCATTCCAAAGTTGAATGTTCAGCATCATTACTCCAGTCTTCAGTGTCACATGATCCTTCAGAAATCAGTATAATATGATGATTTGATGCTCAGGAAACATTTATGATTATTATCAATGTTGTAAACAGTTGTGCTGCCTAATATTTTTGTGGAAAAAGTGATGGGTTTTATTTTTCAGGATTCTTTGATGAACAGAAAGTTCGAGTAGAAATAGAGCATTATAAGTGTCTTTGCTGTCACTTTAGATCAATTTACTGTGTTCTTGATGAATTAAAGTATTAATTACTTTTATTGTATTGTATTAAAAATTGTATTGACCCCTGCACTCGCAAAGTTTCATGCATTTTTGATTATATTTTTAGAATTTTAATGTGGCGCATCTAATAATGAGATGCATTTTTCAGCTTTAACGTGCAAAAAGGAAATGCGCATATTGAAGTATGATAAAATGGAAAACCTATGAGAGAAACCCCTACAGAAACCTTATCTCACCTTGTTCTCTCCCTCGATCACAATAATGGGCACTGAAGTGGCCGGCCATCGATGCTTGGCGGGCAAAGGCTTGTCACAATTCCACAACACGATAATCTGAGAAGAAAAACAGAAAGAAAGAGAGATCAGCAAACAAAAGTTATGCATTTCTATCACTAGCCGCGTTTCCGTTACCCTTCAAATTGCACAAATAGAGAAATTGCGAATTGAAAATACGTAATTCCATGTATGTGTCAGAGCAAATATGTAAATAGGACCATTATTAAATATGCGGACGACTCCGTTATAGTGAGTCTGCTCCATAAAAATGATAGAGGCCACGGTCCAATAATTGAAGACTTTGTCCATATGGTGCGAGGAGTCGCACCTTCAATTGAACATATCCAAAACGAAGGATATGTACATTGATTTTGGAAAAACTCCAGGATATGAGGCTATAACTATAAATGGTCAACTAGTGGATCAAGTACAATCCTATAGATACCTAGGGACAATTATTGACTCTAAATGAAATTTCCAGGAGAATTGTGAGGCTGTCTGTAAAAAAGGACAACAGCGTCTATACTGTTTGAGAAAATTGTACCATTTCAATATAGACAAGACTATGATGACATTATTCTATCATGCTTTTATTGAAACCATCATATCTTTCTCCCTATAGTGGTTTGGTTGTGTCTCAGTCAAGCACAAGAATCGCCTAAACCAAATTGTAAAATGGTCAAGTAAGCTGACTGGGGAGCCCCAGCTGCACCCCACATCCCTGTGTGCTAAACAACTACAGCGGCTAGCTATGGCTATCAAAAAAGATAGCCTACATCCTCTGAATAGGGAATTCCAGTATCTCCCCTCTGGACGGAGGCTAGAAGTTCCTGGTTACAGAACCACAAGATTTAAAAACAGTTTTGTACCAGCGGCAATCACTCTGTTAAACAAACGGTAAAATTATTTTGGCACTCTGGTCATGTACTGTTCTCTGTTCCTCCTTTTTTCTTTTACTACTTGTTTTTATATGTTTTAATGTTTTGTGTGTTGCATGTTATGTTGTGGTCAACAATGATGCCCTGCCTCTTAGACTGTAAAACTAGTTTACCTACGGGTACCAATAAAGTAACCTAACCTAATTTTCGCAAAAACTCCCATTTATCGCAAAAAGGTTTTCAGGCAATTTGAAAAAGAAATGTTTCGCAAAACTGCAATGGAAACAGTTTTTGTGCATTTACAGGTCAGCTGGCGTAGATGACGCGGTGTGTTTGGACAGAATACGAGACAGAGTTCTTTATTAAACTCATATAAGACAAAATAATTACAGGAATACTGGATTCTAAACCTCAAAGAAATGCCACAATCAAGACCTCGAAGCAGAAATGAGGGAGAAACACCCAGAAACACCTCATATGTGCCGCTCACAAGTATAATAAGGGTCGTTCCTTACCATTAATGCTTGGATAACACGCATACGTCTCCTTCGATTACTAATAATGGCCAGTGCGGTGGCTGGGATATACTTAAACCTACCAATGTCCGTCGCCATGATTTTTGGACTGACTTATCGCGAATTAAGTTTTAGTCGCATAACATCGGTTAATGGAAACGCCGTCATTTCGCAATAGTTTTTTGTCGACATTTAGAAGAAAATAAAAAAATAGTTTTGTGCAAATCTGTAATGGAAATGCGCCTACTGCCTCATGGGAAGGAAGGATCTGATCCAGTGCTCAGCTTATGTGTTTCTAATAACACAAGACATAATATTACATGTCATACATAATCATACAAAGCCACACTTAAATAGAGCATGTGACAGTGATACGTGTGAAGTTCAAACGCATTTCTTTTATGATCGTGTATCTGGTTTTCGCATTAGTCCCAAACCAACCTGACAGCGTTACAGGGATTCGGTGTCGGTTTCAGTTTACAGCCGTGAGGTTTTTACATTCACTTTGTTTTGTCACTTTCAAGTGTGTTTGAGTGATTACACCTCCAGCTGAAGCGACTGGCTCTGGTTTTACGTTAACACTCATAAATGTTTCATGCGGAGCGACCCTTCTTCCTCTCAGAGTGTGTGTGTGTGTGTGTGTTGGTTCTCAGAGTCGGGTCAAATAACTCATTAAGAGCGCTGGAGTGTTTGGACTCAACCCAACACTCAGGGTTTTCAGAGTCGAGAGTTAGTGAGTTTACATGCACAAGCAAACGCTGATAGACTATCAAAAATCAGCTCCGTCTACAAGCCCACAAGAAAAATAAATGAATATAAATGAGAATTTAAAATGCTGAAGTGATCAGGTTTGACATCAAAACATGAACACGAGTGCGCAAACTGAATAAGCCGACAGAAAAGCAATCAAAGGTGTTGAAAGGGAAAGATCGAGGCTTGCTGATCAGGTTTATGAAGTTTCCCCTATAAAAATAAATAAAAGTTAACATATCAATTGAAATAAATTATTAAAATGTATTGATGTAAATATTTCAATTACATTAAATTGAATTTAAAATCAAGCGTTTACACGTACAACAAAACTGAGAAAAAAAAAAATCAGCTTGTTCTGAAAATCCACAAGAAAAATAAATGCATTTAAATGAGGATTTTATATCTTTGAGGTTCTCTGGTCATGATGACAAACATTAGGCTTATAAACCTTCCCCAATAATAAAGAAAAAATATTTAAATTGAAATGACTTTATTGAAACGAATACAAAATGTATTACATTTAAATTAAAATTACTAAAATAACATTTTATTTTATTACTTTAATATAATAGTTTTTTTTTTTTGTATTTCTTTTTTTTATTTTTAGGTATAATCTTTTTGTTGTTAACAAGTGCAACTTTCCCCAATAATAATAATAATAAAAACAAAAATTTAAACTGAAATGATTAAAACTTTTTAAAATTAATATAAAATGTATTATATTTAAATCTAATTTAATTGGTTAATGATTGCAACTTTTGTTTTATTTTAAATAAATTCTCAAAATGTATTGAGTTTAATATAACATTTATTATATTATATTTAAATGAAAATTACATTTTTATTTTATTACTTTATATATAAAATGATTATATTATATTATATATATAAATCTTTAGTTTTTCTGTGAAAAATGTAATTGAAAATTTGTTTTTATTAAAATGTACTGAAAGTAGTATAACATCTACATAATATTATAAATTGTCTAATATGATATGCGTTGGGAATGACTCGGGCTCGATCGCTGCTTTATGAGCAGCATTTCTCCACACGCTAGAGCTGCTTAAACTGGAAAAGCACTATATTTTTATTAATGCACTCGTTTTAATGCGCTGGTGATATAAACATCCATCCAGCCTTTTTACTTAACCACATCTTTCATTTCATTAAGTCCCAATGGCAGATTCACGCCGCTCTCGGAGCACAGAACAGAAGACAGGAAAGCTGGACTGTCTAATGATATTACACGCAGGAGGATCAGGCCTCTTCAAACTTTAAGCATTCCATAATCTATAATAAGATCAGAGACATAATTAAACTACTTAAACTCTTAGAAACAAAACAAAGCCTGAAGGTTGGATTTTTTGATAACGCAGGCCGTGTTCATGGACCGGCTCTGGATTTTGCTGAAGCATGTAGACAGATTCTGAGCGAAGCCTCGGGGGATTCAGCTATCAGTCACCGGTTAAGTGCGCTTTCTAGTTTAAAACATAAACACTGTCATAATTCAAGGCTGTAACCATGTCTTACCCAAAGTTTTTAAAGTCTCTTTTTTTTATTACATAATTAAAGGATTAAATGGGATTTAAGCGAACAAAGAAACGGAAGGATGAAAAAAGGTCTAAATCTAGTTGTGAAGCTATCAATTTAAACTATATGCAAATAATATTTTTAAAATATGCACACATTTACTCTTATTTGCATGTGGAGAAAATGCAAAACATTTAATCATGTAGAAGATAAGATGATAGCATGGCAAATTTATATCGTAAAACAGTGAAATATTAAATGTTACATCTTTCCATGCACTCTTTTAATGTTAGACTATAGTGCTGTTGAATGCTGGATTCTGATTGGTTGACGAACGTTATGAGCTGCACAATTATTTTCCGGGAAACGCACAGATGAAGTAGTTCCAGGCAGGTTTTGACCGCATTACAGCTCTATATCACTTCGCCAAATGATTTCAGTCTTTACAGACGACAACAGCAAAAGAACCAAAACCCACAGCGACACTGATCACGCAAATAAATATAGTAAACAATAGGATAAAAAAAACCCAAATTATTTCCATGTTTTTTGCCACAAAATTACGTTTTATTATGTACGGAAAGCTCAAAAACACACACACACACACACACACACTTACAGTACAGACACACACTCGCAAAGAAACGTGTTATTTACTGATATTTTATCAGTAAAATAGTTTAGCAACTTAAAAGTTACTTGAAGTTTCTCAGTAGCGAGGAAATAACAGCACTGTTCTTGAAGCAGATAAACTTACATTTCACAATTCGTAGAGACGCTGCTGTCGATGATTGAGACTCGGGTAATTCTCTCTCTCTCTCTCTCTCTTTAATAACTGCATTATCTCTATCATTATCTGCTATCAGTGGCTGAAGCCTCTGTTACAAGCTCTAAAACTATGTTTTGTAATTAGCAACGGAGGCGTGAGGCAGATAAGAAATTAGTCCCACACACAAGAGCGTTTTAAGGACACAAATGTTTGACAAACGTCTTGAGATACAACATCTGAACAATATTTTAAGGTGTGGTAACCGATCTGTTAAATTATCAGAAATAATCGTGGCTGCATTTCCACATCTAGTGTGCTTTATTTTCTAACATTTCAATTACACAAAAGCGTCGTGTTGGAATTCACACTCGTCTTCTGTGAGCAGTAAGCCCCGCCTTCTTTGATTTCATTGGTCATCTCAATCATTCTGACATTGACGAACACCGAGGCAGACCAGACTAAAAAGCTTAAAGTCCCCCTGTAGTCAATAATTCTCAATAAACAAAATAAACTCATCTTTGATCACCAAAAAAAAGTTTTCCTTAAAGAAATATCTTGAATGTAACTCGACACCCTTGCCTCATTTAGTATGCGTGGTTCTATGAATATGCAAATGAGCCCCGCCTCCACTCACTCACTCAGCTCAGAGATCCACTGGTTGACGATCACACGTTGATCTGATTGGTTACAAGGTAGTTTGTGACGTCAGAAACACCAGCGATTTCAAAGTGTGTTTTTGAGACTGTCTTTGGTTCACTGCAGTTTTAAGGAGGAAATACTCAGCAATGGTGTCGACTTATGAACTTACACATGCTTTGTCTTAAAGCGTATTAAAAACACCACATAGACACATAAACAACCTTGATTTTCACCACAGGGGGACTTTAAACCTTTTTGTCATCCTAACACCAAGAATATATCTAATACTGCGAGGGACGATTAGGCAATATTCATTGATTGAGAATTGTTGTGAAACACGTCTCGTTTCGACTATATCGTGTTTTTTCTTTTTATGACCTTGACATGCAAAGGATTTGAAGCCTTTTAAGGCCCTGCAGGGACCCTGAAAGTAGTTTTTCACATGCCTAACTTAAAAGGGTATTTTTATTTGTGTGTGTTTAAACACACACAGCATCTCTCTCAGTTGTGGAGGAGGAGGAACATGCGGAGACTCTCAGCGGTGGGTCCGAATCTCAGTCTCAGAGTCTGTCAGAACCAGCTCAAAAGACGCCCGTCGTTCTCCTCTCGTTTATTTATATCCCTCCTTCATCTGCGCAAAGACTGCGGGTGATGCATTGTAGCTAAAGGAGCCTAGCATTGCTATTCCCATCCCTGCACTTCAGCTGGAGTAGATTCAGCTCCGCCAGAGAAACAAAAGCCAAGCGTTCGTTCGGCCCGAGTCTTTTCAAGCCCGGAGACGGTCTGAGAGAACCGCCAGCTTGCGTGTGTGTGTGTGTGTGTGTGCAACATGCTTCACACAATCAGTCAGGACATGTTGAATTCATCTCTCGCTCTCTCATGTTAGAGAGGAATCAATACGTATCAGTTCCCAGGCTGGTAAACACTTCAGAAGGCTCTGGATCCCATGGAAACTCTCCTCTGTGAGGTTTAAGAGGGGTGTAAACTGAGTCGAGCGTCCAGATGCAAAGTGTGACGCTTCAAACCGCTTCTACCGTTGAGAGATATCCACTCGTCTTCAAGAGGAAAACAACATCGCTCGGCGACCTCATCACATCAAATTACGTAAACAAATTATATAATTTTCCTAAGGTTCGGATAGCAAAAAGGAGTCAGAGCCCACGACACGGTCCAACGGGACCTTATAATCATTTCAAATAAGACTAAATATACTTTAAGCCTCTGGAGTGGACGAACGTGCCGATGCGTTTTGGTGAATTTTTTCCACATAGCAGCTAAATCGTCATTTTTTTGTCATACAGTAATCATCATTCGAAACTGTAAAGGGTCTACTTTTATTAGTGTAAACTCATAATAATGACTAAACTTTGTGCTTTCATAAAATAAAGAAAACAAACAGGGTGTGTGTGTATTCTGCAGTCTCTGTATCCGTTAACTTCTGAAACGCGTCACAAAAATGAACAAACTCAGCGAATACTTGCCACACAGACATGAGAGACGTGTCTTTAGAAAGCTTGAAGTGTCTATATGAATATCAATCAATTCAATTATTAATTGGGTAGAAATTGCTGAGAAATTGCTTCTATTTTTTTTTTTTGTAAAAAAACAACCTGTAATCATAAATGAAAAAACAAAAACAAAACACGTAAATTCATTTTTTATAAAATGTAAACTCTGAAAAACATTCCTTTGTTGAAACTGCTTCTTTTTGTGGAAGTATATTATTTTAAATATTTGTCATATTATAAATATACTTAAATATTAAAATATTGATATAGGTATTCTAAATTAATTTATACTGTCACTCCTAGTTTCTGTAAATAAAAAAAGTTTGAAATGGAGCAACTTTTTCTTTACAGTAGAATAATTAAATATATGTACAGTAGTACATATATTTAATATTTTAGTAGTAATTTATTCATTTAAATATTTGTAAGTCATCCTGGGACCCAGTGAAAGTTTGCTGAGGCCTCCTGGTTGAGAACCACTCATTAAATGTCATTAATTAAAAAAATCTATAAATATTGAATTATTAATTCAATTCAAATTAATAAAAACATATTGATGACGAAGCACTAACGCTAGATTTTGTCTTTAAATCATCTTCATTTGGATCTTTTCTCTGCAAATACTAATAAATATGCAATCTTTTTTTCCCATTAATTTCCTGAATTAATCCGGCATGTAAAGAGTTGTTCTTACCTGAGCGCAGTACTGAGATCTGGCCACTGAGACCAGGAGCTTGAGAATGGGTTGAGATTGAGAAACCAGTGGCGTGACAGCATGGATAACAGCGGTGAACTTAGGACTCGGCTTGATCCCTGAAAACAAGAGAATTAGATTGAGAGGATTAGATGGGAATCATAACCATCCAAAAATGATATAACAGATCTATGCACCACCTATTCATTGAACTTTTTTCATATTTTTTTCATATTTTTACATTTTTTACTTCATTGGAATGCTACGAAACTTGGTAAATATTTTAGCACACGCTATGAGAGCACACACACACAAAAAAAGATAGACATTATTCAAAAAGATTAAATGGTCCTGAAATTTTTTTACTTGTATTGTTCATAATCAAAAATGAGCGCATTGGAAATGAATGCGAGACGAATTCCATCTAGTGGAAGCGTGTGGTACTGCGACCAAACACATTCTTACTAAAAGCTGATATTTTGAGATATCAAACATGGAACACCACTCGTTTAAATGTCCTCACAGTTTTAGAGTCAAAAAATGTTTTGGAAAATATATATTTCATATAAAAATTGGAAATGGTATTTTTGTGCAATTTTCATAAGAATAAATTTATTCTTATGAAAAATGCACAAAAATACCATAACAACTTTTATTATTTTATTTTATTTTTTAACCAATATAACTTTTTACAAAGTGCTCGACCAATCACAACACACTACTCCAGCCGACCAATCAGAGAACAGTGTGCTTTTCAGAAGGAGGGGCTTCATAGAGACAGGAACTAAACAGAGCGTTACTGACAGACTGGGAAGAGAGGAGCCGCAACAATGGAGAATATGAGGAAAATAATCAACATTCAAGCAGCAAAACCTGTTCTAGTAGTACTTTATAAAAGGGCGTAATATGGCCTCTTCACGGAGTATGACTGAAGTGTGATTTAATGTGAGATAATTAATCCAAGTTTTACAGTTATTAAACAAACGACATGTTTAATTACAATCAACGATAATAGCATTAATTTCATGCACACTGTTTTTAATCTCTCTATAGATCAAGACTATTGCCCATGAGATAATAATAATAATAACAGACAGTTGGGCACCATCCTTTCCTCGCCTCTAAATAACTCAGCATGCTTAATTGGTGCAGCGGCGATGATGTAATATGATAATTCTTGCACAGATACAACATGATAATTCTTGAGGGTTCCCACGTTTTTTTTTCTTCTTCTTCACACTCGCATTTTCCCACTAACAAGAGGTGCTCGATCATCGGCTTCACATTGATTGGCCTGACAGCAGCGCAGATGAAGATGGAGGCGAGCGTGGGCTGCATTAGCAACCGTGCCACGCAACACTTTAGATTGTGAATATGGATTTCGTGATCCAATTACACAGGGCTGGTCGATAATCTATCAAGTCGTACAATGGTTGTCACTTAGCTACATGGTAAATTTGTAGATATCAAGCCACCTCTGCAATTAACAGATGACAGGAGAGGGTTTTAAAAATAAATCAGACGACGACAGGACAGAACCAGGGACACAACTTGGGGTTTTGAATGAGGCTAGTCTCAAATTAGGCTTTGACAAGGAGACCCACGTCTGTGAAAGATGAAAGAGGATCTGAAAAGTCCCATAATGCCTGTCTGTCATGTCTTAGAAAGCTCATTAATTCCAGAAACATTTGAACATAACCTCAAAACGTCATGCAGGACTAGTTTCTAAAAGTTTGGGAGAACAGAAACTTATGCCGTGTCCAAAATCACTCACTCGTTCGAAACGTTTTGATGAAATGATTCCAGTTCGCATGGATCCGTGGAAACAACACAAATCCTGTATTATGCGATGTCAATTTGTAAAGAAAGATTACACGCCTGCGCACATACGGACCCTTTCCAAAAAATTTGAATATTACATGAAATCACACAGTAATTACACAGTGATACCATGGTCATTGAATCAGGTTTTGGTTATGTTGGCAGTGTGGGCAGGTGCAAATCCTGCTGGAAAATGAAGTCAGCATCTCCATAAAGCTTGTCTGCTGAAGGAAGCATGAAGTGCTCTGGACATGTCCTGGTAGACGGCTGCGTTGAGTGGACACCACAGTGGACCAACACCAGCCGATGACCAACACAGACTGTGGAAACTTCACACTGGACTTCAAGCATCTTGGATTGTGTGCCTCTCCATTCTTCCTCCAGACTCTGGGACCTTGGTTTCCAAATGAGATGCAAAATTTGCTCTCATCAGAAAAGAGGACTTTGGTCCACTGTGCTTTATTACATCCAGAGTCAGTGCAGCCGTCTACCAGGACATCTTCAGAGCACTTCATGCTGACTTCATTTCCCAGCAGGATTTGCACCTGCCCACACTGCCAGAAGAACCAAAACCTGATTCAATGACCATGGTATCACTGTGTAATTACTGTGTGATTTCATGTAATATTCTAATTTTTTAAATCCTGTTTTTCGTGGGTTTTATGAGCTGGAAGCCCAAATTATGTACAAATAAACAACTAAATACTTGAAATCATTTAAGTTGTGGGCCCTGAATCTATAATCTATTTAACGTTTTGAATGGAATTATGGAAATAAATAAACTTTTCCATGATATTCAAATTTTTTGGAAAGGGTCTGTATATATATTCAAACGTGCATATCTATAGACTAAACACGTAATATGCATGTGCACGCCGTCAGCGTTTTCACAGATTCACGTTTTTGAAGTTTACACGAAGATGATAAGATTCTTCAACAAGTTTGCGTTCTCGATCCACCAAACACTGTTGTCATGCGAAATGAGCGGCCAGAACGCATTAAAAGTTTTCTGTTTTCTATTAAAACGGTGTCGTGTAAGCGGACCATAAGTTAATAACTAAAGATCTTTGCAACGGAAGTGAATCAATCAAAACTAACTTTATCTGGACAATAACTTTATTTTAGAGCTGCTGTAAAGCCTAAACAATCTCTGTTACTGTAATCTCCTATTGTCACTGTAAAGCTGCTTTGAAATGATCTATATTGTTAAAAGCGCTGTATAAATGAAGATGACTTGACAAGCAAGTGTCTGACCATATATAAAGCCACAAGATCAACTCATTACTCAACTAATTATTTTAAAAAAGCATTGAAAAGGAGAGCAATTTCATATGCATATGCATGTCAAACTATGCGCTATAATGAAGATGATTGTCAATTACCCAGTTTGCTGTAGAAGAAAGGGAAGTCTCCCAGGTAGGATGAGTACTGAGTGTGTGTGAAGAGACCGCCGGGATGACTGTTCCACATCAGATTACTCCTGGAGCTCTGCTGAAGCACTCGGTCCTGGATGATCTACACACACACACACACACACACACACACACACACACACACTGAGTACATCGTAAACAGGGTTTGAAATTAACTTTTTCACTCACCGGCCAATTTGGCTGCTAAATTTTTAAGTTCCCGGCCATTCAGAACTTCTATAGCCCCCAAAAAAGACTAATTACAGGTGAAACTCGAAAAATTAGAATATCGTGCAAAAGTTCATTTATTTCAGTAATTCAACTTAAAAGGTTAGGGTTCAAAACAAGTACTGAGTGCATATGCATGATTATACTTATCAGAGGGCCGACATTTCTGTATTTAAAATCCTTTTTTTTTTTTGATTTCATGAAATATTGTACATTTTCTGAGATTTTGAATTTGGGGTTTTCATAAGCTGTAAACCATAATCATCAAAATTATAACAAATAAAGGCTTGAAATATCTCACTTTGCATGTAATGGGTCTATAAAATATATTAGTTTCACCTTTTAAGTTGAATTACTGAAATAAATGAACTTTTGCACGATATTCGAATTTTTCGAGTTTCACCTGTACATCACAGCTTATATATATACACACACACACACAGTATATATATATATATATTTGCGTTAAATCTGCACAGATTCGGTTTACACAAACTTCCCCAGTAAAGTGAGTAAACATAGCAAGTAAAACGCTAAATTGGCTGTAGCGTATGTTAATTTCAAACGCTGATCGTAAACACTTCCAGCTAAAGTCCTCGGCCATGAGAGCCGTGTGAAAGGGCAAATTAATATTTCCAATTGAAACTTCAAGTTGAGGTGCAGCTCTGGGTCTCTAAACTACGAGACAAATGACCGAACGCCCTGGTTGTGCCAATAAGCCGTTTCTCCAGCGTCTCGAGAGCGATTGCTTCTCTGGCCTTGAGTGAGGCACTCACACGCTGTTAAAACAGACAAAGACTGATAGGATGTTTTGTTGTCGTCGTTTTCTTGGTTTATATTGTGCCCTTTGGTGTGAAAGCGGCTTGGCTTAGTGACAGCCTAATCGTTGGCAACTGGAATGGGTTCTCATATCCAAGTCTCTGAGATTGTGTCTTCATAATTCCAGGCTAGAGGCATCGTTGTCGTACAAACGATAAAGGTCTTGTCGAATTTAACTGAGCGGCATCTGGAGAGCTTTCATCATCATGCTGAGATTCAGCGCACAGAAATATTCATATGCAGACAGACAGAATCACAGCTGCATAATTAGTTCAGGTGTATGGGGAGGTGAATGACGGAGATGAACTCGTTCTGCATAATGACAATTAGGACTAATCAAGCGTGTCGGAGCAATCTGCACAACAAATACAAGCGTTCAATTAATACTGTAAAGAAACAAGGTGAAGTGTGTAATTTTAGCAGAACCACAAAAATAATGACCAAATCTTCTGTTTTAAATAAAGTTCAGATTTTTTCCTTGCTTTAAAATGTCAATGTTTTGCCAGTCATATTAAATAATTGTACTTTCCTTATATATTATAATGATATATTAGATTATGTTTTTGTTTTTTTTGCATAATGCAATATAATATAATTCAAAGGTTTTGGGATTTCTTTTTTTTTATTAATTAAATTAACTTTTATTCAGCAAGGACACATTAATGATCAAAACTGACATTTATAATGTTACAAAATATTTTATTTCAATTAAATGCTGCTCTTTTAAACTTTAAAATCAAAGTATCCTAAAAAAAAACACTGTTTACAACATTGATAATCAGAACTGTTTCTTGAGCAGCAATGCAGCATATTAGAATGATTTCTGGAGGATCGTGTGACACTGATCACAGGAATAAATTACATTTAAAAAAATATTATTCCACAATATTGCCATTTTAATCAAACAAATGCAGCCTCTCAAAAACAAAAAACAAAAAATTGTTTTACAGGCCCAAACATTTGAATTATTATATATTATGTTATGATGCTATGTGATGTTGTCTTGTAATGTTATAATGTTGTGCTGTGATGTTATATGATGTTGTGTTACGTTATGATGTTGTGTTATGATGTTGTGTTACGTTATGATGTGTTATGATGTTGTGTTATGATGTTGTGTTATGTTACGATGTTGTGTTGTGTTACGATGTTGTGTTGTGTGGAAGAAATGTAATATGTTCTATATGTTTGCATTTTCTTATATTCATAGAATCTTAGAAATATGATGATAATCAGATGAATGTAGTGTTGATACATATTCTTATTAATATATATATATATATATATATATATATATATATATATATATATATATATATATATATGTCCTTGTATATGACCGGACAAAAGTTAATGTGACTGAATGTATGACGTTATGATGTTGTTACATTATGATGTTGTGTTGTTACGTTATGATGTTGTGTTGTTACGTTGTGTTATGTTACGATGTTGTGCTGTTACGTTACGATGTTGTGTTGTTACGTACGTTACGATGTTGTGTTGTTACGTTACGATGTTGTGTTGTTACGTTGTGTTATGTTATGATGTTGTGTTGTTACGTTACGATGTTGTGTTGTTACGTTATGATGTTGTGTTGTTACGTTGTGTTATGTTATGATGTTGTGTTGTTACGTTGTGTTATGTTATGATGTTGTGTTATGTTACGATGTTGTGTTGTTACGTTGTGTTATGTTACGATGTGTTATGTTACGATGTTGTGTTGTTACGTTATGATGTTGTGTTGTTACGTTATGATGTTGTGTTGTTACGTTATGATGTTGTGTTGTTACGCTGTGTTATGTTACGATGTGTTACGTTAATATGTGGTGTTGTTACGTTACGATGTTGTGTTGCATTATAATGTTGTGTTGTTACGTTGTGTTATGTTATGATGTTGTGTTGTTACATTACGATGTTGTGTTACGTTATGATGTTGTGTTGTTACGTTGTGTTATGTTATGATGTGTTACGTTATGATGTTGTTACGTTATGATGTTACGTTGTGATGTTGTGTTGTTACGTTGTGTTGTTATGATGTTGTGTTGTTACGTTATGATGTTGTGTTGTTACGTTATGATGTTGTGTTGTTACGTTGTGTTGTTATGATGTTGTGTTGTTACGTTGTGTTATGTTATGATGTGTTACGTTATGATGTTGTTACGTTATGATGTTACGTTGTGATGTTGTGTTGTTACGTTGTGTTGTTATGATGTTGTGTTGTTACGTTATGATGTTGTGTTGTTACGTTGTGTTATGTTACGATGTTGTGCTGTTACGTTACGATGTGTTGTTACGATGATGTGCTGTGATGTTATGGTGCTGTGTTGTGATGTTGTGTTATGCTATATTATATTATTATTATTATTATTATTATTATATTATACTATATAATTTCTTTCACCTTTTATTCAAATAATTGAAATATCATCATGCTGCATCTTCCGACTCATCTTCCAACGAAGACTAAAAACCCTTTCCACCAAACATGAACAACGCTCACAACAAGCTCATCTGAGGTGAACATCATAAAGCGTGCGTTTGAGTGTTTCTCCCGCGACGCAGTCAATAACCGCTTGACACCAGCGCTGATATTAAACCGTGGTCTTGCAACCTTGCAGAACCCCACCTGTCATCTTAAAAACCCAATCTGAGAGGCTGATGAAGGACCGCTCCCTCCAGCTCAGCTCAAAGTCCTGCGTTTACGGACTGAAGTGTGTGATTGACGACTCAATCTCGCAGCACGAGGGCCACAATCTTCCCGCGGATGAAAGCCACTCCTCGGATGCGATCTGTAATCGCACTGGCGCTGTGTGAGGTCCAGACTCAGGCCTGTCACTGACTCGTCGTCTGGTGAGGTTAATTACTGTGATTTGTTGATTGCATGACACTGTCAGTGGCTAAACATAGAGCGATCTAAAGCAGGAACAAAGCTTTGACAGAATATACTTCATATATATATGGCACCAAATAAACACAGAGAGACTAAAGCGG
>NC_140216.1:1940131-1977631 GCF_951802725.1 Rutilus rutilus | reverse complement strand
GGATTGTCATTTAGATGATAAAAATGAGTATTATTATTATTATTATTATTACAACTACTGATTTTAAACTACAAACAATTCTTACTTTAGGTTCATCAACACTAATGTGTTTATTTGAATGTATTTTATATTGGATACATTAAGAATTATCATTAATATTGTTAAAATGGGTATTCTTCTTATTTATTTATTTATTTAAAGGCATTACTATGATTAACATGAGTATTTGTTAATAATAATATAATTATTGTTGTTATTATTTTTGTTAATTTAGGGCACATTATCACAGTTCAGGGAACAATCATAGAGGAACTTTGAAGAAGACCTTACATGGCAAATGTAATTATAATTGCGTCCTGATGGGAAGTTTAACTAATCTAAATTGCAGTTTTTGTATGAAATTATCATCAAAGCTTAACAAGTTTGAAATATTCCCTTTGAGTGACCCAAATCCAAGACTTTTTTTTTTTACTGTCCTTTAAAAGGAACTACAAAGATTAACTGTGATTCTTTTTAAAATCTTTTGATAGCTATAATACAATGTCATAATTCCTGTTTTTTAGGTTTAAAGAGAATAATGAAACTTTATTCATTTATTCACCGTCATGTCATTCCAAACTCGCATGACTTTTGTTCTTCAGAGGAATGTTTTGAGGAATGTCTGTTTTTAATTGAAGTCAATGGCATCCAAAACCAACATTCTTTATTCAGCAGAAGGAAGAATGTCATGCAGGTCTGGAAGGACGTGAGCGAGAGTAAATGATGACAATTCTACATTTTTGGGTGAATTATCCCTTTAACAAAGGAAATCCTGAAATCTCCCTGGGATACAAATCTCTGGATGGGAATCACTGGCAGTGTGTGTGTCTGTGTGTGAGAGTGTCTGTGTGTGAGAGTGAGAGTGTGTGTGTGTGTGAGTGTCTGTTTGAGTGAGTGTCTGTGTGTGAGAGTGAGTGAGTGAGTGAGTGAGTGAGAGAATGTGAGTGAGAGAATGTGTGTGTGTGTGTGTGAGTGTCTGTGTGTGAGAGTGAGTGAGTGAGTGAGTGAGTGAGTGAGTGAGTGAGTGAGAGAGTGAGTGAGTGAGTGAGTGTGTGAGTGAGTGTGAGTGAGTGAGTGAGTGAGTGAGTGAGTGAGTGAGTGAGTGAGTGAGTGAGTGAGTGAGTGAGTGAGTGTGTGTGTGTGAGTGAGCACGTGTGAGTGAGTGAGCGAGTGAGTGTGAGAGTGTGTGAGAGTGAGTGAGTGTGTGAGAGTGAGTGTGAGAGTGTGTGAGAGAGTGAGTGAGTGTGTGTGTGTGTCTGTGTGTGAGAGAGTGAGTGAGTGAGTGAGAGAGAGAAAGTGTGTGTGAGTGTGAGTGAGAGTGAGAGAGTGAGTGAGTGAGCAACGTGTGTGAGTGAGTGAGTGAGCGTGTGTGTGTGTGTGAGTGAGTGAGTGAGTGTGAGAGTGTGTGAGAGTGAGTGAGTGAGAGAGAGAGTGTGTGAGAGTGAGTGAGAGTGAGTGAGTGAGTGAGTGAGTGAGTGTGTGTGTGAGAGTGAGTGAGTGAGTGAGTGTACGAGCGAGCGAGCGAGTGTGTGTGTGTCTGTGTGTGTATTAAATGATGACAATTCAAATTTTTTGGGTGAATTAATCCTTTTAACAAAGGAAATCCTGATACTAATACTAATACTCCTACTAATCTCTGGTTGGGAATCACTCTCATGGGCTTCGTGTTTTTGAATATGGTTAACCAGCCCAAACCAAGAGCTCGAACCAAATCAAGTGAGCTCCACAAATAACTCCACTGGCAGTGGCTCCACTATTCAAGGATACAGCTGAGATCTGGACAGTGTGTGTGTTTCAGACCTGCAGTAAGAGCCTCTCGTCCCCGATCACAGCGGCCGTGTTCCAGTCGATGACCTCCGAGAAGGGGAGTTCCCAACCGTTACTCAGCATGACCGGCACGCAGGCCGCCTACACACACACACACACACACACACACGGGGTCACGGCGTGAGTCATAGGTGCCGTGTTTTGATTACAAGACAGAACAAAGAGAGAAAGCACACAGATAAATGAGAAACAGGACAAACACAAAGAGCCGCGTATTAAATCGCTTCCACTGAATGCCTGATGAGACTGAGACTGAGACTGACTCCAAGAGCACAGATCATACAACATACAGTTACACGTTACAGAAAATACAGAGAAAATATGTACACTACCAGTCAAAAGGTAATCGGTCACGTGTGTGTGACACCACGCTCTAAAAACGCAGCACTCAAAAGGATCGGTAAGATTTTTTTATGTTTTTAAAAGTCTCTTCTGCTCACCAAGACTGCATTTATTTAAATAATAATAAAAAAAAAAACTAATATTGTTAAATATTATGACAATTTAAAATAACTGTTATCTATTTTAATATATTTTAAAATGTAAATTATTCCTGTTATCATCCAGTGTTGAAAACAGTTGTGTAAAAAAAAAAAAAAAAAAATCTGGATTCTTTGATGAATAGAAAGTTCAACAGCATTTATCTGAAAGAGAATCTTTTGTAACATTATAAATGTCTTTACTGTAACTTTTTATCAATTTAGATCTTCCTTGATGAATAAAAGTATTGATTTATTTTATTTTGTCCCCCCCCAAAAAATTAAATTAAATTCTTACTGGCCCCAAACTTTTGAACGGTAGTGTTTAATGTTACAAAAGCTTTTTATTTCAGATAATTGCTGTTCTTTTGAACCTTCTATTCATCAAATAATCCTGAAATAAAAGTGTACACAACTGTTTTCAACATCGATAGCAATCATAAATGTTTCTTGATCATCAAATCATCATATTAGAGTGATTTCTGAGGGATCATGTGACACTGAAGACTGGAGTAATGATGCTGAATATTCAGCTTTGTTCACAGGAATAAATTACATTTTACTGTATATTCACATAGAAAGCAGTTATTTTGACTGGTGGTGTATGTTGGGGGGGGGGGGGGGGGATGCAGTAAAGCAGGGGTTGAGGACTACGTGTGGAATAGAGGGATGAGCTGTTGTGTGTGTGTGATGTAACGAGAGGTCATAACGGTGTGAGCTGAGGATCGAGCTCTAGTGGACACACAGGGGACGAGCACTGCACTCCAGGAGTGAAGAGGTGCTGTGTGTGTGTGAGGGCTAATGTCACATTATGTGTGTGAGGGCTAATGTCACATTATGTGTGTGAGCTGAACTGTTTCGCTATACTTGTGAGGGACAAATTTCAGAAAATATCTTTATGATAAAATCTCATCCAAGCAAGCAGTGCGAGTGATTAATATTAGTAAGAGAAAGGTTCATAAGTGGGACAACTGATGTATTTATTATTTGATCTTAATCTATCCTAGTCAACGGATTCGTTCAAAAAGCTGATTCACTCAGTAATAATAGTCATTTTCAGGACATTCGTCCCGGGTAGAGATTTTGGCACACATCCCACGTTGTTCAATAGGATCATATTAGTCTATAACAGTTGAGATATTCTCCGCTAAATGAAGTGCATACAAATCTTACCCAGGACCTAGACTATAAGGCAACACCCGCTGTGTGTGGCTTTGTTTTGAACTATTTTCATTGGCGAAATAGACCAAAAACAGGCAATATGGTGTCTAAAATGTAAGTCACTTAGTATAAACACTTAATATTAATAAAAAACTGCACTCTTGTGATATTTATTACTAAATGATAATAAAGACTATATCACGCAGTGAAAGCGTGCACTCTAAATGGGCACCCGCACTAGTCTAGTCTACAAGACTACATCACGTAGAGTATGCATGCACTCTCTGGGTGTGTGTGTGTGTGTGTGTGTGGGATAGGCTATACTCAATGTCAAAACGCACATCGTTAAAACAACAATTACGATATTAATCGCAGACGATATATATCGCACACCCCTAGTTAGGATGTAGCTATCATGAGTGTTTGCAATTTGGAAGGAAGGAAAGGAGAGACTGGAGGAAGTGAAGAAAGTGTGGAAGGAAAGGAGAGACTGGAGGAAGTGAAGAAAGTGTGGAAGGAAAGGAGAGACTGGAGGAAGTGAAGAAAGTGTGGAAGGAAAGGAGAGACTGGAGGAAGTGAAGAAAGTGTGGAAGGAAAGGAGAGACTGGAGGAAGTGAAGAAAGTGTGGAAGGAAGGAATTAAAGTACAAAAGGAAGTGAGGAAGTAAGGAATGTAAGGAGGAAGCACGCAAGAAAGGAGTGAAGGAAATGAGTGCAGAAGGAAGCAGAGAAGAAAAGAAGGAAGAGAAAGAAGGAAGAAGTAGGGAAGTGCAGAATTAAGTGTGGAAGGAAGGAATGAAATTAGTGCATATGGAAGTAGAGAAGGAAGGAGGGAAGGAAGAAAGTAAGGAAAAAGTGCAGAAGGAAGTGAGGAAGAAATGCAGAAAAGACAAGAAAGGATGGAAGGCCAGAAGCAAGTAGGGAAGGAGGAAAAGAAGACTAAATGATTCAGAGAAGGAAGCTTGGAATTGAGGAATGACAGAAGTGTGGAAGAAATGAAGGTAGTTAATGGAAAAAGTGCAGAAAAAAGTGAGGAAGGAAGAAACAAGAAAAAAGACAAAAAAACTTTGAAGAGTGGATGTAAGGACAGACGCAAGTAAGGAAGGAGAGAGGGAAAGAAGACTTTAAATGCTTTAGAGAAGGAAGGAAGGAAGGAAGGAAGGAAGGAAGGAAGGAAGGAAGGAAGGAAGGAAGGAAGGAAGGAAGGAAGGAAGTGAGGAATGAATGAATGAATGAATGAATGAATGAATGAATGAATGAAGGAAGGGAGGGAAGGAGAAAGGAAGGGAGTGAGGAAGGGAGAAAGGAAGGAAGTGAGGAAGGAAGAAAGTAAGGAAGGGAGGGAGGGAGAAAGGAAGGGAGTGAGGAAGGGAGGGAGAAAGGAAGGAAGTGAGGAAGGAAGGTGCAGTAGGAAGTAAGGAAGGAAGGAAGGTGCAGTAGGAAGTGAGGAAGGAAGTGAGGAAGGAAGTGAGGAAGGAAGGGAGGAAGGAAGGGAGGGAGAAAGGGAGGGAGAAAGGAAGGGAGGAAGGAAGTGAGGAAGGAAGGAAGGTGCAGTAGGAAGTGAGGAAGGAAGGAAGGAAGGAAGGAAGGTGCA
The DNA here is from genome assembly GCF_951802725.1 of Rutilus rutilus. NCBI lineage: Eukaryota > Metazoa > Chordata > Actinopteri > Cypriniformes > Leuciscidae > Rutilus > Rutilus rutilus. The sequence goes on along the minus strand of NC_140216.1, from coordinate 1,972,532 downwards.
GTAGGAAGTGAGGAAGGAAGGAAGGAAGGAAGGAAGGTGCAGTAGGAAGGAAGGAAGGAAGGAAGGAAGGAAGGAAGGAAGGAAGGAAGGAAGGAAGGAAGGAAGGAAGGAAGGAAGGGGAAATGTGCAGAAGGAAGTGAGGAATGAAAAAGGGCAGAAAAAACAGAGACAACAGAGAAAGAAAAAAGAAAAGTAAAAGAAAAACTAAATAAAATGAAAAGCAATAGGGAACAAAGAATGAAAGAACATTCACCTGCAGAGCCTCCAGGAAGCGGAAAGATCCCAGTCGTCGTCCTCGTGGAACCAGACAGAAGGTGGAGTTGTGCAGCATTTCACGGTAGTCATACCTGCACAAACACACACACACATATGAGTGATACGAACTCTGCAAACACACACACGAGTGATACGAACTCTGCAAACACACACACACACACACTCTCTCTCTCTCTCTCTCTCTCTCTCTCTCTGTGTGTGTGAGCAGTGCAGAATGATCAGATGTGATGATGGGTAATGAGGTTGTGACACCTGCCCGTTTCACGCAGACACATTCATGAGGCGCTTATATGTGCACACACAGACACACACACACACCTCTCGGCTCAGGGCGACCTCACTGACACAGACGGGTTCCTGTCCTCTCAATCCGCGCATGTAAAAAATACAGCGTGTAAGAGGTCTTAAGGTTAAAGGAGCAGACAGTTATTCATCAGGCAGAAAATCATTCATCGTTTGCTGGTGAGCATGTACAGGTGAAGGTTGTGTGCGAGTCAGAGACACTGCCATTATCTGCGTTACGAGGATCTTGCTGACTCTGGATCAGCTGCTGTTTGCATCCTCAGCTCATTGGGAGATGCTGACTTTGAATAAAGCCCGAAATGGCATACTACACACACACACACACACACACACAGAGAGAGAGAGAACGAAACTGAGGCACAGAGGCGTTCTGTCACAAAGTGAACAAACAAGGCACGAGTGTGAGCACGCACACACACACACACACACACACAATCCCAGCTGTCTGGATATCAGACTGATCCCACGTTAATGTGATAGAATATGAATGAGGCTGGAGGACGAGTGTTGGTCTCTGTGGTGCCGGTTTTCCTGAGGAGAAACATCAGACACTCTGCAAACACTGAGACTCACTGCAGGCCCAGCACACAAATATCACTTCTCCACACGCTCCGTAAACCAAAGGTACGACACTTTCATTAAAAAAAATTAAAAATGGTTCTCTCTCTCTCTCTTGTGTATACATACATACATACATACACACATACACACACACACACACACACACACACACACACACACACACACACACACACACACACACACACACACACACACACACACACACACACACACACACATATATATATATATATATATATATATATATATATATATATATATATATATATATATATATATATATATACACACACACACGCACGCATATTATATACACAAAATAGAGTTTAAGATTAAGATTTAAAGTTTAGGAAAGTCGTCTCCTCTGCTCACCAAGGCTGCATTTATTTAATCAAAAATACAGATTTTTTTTTTTAATTATGAAATAATATTTCGATCAAAAATAGCAGTTTTCTATGTGAATATAATGTAAAATGTAATGTATTCCTGTGATGCAAAGCTGAATTTCCAGCATCATTACTCCAGTCTTCAGTGTCACATGATCCTTCACAAATCACTCTAATATGATGATTTGATGCTCAAGAAACATTGATGATAATTAACAATGTTGAAAAGTTCATATTTTCATGGAAACACTGATATATATAATTTTAGGATTCTTTCATCAACAGAGTTCAAAAGAACAGCATTTATTTGAAATATTAGTTAAAAAAAAATTAACAGTAGGGCATGAATAAAGTATATGTCCACCATTGTTCAAAAAATAGAATTATAACTCATTGTTTAATGTATTATTATTATGCATTTATCATACACAGAAATACATAACACTTTTTTAATTGCCAATCATTCAGTGCCACAAGCACACATTACAAGCACCATCTGTTACATCTCATAATTGTACAACGGTTTCACCACAGTACTTATTTGTACACCATGTTATTTTAAAGCAACTCTTTTCACTAATTCCCGGTCAAACACTGAGCATCTTTTGACCTTGGGAAGCTCGGAGCACTTAAAACAGCACAGCGAGACGAGAGGGCGTAATAGCATGTTTATCCGCGAGAGGATTGTTTGAGTGTGTGACGGCACTCAGAAACACACACTAATGTTTGTGTGAAGTGAAGCAGCGGCACTCAGCATCTACGTGAGAAGACAATGCAGTGGAGAAACGAACAGTGTTAAAGTATTATGAGAAAACTGTGAATCAATATCAGGGTTTAAAAATGAGGATCACCCTCTGTGTTCCTGTTTATTTCACAGGTTGGGTACAATTACACTACCAGAGCCCTGAGCTCCGTCTCCATAGCAACTCCAGCTAAATGCTTCCATTCGGAGTGTGTTAATTATATGCGTTCTGCACACGGCCGATGGGGGGGGGTCTTTCACAATGAGGTAATGTTTTAAAAATCTCCAGTGTTTCATTTCTCTGGCTTTCCAGCACTTTGTAAAACTTTCTCTCTCAACCTGCCCCCTCTTGCACATCTGAATGAAAGCTTCCCTGGGAACGGAGCCAAAATGGCTGTCGTTCCTGACACAGAACAATCAGCCTCAGGCGCAGCGTTCCCACTTCCCAGACACCAATCTCAGGAGAAAAGCCCACAAATACTAACTAAAGTGTAGAGTGGATAAACACATGTGATATGATTATATTAGCATAAAAAAAAAAAGGTCATTCATAAAATATTAGGCAGTCTCAGCAGTAGAATTATTTTGTAGTGGATTCATTTAGAGATAGAATTTAGTCAGAGTACATGGCATATTTAACGCAAACAAAAAAAGCTGTGATTTTGATCATGCAAATAAATAGTTAAATCCGGCTTTGCAAACAATTCACTGAAACAGACAGTTCAAAAGAAACCATTCACAAAAATGAATCAAACTTTAATCTAAGCTGCCATTTAAGGATGCAATAGATTTATAATGTTACAAAAGATTTCTATTTCAAATAACTTGTGTTCAAGGAATACTGGAAATAAAATGCATTAAGGTCTCCAACAAAATACGAGGCAGCACAACGGCACAAAATGAATTACTCGTCTATCAGCATTTTTGGTACTCTTAGCAAAATCTCAATCTCAAGCATGCAAGAGGTTAGATTTTTACAGAAAGACTCAAATTTATGCTTGAATCTGATCTCTCTCAATATGCAAAAAAACAAAAAGATTCTTCTTTAATTTCAGTTTAATGGGAAAACATCTACAGTTAGTTACAGTAATTATAGCCATTGTTATAAAACATCAAGTAACAGAAAGCCACCTGTGATTCTAGAGACTCACATGCCAGGGTGCTCTGAGATGCTTATGGCTCCGTGTGGGTATGTGAGCGAGTATGTGCGCGAGTATGTGCATGAGTATGTGTATGTGCATGAGTATGTGCTCGAGTATTTGCATGAGTATGTGTATGTGCATGAGTATGTGCTCGAGTATGTGCATGAGTATGTGTATGTGCATGAGTATGTGCTCGAGTATTTGCATGAGTATGTGTATGTGCATGAGTATGTGCTCAAGCATGTGCCCGAGTATGTGTATGTGCATGAGTATGTGCTCGAGCATGTGCATGAGTATGTGTATGTGCACGAGTATGTACTCGAGTATGTGTATGTGCATGAGTATGTGCATGAGTATGTGCTGGAGTATGTGCATGAGTATGTGCATGAGTATGTGCATGAGTATGTGCATGAGTATGTACTCGAGTATGTGCGCGAGTATGTGCGCGAGTATGTGCATGAGCATGAGTATGTGCTCGAGTATGTGCATGAGTATGTGTATGTGCATGAGTATGTACTTGAGTATGTGTATGTGCACGTGCTTGAGTATGTGCGCGAGTATGTGCATGAGTATGTGCATGAGTATGTGCATGAGTATGTGCATGAGTATGTGCATGAGCATGAGTATGTACTCGAGTATGTGTACGTGCACGTGCTTGAGTATGTGCGCGAGTATGTGCATGAGTATGTGCATGAGTATGTGCATGAGTATGTGCATGAGTATGTGCATGAGTATGTGCATGAGTATGTGCATGAGTATGTGCATGAGTATGTGCAGGAGTATGTGCATGAGTATGTGCATGAGTATGTGCATGAGTATGTGCTCGAGTATGTGCTCGAGTATGTGCATGTGCATGAGTATGTACTTGAGTATGTGTATGTGCACGTGCTTGAGTATGTGCTTGAGTATGTGCATGAGTATGTGCATGAGTATGTGCATGAGTATGTGCATGAGTATGTGCATGAGCATGAGTATGTGCTCGAGTATGTGCATGAGTATGTGTATGTGCATGAGTATGTACTTGAGTATGTGTATGTGCACGTGCTTGAGTATGTGCGCGAGTATGTGCATGAGTATGTGCATGAGTATGTGTGCGAGTGTGTGCACGAGTATGTGAAATGGTATGTTGAAGAGTATGTGTGCGAGTATGTGCATGAGTATGTGCGCGAGTATGTGCGCGAGTATGTGCATGAGTATGTGCTCGAGTATGTGCATGAGTATGTGCATGAGTACGTGCGCGAGTATGTGCGCGAGTATGTGCTTGAGTATGTGCATGAGTATGTGCATGAGTATGTGCTCGAGTACGTGCATGAGTATGTGCATGAGTACGTGCTTGAGTATGTGCATGAGTACGTGCATGAGTATGTGCATGAGTATGTGCTCGAGTATGTGCATGAGTATGTGCATGAGTACGTGCTTGAGTATGTGCATGAGTACGTGCATGAGTATGTGCATGAGTATGTGAGATGGTATGTGCAAGAGTATGTGTATGTACATATGTGTGTGAGGCCTTATGAAGTGTCCACACTGTCCTCTCTCCAGAACTCTCACTGTAACTAATTCATTAGAGCAATTAGTGGCCATTAGAGGTCTTATGCTAGTTTGAATTAGCATACACAACACAAGATAACCCAGAGGCATTGCAGCAAACACCCCCCTCATATAATCATATAAAGGCCATGTGCTCCGGTTACACCACAGGAATCAAAACAGGGCCCAATTATAAGCTCGAGTAGTTGAAAATGTTAGTTACTCTGTGGGGAATAAATGCATCTTTATGAAGTGATGATGCAATTTATAGTTCATTGTTAGTTAAGGCATTAAAAATGCACATAAAAAATGAGGCCTTTTTCTGAAGTGTTACCTAAATGATACATATATTACAGATTTATAATTTAATTTAAGCAACAAACCTGCCATTCAGACAATTTCCTTGTCGAAAAGATCAGCTTTGTTATTGCAGACGCTCAAAATCATCTTGTTCAAATATTTATGTTTTGAGAAGTTTATCATGAAAATCTTTTCACCTAGTCTCTACTAAGTAAAACAGATTGAGCATTAACAAAAGAAAAAAGGTTGGTTTGGACATGGAACGAGGGGATAAAGTAGTGTTATTATCTGGCTATGCTCATCACATGGACACATTTTGTCCCGTTTGATCCGACAGGGACACTTCATATAGACCAGTTAATCCTGTCGCGGCACGAGGACAGAAACATGTCTTGATTGGCCTGTCAGCGTACAGGGACACACTTGGTGAAATACTGGCTGTCCTGTCACCACAACAGGAATATTTCAGTCCTGACAGGCTATGGAAGTGCAGTTCAGACCCTGGCATGCTGATGACCAGATGTGACTCAAAGCACCAGTTTATATCCAGATGGTTGCAGGACTGAGATGACGTGACCGTGCACGAGTGAGTCGGGACATGTCAACACAAGTCTGCTCTGCGGTCTCCATCTAGTCCTGCGTGAGAAGCATTTACAGATGGAATAGACGCTTCTTTCAAAGATCACAGACTTCAGTGGTTCAAATATTCCAGCTAAGTGGGTTGAAGCTGTACTGGTCTGAATCTGTGGAGTCCCAAAACATCTTCCCATCAGGATTTGTTAAGAGTTTATATCGGCCATCTTCAGAAATCAAAGAAGCCTTTTAAGCTGGAGTTAAAAAGCAGGATTTCTAACTTTTATAGGTTCAGACAACTTACAAAAACAACTCGTATTTGCTATCTTTCAGCCAAATAAAATGCTAAACTACATTATTTTTTATCCAAATACCAAGAGGAACAGCCTGACAGTTAAATAAAATGATCACATTATCTGAGGTTTTCAGCTGGTTTAGAACAATTCAGAGGTTGTGTTTGGTCTTATTGCTTAGGATTGATGACTTTTTGGTCTTTTTATTATTGGACTGATGTTCTTTTTCTCCGCAATAGGAGTTTATTTTACTAATAGACCATCCACTGTAGCCTTTCGCCCTAAAGGTGAACAAAAAGTCATAATTAGCTCATTTATTTGCAAAAACATTTAAATTTATTCTATTTTAGGGCTAAGCCCGCAATATCTCCTCACCATATGTGACTCAAAGACAGGGAAGGAGAGAAAGAAAGGGAAAGAGGGAGGGAAGGCAATCAAAGCTGCAGATGGGGCTCAATCGCTTGTAGAGATTGTCCCTGAAGAGCCAAACCAGTGTTTATCCTTCTAATCGTACGCCACACCCTGCTACCACTGCGGGACACTGGGACCATTATCTGTTAGAGTTAGAGTTTTATGTAGCCAACACCTTCTTAAAACGGTGAATCTCACATAAGCTTGTTCAGGTTATATTGCAATGCAAAAAAAAAAAAAATAGCATTAAAAAAATAAGCTTATTTTTTAGGACAAACAATTGCATTGTGACAAATGTAATTTTTTTTGGCATCACAATATTATTAAAAAAAAATTGGTGGTAATCTCAATTTCTTATATCTGTAAAATAATCATAATAATGTTTTTTTTTTTTTTACAGCATTACAAGTATAAAACTTTTTTTTATCATAAATTAACAGCAAAAAAAAGAAAAGATGAAACAATAAATTATCTGTCTGTATAAATCATCTTTAAAAATTGTTGAAATAAAATATATAAATATTTATATAGTCAAAAATAGATTATGTATTAATTTTGTATCAAATAGATTTTTTTTTTTTGCATTAAGTTCATGATAATGGGGGGGTGGGGGGGTGGGGTATGTGCAAGAATAAATAAGTAATCAAGTAAACAAACAACTGAATGAGCAAATGAATGAGCGCCCCAACCAACAATGAACGAACAAATCAATCAAGCTTAATGGTCTTAAAAAAAAAAAAAGCGGTTTTCTTTCAGCACATTAATATTAGTTTTGTGTCATTTTCAAAAGACATTCCTTCGCAGGACAGCGTTATAGGATACAGGCGTGTCTCAGACTCGGTCACTGCAGGTCAGATTGTGGTTTTTAGACGCTGTGGACAGAAAGAACCGTTGTAACAAAGCAGTGTCTTCTCTGAGAGGAGCTTCAGCCGGTGTCAGGTTTCCCGAGACGAGGAAGAGGACAAAAGAGGGACACAGATGGATTGAACAGACAAGGAAAGCTGGTGCTGCTGCTCTCTTTCCACCTGGACAGTGTGTGTGCACCTGTGTGTGTGTGTGTGCGCGTGTGTGTGTGTGTGTGTGTGTGTGTGTGTGTGTGTGTGTGTGTGTGTGTGTGTGTGTGTGTGTGTGGACATGTGGCAAGGTTGAATTTTTGGTTCAAGCAGAATACTGATATCTTCAGACTCCAGCTTAAAGTACTGCCATCATGTGCCATTAAACCTGCTTCAGTGAAGAATGGTGTGCAGTTTAAGATCACAATTACACGAAACCCAGCAGTGCTCATTAGAGTCTGTTCAGAATAAACCGCCTGAGACTGAGAAGAAAAAAGAGAGAAAGAGAAACTGACTAATAACACTCTTCTAGCTCCTGAAAAGACGTAATTAGAGAAATAAAAACATAAGAGATGGCTGAGAGAAAGGCTGAAGACTCATCGGTGACTGATCACCTGTGTGTGGGTATAATATTTCGCTTTGAAATGGAAAGCAAAGCACGCGCACACAACACATGGATGGCAGAAGAGAAGTGATTACATCAATGCATTGAGATATTAGAGTATCAGAAACGAATAACTAGCAGATTCGAGATGGAGGAAAGTGTGTGTTAGAGCAACTTACAGGAGTCACTCAATAGCATATCAAAACAGGGAACTAAAAAAACATTACCGGGGGAAGTGGAAGAGCAAGGGGAAGGAGAAGGAGGAAGAGGAAGAGGAGGAGAAGAGGGAGGGAAGGAAAAGAAATGAAAGGAAAAGAAAAGAAAGAAATGGGATGGAAAGGGAAGGGAAGGAAAGGAAAGGAAAGGAAAAGAAAGGAATGGGATGGAAAAGAAAAGAAAAGAAAAGAAAAGAAAAGAAAGGGATGGAAAGGAAAGGAAAATAAAGGAATGGGATGGGATGGAAAGGAAAAGAAAGGGATGGGATGGAAAGGAAAGGAAAGGAATGGGATGGAAAGGAAAGGAAAGGAAAGGAAAAGAAAAGAAAGGAATGGGGTGGAAAGGAAAGGAAAGGAAAGGAAAAGAAAGGAAAAGAAAGGAATGGGATGGGATGGAAAGGAAAGGAAAGGAATGGGATGGGATAGAAAGGAAAAGAAAAAAAGAAAAAAGAAAGGGATGGAAAGGAAAAGAAAGGAATGGGATGGAAAAGAAAGGAAATGAAATGAAAGGGATGGAAAGGAAAATAAAGGGATGGGATGGAAAGGAAAAGAAAGGAATGAGATGGAAAGGAAAGGAAAAGAAAGGAATGGGATGGAAAGGAAAGGAAAGGAAAAGAAAGGGATGGGATGGAAAGGAACGAGAAGGAATGGAAAGTAGGAACGAGAAGGAATGGAAAGTAGGAACGAGAAGGAATGGAAAGGAAAGGAAAAGAAAGGAATGGGATGGAAAGGAAAAGAAAGGAATGGGATGAAAAGGGATGGAAAGGAAACGAAAGGAAAAGAAAGGAAACGAAAGGAAACGAAACGAAAGGAAAAGAAAGGAAAAGAAAGGAAAAGAAAAGAAAGGAAAAGAAAGGAATGGGATGGAAAGGGATGGAAAGGAAAGGAAAGGAAAATAAAGGGATGGAAAGGAAAGGAAAAGAAAGGGATGGGATGGAAAGGAAAAGAAAGGAAAAGAAAGGAATAGAAAAGAAAGGGATGGGATGGAAAGGAACGAGAAGGAATGGAAAGTAGGAAAAGAAAGGAATGGGATGGGATGGAAAGGAAAGGAATGGGGTGGAAAGGAAAGGAATGGGGTGGAAAGGAAAGGAATGGGATGGAAAGGAATGGAATGGAAAGGAATGGAAAGGAAAAGAAAGGAAAGGAAAAGGAAAAGAAAGGAAAGGAATGGGATTGGAAGGAGTGGGATAAGGGAAGAGAAGGGATGGGAAGAAAATGGGAAAAGAAATGGGAAAAGAACAACAGTAATGTTGTCAGGATTGACATAAGAGGAAATAAAACAAACAAACAAACAAACAAACAAACAAACAAACAAACAAACAAACAAACAAACAAACAAACAAACAAACAAACAAACAAACAAACATATCATCTTCAGTAAGCCAGAGCTGGTGAAATCTCCAGAAATGAAACTGTAAACTGTGTATATTTTTACAGCAAAGAATGTAATCAAAGCCTCTTCTTTGATGTCTTCACTCTACCACAGGCTGATGAAAGAGTTTCCGTCTTTTTCAGTCATTCTTCATGAGCTCGTTCCGTTGCAGAGGAACCATGACACGAGCCTACAGAACCGGTTCTCCTTCACCTCTGATACTGACTCTCAGAGTTCTTCATGTCCATCACACCACAAAACCACATGCAAAAACACACGTGTGTATAGTTCACACACACAGACAGCCTGAGTTTGCACACAGTTAGTGACAGTAAGAGTCGTCATATCACTCGATATATCACATATCACAATCCAATGTGAGGAAATCCACACCTTTCTGAGCTTGATCTGACATTAAACGGTGCCAACATCGAGAAAATTCTCATCCAATCAATGTAATGCATTTCTGCTTCGAGTTATTTTTAACTCAGGTGTTACATAATGAAGCGGTTTCTGTACAGATGCAAGACTTATTTGTCTTAAAAACAGTGACGTCCCCTTTCCTTTTCAGTATTTCAGTCACAAAAAACTTCACTGTTATGTAATATAATCTAAATAACATATGAGAGAGAAAAATTGAAAAAAAATTGAAAATAAGAGTAATTTATAATAAAATATATATTAAGTGATTTTTATATTATATCATATTATGATTTAATAAAATAATATATATATATATATATATATATATATATATATATATATATATATATATATATATATATATATATATATATATATATATATATATATATATATATATATATATACACACACACATTTTTTTATCATATTATAATATGATATAATATAAAAATCACTTAATATATATTTTATTATAAATTACTCTTATTATTTTCTAGTTTTTACAAAAATTGTACAACAACTTACTGAATTATACACACACACACAAACCCATAAAGCTGCATTAAGATAAAATGGCACCGTGTTCAGGTACGGCAAGCCCAGAGTAAGTCGACGAGGAAAATAATAATCTCTGCATTAGTTATTAGTAACAGTAAAAGAAAATCCACATGAACTACACCTATCAACAGGAGCAGAGTTACGGCCCGTTCACAGAGAGAGTGAGAATGACCTGAACAAGACGTTACAACGCAACGATGCGTCACTAAACAGCCCATGACACCACTGCGAAATCCCACCCTGGAATAAAGCAACATTTAATACTTGCATGTGAATGTTTGCTCTGGTGTGAACAGGCCTTTGAGGACGTGTCAGTCAACACCTCGAGAACACACAACACACACACACGTGAACCGCAGTGAAAACTTGATGTAAGACCATATGTCAGGAAATGTGACAAATTGTCTGAAAAGCAAATCAAAGCTCTCGTATTCTTTAAAAGCCAACAACACGTGCATTCATTGTGTGTGCTCTGACAGGGAGGCTTACGCTTCGCCCTCGAGCTCAGCCGGTTCAAAGAAACCCAATAAAACACTGACGACAAGACTGCGAACTCCCTCTCTCCGAACCGCATGACCTTGGGTTAAACGCATTTAATTAGAGCAGGAGATTCCCTCAACTCTGCACAACAAACTCCCAGCCTTCACATGGAGCGCTTTGTTTCCAACTAGGAGAGTGGGATTTAGGGAATGGCAGGAATACAAACAGAAGACTTCAAATAGTGTTGTGGCTTTACACACCAAACGCACATCTGGCTTCAAAGAGCTTAAAGTGCTGAAGCAGGTGATGATGGGGAACATATAATTATTGTTTATTATCAAAGAGAGTTTATATATATATATATATAAAAAAATAAAAAAAACACACACACACACACATATATACACAGGTCAAAAGTTTGGAAACATTACTTTTTTTATATTTTTGAAAGAAGTCTCTAATGCTTATCAAGGCTGCGTTTATTTGATTAAAAAAAAAAAACAGTAAAATTGTGAAATATTATTACAACTTAAAATAATAGTTTTTTATTTGAATATACTTTAAAAAATAATTTATTTCTGTGATGCAAAGCTGAATTTTCAGCATCATTACTCCAGTCCATCACATGATCCTTTAGAAATCATTCTAATATTCTGATTTATTATGAGTGTTGGAAACAGTTCTGCTGCCTAATATATTTGATGAATAAAAGGTTAAAAAGAACTGCATTTATTCAAAAATAAAAATATATTTTCTAATAATATAAATCTTCTTTACTATCACTTTTTATCAATTTAACACATCCTTGCTGAATAAAAGTATTGATTTATTTAAAAAAAAAAAAAAAAAAAAATGACTGACCCCAAATTACTGACCAGTGGTGTATATTGCTGTTACAGAAGATTTGCTTCTTTTTTTTTTCTTTTTTTTTACTTTTTATTCATCAAAGTATCCTAAAAAAGTATCACAGGTTATGAAAAACATATTAAGCAGCAGAACTGTTTCCAACTTTGATAATGAATCATCATATTAGAATGATTTCTAAAGGATCATGTGACAGACTGGAGTAATGATCCTGAAAATTCAGCTTTGCATCACAGAAATAAATGATAATTTAAAGTATAATAAATTGAAAACCAATTATTTTAAATTGTAATAATATATCACAATATTACATTTTTTTCCTGTATTTTTGATCAAATAAATGCAGTCTTGATGAGCAGAAGAAACTTCTTTCAAAAACATTAAAAATAGTAATGTTTCCAAACTTTTGACCTGTGTGTGTGTGTGTGTGTGTGTGTGTGTGTATGTGTAGGTGTATGTGTATACATATATACTTTTTTTTTTTTTAAGAAAGATTTCTGAATCTGAAACTGCTTGATAAAAGGAGGCAAGTGCAAATCTAAAGTAAAGTGACTGTTCACTCCTGATGCCCGAACCTCCTTTCACACATAAAAAGCTTTTCCTGCGACGCACATCAGCCGTCTAGCCTGGTGTTTTCGGCACTTTGCTGCTTTCACGGATTTTTGTTTCTTTTTTTTGTGCGCTTGAGGTCAAGAGAAGCGCGAGTTAATGTGGTTGTGAAGAAACAATGCGATAAAATGATCCGATTTAATGTTCCAGCGTATTCTCTGGAAAGGTCAGAGGTTTATTCTTAGAAAGACGGATTATGAAACACTACGTTTCAAAATGGGGGTCATATACAGTCGAATATAATCTGAACAACTTAGAGATGTCAACATTTAGTATTATAATATATATAATAAAAATAACTTATTCATATATAGTTTATTAATTATTAATTACTTCTACTTTTTAAAGTTATTATTAACAACAACAACTCAACTATTAATATATTTATTGTTTATTACAAAAATAGAGTTATTATATTAATATCATTATTATTTTCTATTATTTTCTAAAAATAGTGACTTTCATTTCCATATAAAAAAAATAAAAAAAAATCACTGTTACGTAATATAATTAAATAAATAGTTAATAAATAAAAATATTTTTATTTTCTAACTGTAATTATATGAATGTAGTTAACTTATAATTAGTTTATTATAAAATTAATTATATATATATATATATATATATATATATATATATATATATATATATATATATATATATATATATATATATATATATATATATTATATTATATATTTAATAGAAATAACAGTTTATTATAAATAATTACTTATTTTCAGTATTTAAAATTAACGAACTTATTATTTTTAAAGTTATTAATAACTAATAAAATATTAATAAAATTGTTATTATAAGTTACTACTACTACTATTATTAATAATAATAATAATAATAATAATGTTAATATAATTATTATTTTCTATTTATTTTTATGTTATTATGAACAACTTTACTACTACTACTACTAATATAATTAGTTTATTATAAATAAAAATAATTATAGGGTCTTTAAAACTGAGTCAAGAACCCTAGAGTTCTACATAAAGAACCTTTTCTCCTAAAGGTGTGTGGTCACATGACTAAAGAACTTCACTGCTTAAAGTGATAGAGATGTCAGCATTCACTCACACAAACTCAATCTTCTTCTGTGGACTTTCTTTTAGAGAATGTTGTCAATGCGCTCCAATGTTCACTGTAAGGACAAACCCCTTCAAAAGAAAGTCGCCACACATCGCTAAACTAGCACTGAAAATGAAAGGATTGCGTTCGCTAAATGTCCCTCAGGGCCGCTTTGCTGACATGCTGAAGGTGCTTGACAACTAGCGGCTGACCTACAGGAGATGAATTATTCACCTCTTTATTCGGCTTGCATCATTTTTTTGAGTCTGTATGACGTTCCCCGTCTCGTGTGTCCGAGCCCATATCTAAACTGCTCATTCTTGAGGAAGCGCTCATGGGATTGTTCATCCACACACTAAAAAAAAACGCCGGTTCCCTCGTGCGGGGACATGAAAGAGTGCGGTCGAGCTCACATCTGTCACCTACGGTGTCACGGTGGGGTCATTTAGCAAACGGGAGGACTCTGGGGAATCTTCCAGGAGCAAAACCAGGGTTATCCCACTGATCCACTTCAAAGAGATTCCCAGCCCTTGCCATATGGGATTTCAGTGGCTCCTTATAGTGTAAAAAGCTCATTTAAAGTCCCTTTAAAATCACCCTGTGGTGAAAATCAAGGTTTTTTTATGTGTCTATGTGGTGTGTTTTAATCTGCTTTAAGACAAACCGTGTGTAAATTCATAAGTCGACACCATTGCTGAGTATTTCCTCCTTAAAGGAGAAGTTCACTTTCAAAAAAACTTTTGCTGATAATTTACTCACCCCCATGTCATCCAAGATGTCCATGTCTTTCTTTCTTCAGTCGCAAAGAAATTAAGGTTTTTGATGAAAACATTCCAGGATTTCCCCCCATGTAATGGATTCTATTGGGACCCAAACGGTAGAAGGTCCAAATGACAGTTTAAGTGCAGCTTCAAAGGGCTTTAAACGATACCAGATGATGAATAAGGGTCTTATCTAGCGAAACGATCGGTCATTTCCAAAATAAATAAAAAAGTTTAAGTTTTATAAGCACAAATGTTCGCCTTGCTCTGTTCTGTGATGCGCGTTCGTGACGTCACGTAATACGCAATTACGTTGAAAAGGTCACGCTTGAAAAATTTCTGTCCTGAAGAAAATGTTCTTTTTGGCTTTTTAATATTAAAACACCCAGGATACGCACACGAAATGGGCATTTTAAACGATAAACTGACACAAATACATTTGAAAATGTGTATATGGTCCTCCTCCTGCACATTTGTAAACACGTCAAGCGTGACCTTTTCAACGTAATTGCGTATTACGTGACGTCACGAACGCGCATCACAGAACAGAGCAAGGCGAGCGTTTGTGCTTATAAAACTTAAACTTTTTTATTTATTTTGGAAATGACCGATCGTTTCGCTAGATAAGACCCTTATTCATCGTCTGGTATCGTTTAAAGCCCTTTGAAGCTGCACTTAAACTGTCATTTGGACCTTCTACCGTTTGGGTCCCAATAGAATCCATTACATGGGGGGAAATCCTGGAATGTTTTCATCAAAAACCTTAATTTCTTTGCGACTGAAGAAAGAAAGACATGGACATCTTGGATGACATGGGGGTGAGTAAATTATCAGCAAAAGTTTTTTTGAAAGTGAACTTCTCCTTTAAAACTGCAGTGAACCAAAGACAGTCTCAAAAAGTGTTTCTGACGTCACAAACTACCTTGTAACCAATCAGATCAACGTGTGATCGCCAACCAGTGGATCTCTGAGCTGAGTGAGTGAGTGGAGGCGGGGCTCATTTGCATATTCATAGAACCGCGCATACTAAATGAGGCAAGGGTGTCGAGTTACAGTCAAGATATTTTAAGGCATGAATAATTTTTTTTAACAAGGAAAAAACATTTAAATATGCAGTTTTTTTTAATCAAAGATTAGTTTTAAGGGATAAAATGATTGACTTTAAGGCTTATTATACACCCATTCCTACACTCTTAGAAGAAATGGTTGAATTCACTCAAGCCTTAATGCCTAAAAGGTTCTATATAAGGAGAGACGTCTTAATGATTGCACAATACTTTCACGCTCAACGCTTACTTAATTTTTTTTTCTCCTGATAAAGTACGTTTACAAGCCGTTTAACTCATAAAATGTCATTAAAAATTAAGAATGAGAATTAAAACAAGTAATTAATTAAAACTAAATCCATAAAGTCCACAGAAGAACGATTTCTGGTTCCCCAAAGAACCTTTCAGTGAACAGTTTTTACACTTTTATTAGAGTGAAAAACATTTTACAGAAACTTTCTAGTGTAAGGAACCACAACAAGGATCTGTAGATGTGAAAGTTTCTCCATAGATAATACATATTTTTAAAAGCATATGCACAAGCAAAAGTATATCCGATGCATTCTTCACAGGTTTGAGAACGACTGAAAAAGGTAAACATCTCAAACATGCCGCCTTTATATAATCTGACTTTATAATCTTTATATAATCTGCCATTTGGACTGTCAAGGTTGGTTTATTGTATCCTCTCCAAAATGCTATGGCTCACTAACAATGACTACAGTCAGACTTTCCAGACACACTTATTCAACATCCTCATGAGTCATTCCTCTCAGTTTAGACGATACATTTAATCAAAGCGAAGACTTCATGTGGCTGGCAGACATTAGATCCTAAGGCTTTCAAAAGAATGATGAAAAGGTTCTCAAAAAAGCGATTCATTTTATGCAATGACTGTGATCTGCCACATGGGTTTCAGTATTTGAGACACAAGGGACACTTATTTTACATCTACAAGTTAATTACTAATATAATTATCAATAATAATATTTTCCATCCTATATAGTGTGCAAGTTTTCTGCATCCACACAAGCTTTTTGGGCAAATACTGATTTGTATTATACTTTTTTTTTTTTTTTTTATAGCTTTTGTATTTTTTAATTATTAATAGATTTCCACAAATGTACTCAAATACAAAAAATATATATAATATATAATGAAAAACATGTAATAAACAGGTTTTTTTCCAAGTACAGTAGTGGCCAAAAGTGATGTCCGACCAAAGAAAATTGATATCTTAACACTTTATTCAAATATTATTGTTGTGTTACAGATTTTGAAAGCATATTGCATAATTGATTGTGATATCAACGCAGTGAAACACGCCAAATTGTGCGACACAATTTTTGTCCAGGCTGTCATACAAAGAAATGATAAACGCATGCAAAAACAAGATAATAACTGATTATGTTGTAGTCAATGTATGATTTTTCATGCAAGTTTTTTTTTTTTTTTTAAATAGTCAAATAAAACTTGTATGTGTAATTTGCCTTTTTTACCAAAATGTTGTCAGATAAATGCGTTTTGTCTTCCCCTCATATTTAAAAAAAATCCTCTTATTTTGATGGTTTAATCAAACTTGTAGGGTCATTAAAAACAAATATGCCCTCCTGACCACTACTGTATATGTTGCTTGTGTGTATTGGGTAAAAGTCAGACTTTACAGTACAATAACCAATGCAGAATGAGATTCAGACAAACATCATTCATTTTAAACAGCAGCTTGCAATGAACATTAGAACTAATGTGCCAGAGGAAAAGTGATAACAGGGAAAGTTAATATGCTAATTAGCAAGCTAAACTGTAAACAACCTTCAAGTCGCTGTGTTATAATAACGAGCTTCTGAGAATATGAGTGAAACTTCAAAGCAGCGACGAATGAAAGCAGGCAGAGAACGACATTAGTCTCGACATTAGTCAGGAGCTCGGATATAAATCTCCAACATGCAGGTCGTGATAATCTTTCACTTCTCAGAAATGCCACAGCATTTGTCGGCGGAGAACGAGTCGTCCAATCTCGGCTGACAGACAATGGAGGTGTCCAGATTGCGACAGATAAACACAAACAGACTCTAAATGTCACGCTGCCGGAGGAACGATGTTCGCAACGGCTTTATCCTGATCGCTGGCCCGTAACGACGGAAGCGCTCGAGTTGATTGGAGAAGAAACGGAAAGCACCGCTGTGATTGGACGAAGACAGAATGTCATCGGATCTGCCGGAGCCGGACCGAGTCTCAGAGGTCAGGGGATATTTAATCAACCTGACAGCTCTCGGTCTGCGAGTCGCTTTCTGTGAAAGAAGGCTTTGTTTAAAAGACAGGCCTTTCTTTAAATGGGACTAGTTTATCCTGCAACTGAGACGGAGGATTTGATGGAGGCTGGTGGTCAAGACAAAACTTCATATTTATTCATATTATTATTTACCTTAAAGGGTTTGATCACCCAAAAATGAAATTGCTGTGTTTTATTACTCACCCTCAGAGCTTTGTTCATCTTCAGAACACAATTTAAAGGGGACATAACATGAAAATCGGACTTTTTTTCGTGTGTAAGTGCTATAATCGGGTCCCCGGCGCTTCTATCAACCCAGAAAACGTGAAAAGTGCAAAGTTTTGGAGAGCCTTTCTCTGCAAGCATCTTAAAAAAATAAGATTTCACTCCCATTCTGACGTATGAAGAGGATATTATTATAATATTACCGTCCCTTAATCTGCACGTTTACACACACCCGCCGCCGTTTAGAGAAGAGGAAGAGTTTTTGTCACCCGGGAAAGCTTTGTCCTAAGGCTGACGAACTTAGAGAGGTATTTTTAACACAGTTCCTGAACATCATAACCTCAGCGTTTGTCTGTGCGCTGCACATTGTACAGAAAACAGCTTCCAGAAGAGAGTATACACACAAAAGCTTCTCCTGAAAGACGTAGACATTCCCATTTTGTCGGGACAATCTGTTGTTTATGAATCATAACTTGTGAGTGTGTCTTATTATTTGTAGTTGTGTTTTATACTAACAGTTCCAGTTATAAGTTTTATGCAGTTGCTATGATAGCTATGATGTAAAGCTTTGCCTCCACTAGCCTGCTAACTACCATTACAGTATTGATGTAGTGTTTACTGTAGCTTTTGTAAGACTCTTTATTGTAAGTTTACTAATTTTTTTCACCGCCCCTTAGGAAAATTATCCATGATTTTGTGATTGATTACTGTAGGTATTACCATAGTTTTCTGACAAATATGACAAGTACCCATTAAATGGTGGATAACATCATATCTATAAGAAAATGACAGCAAAAACAACATACCACTCTGAAACGCCTGTGAAATCCGTGCCTGAAATCCGTTCATTGTTCGTTAACATTGTCAGGGTCTGAATCTGGCTCGAAATTGACGCCATTATTAATATTTACATCTGAGTAGAGCTTGTAGTTATGAAGGGGCGGGACATTTAACGAACACGCACTAAAGAGCTGCCAATCACAACACACTGGGCCAGCTAACCAATCACAGCACATTTCATATTTCAGAAGGAGGGGCTTCATCGAAAACGACGCGTTTAACCAGACTGGGCAGAGAGGAGCTGTAATAATGTAAAATATGTGAAAAATAATGTGTTAATCAAGCATGAGAACATTCTACACCCCAAAAACAAAATCAAGACTTCGTAAAAGGGCATAATCGGACCCCGTTAAGACATTTTTGATGAAATCCGAGAGGTTTCTGAACCAGCCATAGTCTTTTCTGGGCCTTGAAAGATGCAAAGACATCATTAAATAGTTCATGTGACTACAGTGATTCAACCTTAATGTTATGAAGCGAAGAGGATACTTTTTGTGCAAAAAATAATTTGAACAATATTATTCAACAATCTCTTCTCTTCTGTGACAAGTTCTACGTTCTCCTGTTTTGGACAGTGAGTTTCTGAGGGATGTTCATCACAATTGCTAGACTCTCAAGTATACAACAAGCACTGAGGGAGCCATTCGGACGTCAGCTAAGAAACCACACTAGATCTTCTTATCAAAGAGACAGGACTCCACCAACAGAGGGTTCATCTTCTCATGAGGTACTTCTGATAGTGCCTTCAACAAGAAAAGCAGAGACACAACTCCACTCTGGACCGAGGGAACTCCCAAATCCAGAAGGAAGAGACGGAGTAGGAAAAAAGCACTACTTGCGTATGGAATTTTGATTTATACGCGGCACTGGGAGACACCACTCCTTTAACAGGTCGATGATGACTTTGCCACTTGTTCTACTTGCCCAAACTCCTGAAATCATGAGAGACGCCGGGATCAAGTTACTATACATATACAGACAAGCCACAAAAGCATCAGAGAGAGAGAGAGAGAGAGAGGGAGGGAGAGAAGAGAGAGAGAGAGAGAGAGAGAGAGAGAGAGAGAGAGAGAGAGAGAGAGAGAGAGAGAGAGAGAGAGAGAGAGAGAGAGAGAGAGAATCTGACTCAAACCTGTCATATCAAGTTGAGTTTCTCCAGGTGAAAATGCTCGTTTTAAATTCGAAACGATCTCAGTGACTGATGATAATAATGTCAAAGAGGTTTCTGCTACATAAACAGTTTGTAAGTAGAGATTTACAGGCACTCCTATTAAAATTCCAGGAATTAAATAAGTTTAGCATTTTATTTTTTATTTAGACAAAATAGTATATCATTTTCATTTAAAGTCATTAATATACTATATAAATATAAAATGTCAATATCTAGCACAAATCTAAAATAAAACATTCCAATATCTAAAGAAAAGAACAATGACAGCAGCGGCCCTGTGCGAGCACAAACGACCCAGACAGGTTTGTAGACGAGATGATGTAATCCAAAGTGTTATTTCTAAGGAGGGGCAAAAGATACAATGTTCATCGTAACGGCACAAATCGAGCACAAACGAGTGGCACAGTTTCGCAACGATTTGGACCATATACCATATGGGGTGGACAGTTATGTAGCTGTACTTAAAAAGTTAATTTTTTTTATGTTTAAGAGGGGATTGTTGTTGCAATGTTTCTTTCAACGGCACAAATCGAGCACAAACGAACGACACAGTTTTTGTGCGATTTAGACGAAATGGGGTGGAGAGTGACGTCGCTGCCCCGAATTAAATTTGTTATATCTGCGAAAGGAAAATAGATACGGTGTTTGTTTTAACACAACCAAAAATATAATGTTCAATATCTCAAACACCAAACCAGCACAAACGTTCGTTTTTGCGGCACAAACGAATGGCATAGTTTTGGAGATTATTTCGTTTTATGGGGTGCAACTTAATCAATATGATTACAATATATGTTGCATCCCTGCAGACATAAAAACTGCACTATCGTCTGCCCTCTCTTCATAAATCACTGCCATCCGAATTCCTGAACAGACTTTCATGATCAGAAAACATGGTGGAAAACAGACAAAACTGCAGCGTTAGTTTCCCTGATCATAGGAAGCGATGCTAACAACATGGAGCGAGGCAGGCTTGAATGATGACTTCTCAGAGCTCATGGTAATGGCCTGTCTCCAACATCCCAGCCACTATAAATCTTCCCCGGGAGAAACCAGGGATCAGTCAGATGGGGAGAGGGAGCGTGTGACAGCGTGGTGGTGTTCGTTCGGCATGTCTACACACACCACTTCATACTATTACAGGCCTGAGAAAAAAAATGCATTTTAAACGAATCAAACCATTAGCGAGATCAACTCGGGAGTAGGACTGGCCAGAAAACACATATTTCGATGTGGCTCCGGTTTCCCCCACTGTCCAAACACATGCAGGTTAGGTGGATTGGATATGCCAAATTGTTGTAGAGTGTGTGAGGTGTGTGTGTGTGTGTGTGTGTGTGTGTGTGTGTGTGTGTGTGTGTGTGTGTGTGTGTGTTAGGTGGATTGGATATGCCAAATTGTTGTAGAGTGTGTGAGTGTGAGTGTGTGTGTGTGTGTGTGTGTGTGTGTGTGTGTGTGTGTGTTAGGCGGATTGGATATGCCAAATTGTTGTAGAGTGTGTGTGTGTTAGGTGGATTGGATATGCCAAACTGTTGTAGATAGAGAGTGAGCGCGTGTGTGTGTGTGTGTGTGTGTGTGTGTGTGTGTGTGTGTGTGTGTGTGTGTGTGTGTGTGTGTGTGTGTGTGTGTGTGTGTGTGTCGGACCCTGCAAATGAGTGTGAATAACGCTAAGAGAGAGAGATAGAGAGAGATGGAGATAGAGATAGAGATAGAGATGGAGATAGAGAGAGAGAGAGGAGGTCGATACAAAGTCGATTCTCAAAGGCCACAAATCGATTTTTTTCCCCATATTTATTCATCTATCACCCAAAAGGCAGTATTAGTTTTCCTCCACTGTTCATAGGCTTGCAGCCTCCATGTTACAGCTAATACTGTGTGATTTTATGTGTGTTTTATCTTAAACATAAAATAACCTGATCCTGTTTGATCACGGCGTGCGACTGTTCTGACTTGTCCAATTTTCAGCATCAGTTTTTCCTCTTGCATCAAAATCCTGTCGACTCATCGTATGCATTTGAAATATAGAGTTGGGTTCTGTTTTAATGTACCTAAAATAAAAAGAGTTTAATATACAGGTTTCTGGCTATTCATTTCTTTTTATTAATTAACCACTTGTAAACTTATGCTCACTGTTCTTTTTTTTACAAATATAGCATTTGTATTAAATCTATATTCATTGAGTTGAATCGAGAATCGGAATCGAAAATCGAATCGAACTGAGAGCTTGCAAATCGAAATCGAATCAAATTGGATCATCTGAATCGATACCGAGCCCTACTCGGCGATGATTTTTTTTTTTTTTTCGGCATGTCTACACACCCACCACTTCATATGATTACAGGGCTGAAAAACCCCCGTCTGCCTGCATGCCTTTTAAACCAATCAAACCATTAGCGATATCAACTCGGGAGGGATTTTTTTTTTTAATGCACATTTGCACTTTTGGCCACAGTTAAAGGAGGTAAAGCCAGGCCAGGACTCGAGTTGAGGACCTGTCACAACAAATCACGGGCCGACGGGTCTGCAGGGAAGCTTTTTAAAGTCTTATCTCTCTCAGCTATGCACTAACGTATGCGTATGAGTAATGAACACTTAAGTAGCCGCCTGAAACCGGACCCCGGGCAAGAGCACGGATGCTCTTTCACCTTCTTAAACCGCTTTATTTCCTTTCATCTCCATCTCCTAAAACAATAAAGACATGCTGACTCAGAGCGAAGACAAAGAGACGCAGGCATAAATCACTAGCATCCTACTCTGACTCTCCAGATAATTAGCTTTACTAACTACTTTGAATAAGACTCCTACTAAGACAGATTGCCTATGAGGACACATTTATGACAACATTAAGTGGTTTCAGACTAAAGGATGTGAGTGATAGTACAAAAATTCATGCTAGAATTCAACTTTGCTTGATTTAAAAACCTCTGAATGTCTCGACTTAAAGCGTTTATATAATGCATTATAAAAAAAAAAAGTGTATGCATTCATTATGCCTTGTAATGCAAACGCACCTTATAATGCATTGTATGGTCTCGTAAATAACTGAAGACTTCTAAGTCCGTCTGACATTTTTCTTTTAAATGAGCTTTTTTTTGTTGCTTTTATCAGTGACATTTTTGAAAATAAGGCATTTCAATAACTGCCTAATAACCTTTTCATTGCCATTAAAATGAAATTACTGAACCCAAACATAGGAGCCTGATAAAAATGCTCATTTGAAAGAAAAATGTCAGACAGATTTAGACGTTTTTTGCGATTCTGAAGCGTTCAATTATAAATCACAGTTATAATACTCATTTATTCACTGAACACATCTTTAGAAAGTATAATGCATTAAAACTCACGGCAAACAACCGGTTTCAGAAGCAACAAAGATTCTGTAATGCATTTTAAATTTGGTTTCAATTATTTATAAAAAAGATATAATGCATATATAAAAGAGCCCAAATACCCAAATAGAAAAAGTACTTTGCTAGTCAGAATGTCTGTAACTTTGACAAAACTGGTTTACGGGTCGAGTTCAGATGGCAAATGGACTGTAGTATGGCAGTAGTATGAAGTCCCTCAAGCTATGAGACCATTTGGACTATTGCATCATGCTTTTGAGCTGCAATGACAGTGTGTGTCCTTACTGTAATTGTGCGAGCTCGGAGAGAGTGATACAGCATCTAAAGTCCCATGGGTGGAAGAGCGAGACACTTATTCAGCCGGCCTCTAAACAGCCTGTCATTACATACAGCAACAGACATAACAGCAGAGAGGAATAAACATCCGATGTCTCCTGCTTTCACAGAGAGAATGAGCATGAGCCTCGGAAGGAAAAAGTAGAGCAAAGAGCAGGCGAGGACCTCACAGAGACCAAGACATTTTTCCAACCATTCAGCTACTTTAATGGACACGCACTGAGAGAATGATAATTAACCATCTCACTCGACATACTCAGCACTTCACAGATCACAGGAGATGACGAAATTCACTTCTGACGCCTTAAAGGGAGAGTTCACTCAAAACTGAAACTTCGGTCATTATTTACTCGTTGATCGAAATCTTTACGGAAGACAAAAGAAGAAATTAACAGCAGAATGTTCACGTGGTTCTTTTCCATATAATCAAAGTCAATGGTGACCACAGCTGTCAGTGAATAAGGGTTTATTTTAGTCCGTTTCTAACATGAATCTATGAGAAGACTTGCATCATATGAACTGATTGCACCATATTTTTTAGGGATGCACAATAAATCAGCCTCCATATCGGTATCGGCCGATATATGTACATTTTTTATCTTAATCGGCCCGATAATAAAATTTGGCCGGTATATTAAAGCTAATAAATAATGGATAATTTACTTCAGCTGAGACACTTCAGATTCGCAATGTTCGTCATGATGGATTTGAATTGCTTGAAATATGACTGGAATTACTTCAAAAAGGAAAATCCAGTTCAGTGCAACATGTGCAGCGCAAAATCTGTCATATCGGCTACATGGAATAATAATGAGAACATCACAATTGACCCTTCGCATGGAGTTTGATTGACAAGCGATCTGACCAATCATAATCCACCATCCGCCATTTTTGTCCGACAAAGCAGTCAGGAGAGTTAGTAGATTAACGTCGGAGGATTTGAACTTGAAAAGCGGAGTATACTGACGTCTTTCTGCGGTTAAAACAACATTCCTTCTGATGTTCATTCATGTTTATTTGATGCTATAAATGAACTAGAAGGAAGAGATGATCGGTTCACGAGCAGCTTTAACTGAGCGATCTGTCACGACACATTAAAGAGACACAACACAGTATTTTTTGTTTACATTTCTTTAAAAAGTGACCAAATTTTAAAGGTGAGACTTTGTTTCATATCAAAAGTAAGACAAGCCGGTGTGGCTTTGTCGGACATAGCAACAGTAACTAAAGTGGGCGGGTTTTTACGAAAGGTCAATTGTGTGCGTGTGACATGGATTTTAATGGTGAGAGTTTTTGTAATCAGACATTTGGATTTAGATTTATTGGCCAATATATCGTTTATCGGCTTTCAAATATAAAGAATTATCGGTTATCGGTCAAATTTTTCATATTGGTGCTTCCCAAATTTTTTTGTTGAGCTTTTTGTCCTTTTTGTGAGATGCTCTCCATCCACTTTCATTGTATGGAAAAGTGAACATTAGCATAGCAATCTAGTAATGGGAGAAACAAAGCTTTTCAAAACTCTGAATCAATTGCTTCACAAAATGATTCACTATTTTGAAGCGCTCGAAACGAGTCACGGCGGTCAGAACAGTGTAAACGCAGAGAAAACATGCATAAAACACCTTCTGCAAACTAATCAAATGCTTTACTGAAGGTGTAATCTATTAAATGGAATTAATGAATCATCCAATACCACTAAATATGATAATATGCATTCTTTTATTCAACTGTAGGGCTTGTTTTGGTTGTTTTATACTGATCTTGGTTAATCAGACCTACAACTCTTACTTTTTATTATACAAATTTGCCATTAAATGTCTACAAAATGTAAAAAAAAAAAAAAAGTCCTAATCATATAAAGACACTGGTTCATGGAACCATTGAAAATTCGAAAATATTTCGAAATAATTATGACGTAACAAAGCCTGATTTATTGAAATCACGTGATTCACTGGTTTTGAAACAAATGATTCACAAAGGTTTTGAAGCTTCACGAAGCGGGTGTCGAGAGCGCCCCTCACTACAGTGAACATTACTCAAACCGCCTCCTTTTGTGTTAAACTGAAGAAAGTGAGTCATAATGGTTTGGAACGACGTGACGGCGAGCAAAAGAACAAATCCTCACGTGTGGTTGAACTGTACCTTTAAGTCTTTAGAAAAAACATTCAGTATGCCTTGAATTTTCGCTCTACATCACAAGAGCCTGAATCTTTCTCAATCCACATGAGCTTTCCAAAGAGATCAGTTTAAACCTGCTGCAAAATGAGCGAAAACAATGAAAAGCTTTAATAATAGCCTACATAATTTATCAGTCAAGCTTTAAACATCCCAGGAAACGGTTTATCGGCGAACAGGGAAACCATTATGGAGTCACACACACGTTTTGAGGAACATCATCTCTCCCTACTTGACTGAGAGAGAGGGATAAACATGGTCTTTATGTGTGGGTTTGCGTGGCAGTGTGTTGTGGCAGAAGTGTCCCGGTGGGGTTGTTTACGTGTGTGGCGTTCGCATTGATAGTCGAGGCATGTTCAGAAGAGGCTTTCGGACCGTTCTCACGACCTCTCCTCCTCCTCAGACCGTTTCATTCACTCAACTAGCTCTAATCAGCTGTGTATGTTTGCATCACAGGAAACATGCATGAATGCTGCCAAAGCTGAATGCAGAAAGGCAACTAAACAAGCAGGTGGATGGATGATAAATTTGCTTACCTTTGTCGATGAACCGCAACAAGGAGAAGGGCATGCAGAGAAGAGAGAGATAAAAAGAGAGAAAACATTAGTGGCATGTCAAAAATGGAGGCCCAGCTTCAGATTTTATGAACTATGTGACATATAGAGCAGTTGAAAGTCAACATTAAAGACATTTGCAACCGATTTTACTTCTGTAAAGTGACTGAAACGCATCCCAATGGTAATTCATTTACCCTATTTTAACAATTTTGGAAATTAACTAGCATTGACTCTTTGCAAGATATTAGAAATTCAACAGCAGCCTAAAACAAAAACAAAAGCGACATTAAAACTCTGTCTGATAAAGATATTTTCATATTATATAACCAATATGGTTGATACTACTTTGCCTAAATAATTCAAAATAAAAACAAAAAGTCTAGGTTTTAATATGCGACATGAATTTAGGCATCACAACATTATGATGATCAGTATGAAAAACAGATATAGGCTACTTTACACATTTAACAGTGTTACTAAAATAGTGTTTTTTTAAAGATTAACTGAGTGAAAAGCAGACATAAAGCATACATGAAAACTTCAGGAGTAATTTGCACCAATCACACTATTCATATAATGATCACAGAAGTACTGAGATAATAGTTTATATTTATATATTTTGATCGCTACCGTAGATTTTAAAAGTAACTTGACGCTTCAAATAATGACTGTATCAAATTAGTAGATGGCGACAATTGGCCGTAAAAAAAAAAAAAAATCATTGAATCATTCATTTAACTGATTTGTTCAAAAATGCCGATTCATCCAGTAATGAAACAAGTCTATACGAGTGAGTCATTGAATCATTCATTTAACTGATTTGTTCAAAAATGCCGATTCATCCAGTAATGAAACAAGTCTATACGAGTGAGTCATTGAATCATTCATTTAACTGATTTGTTCAAAAATGCCGATTCATCCAGTAATGAAACAAGTGAAGTCTATACGAGTGAGTCATTGAATCATTCATTTAACTGATTTGTTCAAAAATGCAGATTCATCCAGTAATGAAAGTGAAGTCTATATGAGTGAGTCATTGAATCATTCAATCATTCATACATTTAATTGATTTTTTATCTAATTAAATATGCTGCAGCAATTAACATTCTGTCAGTAAATTATGTTATTTTGTTTAATTGTCTATTCAGAATCATCAGAAAATCGTAACCTCCATATAAAAAAAAAAAAAACCTGATTCCCAATTTTATCCAGAATAGTGCAGCTCTTAAACTACTATTTCGAAACTTTCCCATCTAATCAAATCTACAGCAGGACTGACAGACAGACCTCAGGAATACAGGGAAATTCATTAGACGGACACGACTGGCCGCTATGGTCTGGGGTTTAACTCTGGTAAATCCCCCACTAAACCCCTCAAGAACCAGGCAAAGAAATCTTCTGGTGACAAGAGTAAAATATAGAGCCGACAGCAACGAATGCGTGGACTGAGAGACAGTGAGCGAGAGTGTGGGTGTAAGCCAGATTGAATTTATTTTTAAAGATGGCGAGGAACAAAGAAAGATGGAACAGAGGAGAGCTAGGGTGGATGATGGACGGTGAGAATGAAAAATTGACACTGAAACTGGACGATCCAGTGTATGTAAGAGACACATGAGTGAATGAGAGCGCGAGTTGCTCCTCGTAGAAACATAACATGGCACATACGTCTCTCTCTACGTTAGCCGTCTATCAGCGGCTAATGACTCGCGGTATAAAACGCCTGGTGCTCATTTCCACTTGTTATGGCCTAGAACTGCCCAGTTAGGTCTTTACACATGGTTTTAAAAGGGTGGTCGATTATGATTTGACTTTTCTAACTTTAGTTAGTGTGTAATGTTGCTGTTTGAGCATAAACAACATCTGCAAAGTTACAGCGCTCAAAGTTCAAAGCAAAGGGAGATACTTGCTTTTAAAGAAATCACTTTTTAAGGACTACAACAAACGGCTGGTAGAGACTACACGAGCTTCCTCCCGGGTTAGTGACATCACCAACCCTAAAATTTACATAAACCCCGCCCCCCAGAACACGATTTATAGATTATCAAGACAGAATATGCTAATCAATGACTAGAAGATAACTACACATCAGCTACATAAATTCACTAACTAACGTTGTCACTTCTTCTTGAGTCTCTCCATCATTGTCTGACTCCGGTTTGAACATAAAAGGCTAAAAGGCTTTGAAATGTTCAGTGCATGTGTGTGTGAGGTAAAAGGACACAAGCTCTTGAAGCTCCGCCCCCTGTGCCGGGAGCAGCAGCTCATTTGCATTTAAAGGAACAGACACAAAAACGGTGCGTTTTTGCTCACCCTCAAAAAGTGACAACTTTAACACTTAAAATAAAAGACACTTTTAAGTGAATTTAGGTATATAATAATGTACACTGTGAAAAATGGACATTCATTTTGAGGTTTGCTACGTTTAAATAGTGTTATTAAATTATTTAAATTATATGATTCCTGTAAAAATAGGGGATATTATTAACATGCACAATAACCATTACGGTACTGATACATTATGCATCCACTGTCTAACTGATAGGAGATGCAACGTTAACATTTTAACAATACTGCAGGTCCAGCCAATCAGATTTGGACGGGCAATTTCAACCAGTTTTTGTGAGTAATATGCATCAGACTGTCAGTTTCATATGCGAGAGCCAGTCTGTAACATATTTATGCTTCTGGTCCACACACTGTAAACCCAAATATCTGAGTCCAAGGGATCAATTTAAGCCGGCGGTAATAAGACTGACAGCGCATTCCAAACGCGACTGCAAATAGCCTCGAGTAAACCCGAGTTTGAACCTGCAGTCTGCAAGACCTTTCACCGGTTTGGCGAAGCACAAATTTAGCCTGACACCTTTGATTTAAGAGCTCTCGACTAAATGAAAAGGGTCCACAAAAGAGTGACACTTTAACATTGGCTGTGTTTGCAATGGAAGAATAGGTCAATGCTTACCATGCACTTCACATTCCTGAGTCCTGACTAATATTTTTTTTGTTTAATTGATTTTTTTTCAATGCAAATTTGGCTAATGTAGATTACCGGGGAACTCTGTGTGTAAAGACTATTTGCACACTGCACAAAATATATGAGAAATACGGTAGTGTGCAATTGAGAACCTAAACATAGGTTCACAAAGGCTCCATAGAGATGTTCGCTAAGCTTACAGACTAGTCTGGAACTAGATATGGACCGAAGCAGTTAAACGTGACCAGACATTCTGGTGTCTTGCTCTTTGAAGGTTTACTTGCATCAGCTGGTTTTCCAATTAAACAAAAATGTCCCAAAAACTGAGAATGGGCGACTTGAAGGGATTCGTGTCTAAGGTTTTGACTAGGCTGTCAGCCAATCCTCGGCCTGCTGACCATCAAAGCACAAAGCGGGATCTGTGTGAAGACTGAGAACTGGGGGAAAGCCTCCGCTGGGCAAGAACGGCTTCATGGAGAGGGAATGGTTTTTATGTGGAGATCTAACTATGTATCAGCTGGAGCTCAAAACAGGGCTGCCGTCATGATGCGAGCAGTCTTTCAAACACATAAAAACAAATATATATTTTTTTAATTTAAAAATAGAATTAAATATTTAGATTTAATTTTAAATAAAAAAAAATAAGAAATAAAAATAAAATGTAAAATAAAACAAAAAATATATTGATTTGTGTTGATGGTTACACGCAAGTATTTGATAGCATAATAAAAAAAAGTGAATGAAAAGAGAGTTTAGTAAATTAGACCGTCTCTAAAAAGTTAAGGAACATTTGTATTATATTATATTATATTACAGTGCTATGCATAAGTTTAGGCAACCATGCTAAAGTTGACTAAAAAGAGGAATAAAAAATCATATTTTGCAAATTTAACTTAATGCCTTATTTTAAAAAATTAGGAAAAATCCAACCTTTAAGGACACCAATTTTCTTTGTGAATGAATAATGTATCGTAAATAAATAAATGTTCTTCCTTAAAAAACAGGGTGCATAAGTTTGGGCACCACTATGTTAAATTCCCATAGAGGCAGGCAGATTTTTATTTTTAAGTATTTTTTTTTTTTTTTTTTTAGGATACTATGCATCCTGATAAAGTTCCCTTGGCCTTTGGAATTAAAATAGCCCCACATCATCACATAGCCTTCACCATACCTAGAGATTGGCATGGAGTACTTTCCATAAGATCATCTCTCAATGCAAATCAAACTAGCTATTAGGCTAACTGAAATAAAATCATGCCAATCTCTAGGTATAGTGAAGGCTATGTGATGATGTGGGGCTATTTTAATTCCAAAGGCCAAGGGAACTTTATCAGGATGCATAGTATCCTGGATCCATGAAGTAACTGGCCTTTAAAAATAAAAATCTGCCTGCCTCTATGGGAATTTAACATAGTGGTGCCCAAACTTATGCACCCTGTTTTTTAAGGAAGAACATTTATTTATTTACGATACATTATTCATTCACAAAGAAAATTGGTGTCCTTAAAGGTTGGATTTTTCCTAATTTTTTAAAATAAGGCATTAAGTTAAATTTGCAAAATATGATTTTTTATTCCTCTTTTTAGTCAACTTTAGCATGGTTGCCTAAACTTATGCATAGCACTGTATCTGCTGAACTGGAAAAAAAAATCCAGATTTTTTTTTATTTTAATAAATAACATTACGACAAAGGGTGAGATAATAAACGACAGAATCATTTATTAATTTTTTTTAGTGAACTTTACATTTAAATACAACTAAGCTCTATACACTGAAAACATTTGGTGTTGGATTTACTTTGAAACAGTTTTCCCACAGAAATTGCTCATTGTCAAATCAGTAATGACGAGGGCTGCTGAGGGTCAAATCCAGGTTTGTTAATTATTAACTATTAAAGAGAGCATGTTATGACCTTTTACAAAGTCTTGATGTAGTTTTCAGGCTCTACTAGAACAGGTTTTCCTGCTTGAATGTTGATTATTTTCCTCATATTCTCCATTGTTGCGGCTCCTCTCTTCCCAGTCTGTCAGTAACGCTCTGTTTACTTCCTATCTCTATGAAGCCCCTCCTTCTGAAAAGCACACTGTGCTCTGATTGGTCGGCTGGAGCAGTGTGTTGTGATTGGTCGAGCGCTTCGAGTGTGTTTGGGAAATGTCCCGCCCCTTACCATAACCGCCAGTTTAACACACTACTAACTAACTCAATCAGGCCCCGCCCCTTTATTCTGCGCATGAATTATTATGAGGAATATTGTGACGTGTTCGTTCCCAGAAGAAACTCAAGACTACAATGGAGGCGTTTCAGAAGTTCAGAAACACTGATATAGAGAAGAACTGAAGCTTTTTCATGCCCAAATCGGAACATTAGACAATAAAGAAAGTTTTAACATTTAAAAAAAAGCATTATATGTCCTCTTTAAAATCAAGCTTTAAGCCCAAAAGATTTAAAACTCCTCAAACAAGCAGGACTCTCCTCGGCCCGGAGGCACTTTGACATTACATGAATTCTTCAAGAGCTGAAACCCAACGCTAAACCACGTCCCCTGCAGTCATCGCACCGAAGTTCACTTTCAAATCTCCCAAAATAAACTTTTCCATCTTAAAATCTGATTTTAATGCTCAGGAACAGCATGCACACAACAGCGAGCGAGTCAGCTGAATATTTCGCTGTAGTAGCAGCGGATGCTGGCTGTGTCGAGCCGAGCTCGTCTGTGTAAACTCAGAAGCCACAGTATCCGCTGGGGAAAGCACTGTAGCCACAGAAGAAGAGAGGGGAACTCACTTTCACACGCGTCCTTCTTTCGTCTCACTCACACACACACACACGCACACACACACACACACACACTCTTCACCCGACCACAGATTGCTGGTAATTGATGAGGCTGACAGCTGGCCAGTGTCGTGCTCTGAGGAGCTGCTAAAAGCTCGGCTGGGGGATCCAGGAGCACTCAAACACTGAGCAATTGTGTTAAGTGTGTGTGTGTGTGTGTGTGTGTGTGTGTGTGTGTGTGTGTGTGTGTGTGTGTACACTTGTACAACTATCTTTGTGAGGACCAGTTTGAGTTTTAGACCATTGGAGTGAGGACTAAGAGAGTAAAGTGAGGACATGTTGGCCG
>NC_140216.1:1837631-1937631 GCF_951802725.1 Rutilus rutilus | reverse complement strand
GCAGACCTATAGGGCCCTCGGCGCGAGTCCACGAGGGCGCATTGAGAGGTATTTTTGGGACAGACTCGATCGTCACGCCGGAGATAACGGTCTGGTTGTTGTTGGACAGGAGAAATCACATTTGTGCGCTCCGACGTCTCATCTCCATGTCCACTACACAGCCTGCTTTACAGTTCTAGGCTATACTTTGATATTATGCATGCGACCTGGGCATTAGACAAGAGATACATCATGCTTATTTAAATGATGTATACAGTTGTACATAATAATAATACATAATGTTCCATTTGAACCAAGATTACAATTAACACACAATGAAAATGTGCATGAGTTTCAGATGAATTTATAGGTTTCAATATTCATACTGTGTTTACATATGACTCAGTAAAGCCCTGACATTCGGTTCTATTTATTTAATGAATCATAATGCGATCGTATTATTCAGAGCGCTATTATTATGTCTGAGACATCAACCACTGCTCGATGACCGTAATGTTTGTGTAGGTAACAACTGGTAAAATGTACATCTAGGTCATAAAAAAACGTAATATTTTCTTCTCAGCCATGTCAACAATTGTCCGTGAGCGAAATCTCCTCCCATTTGTTGTCTGATTGGCCTTTCGCAAGATTTCCTGGGTAGTTAAAGTGTGTGGAGCCTGTATCTATTCAAGGGTGTAAAGGGGGCGCTGCTGAGCACACTTCAGAGCGGTAAAATGCTGAATGGGACGGCCTCGTAGACTCGGCGAGCACGCGCAATTTGAGTCCACGAGACCGAAAGTCCACATGAAGTGCGCCATTTGGGACAGGGCATATGGTTCTGTACTCAATTTTGGAGAACACTTTATGCCAAATAAGGTTCTATAAGGAGAAATGTCTTAAATGATAGCACAATAATTTCATGTTTAATGGGTTATAAAAAAAAAAATTCCTTCTGATAAAGTATGTTTACTTCAATAAAATAGAAAAATGAAATAAAACAGTGAATTAATTCAAACTAAATCCATAAAATGATCCCGGGACGGGAAAAGGCTCTACATGTGAAGCGTCTGACGAACCCGTTAAGCTTCTATACGAAGCCTTCTCCTCTAAGAGTGTGTGTTTTAGAAGATACACAGATCGTTTCAACAACGCGTTTCAAAATATCTTCAGAGTACAAAGCAAATCATTCAGCTTTGGAGCATGCGAGTGAGTAAACAATGAAACAATTTCCATTTACAGCTTAAAAGTTTCAGTTCCCGTTCACTGTAACTGCGTGGAAAAGAGCGACCCGCGCAGTTCTGCCAAATTCTCAAGGGAATAAATAAAGTCATACAGGTTTGGACTAACATGAGGGTGAATAAATAACAGTATTTTTATATTTTGAAGGAACTAATCCTTTAAGCTCAGCCAACCGATAACCCCACAACACACACACACACACACACACACACAACAAATTAATGAATTCTCCCTCAAACGCAGAAGCCGTGTACAGCTCACTCTATCACACCAGCACAGAATGCAAGAAACGCTTGTGGTTTAACTTAAGGGAAATCAAACACACTCCCACACACACACACACGCCGACTGAAGTGCTGGAATCTGTGTGTGCAGAAGTACTAGATATCCATACCAAATGACCCTCCGCTTCAAATCTCTCCTCAGACACAGACACACACACACGCCATCCTCTTAACTACACACTCATCGTGATCCTAGATACCGGATCTGCCGTGACCCTGAACTCTGCGGGATCAGACCGATCTCTACACCTGGCATTTCATATCGGAGGAACTGTTTGTCTGGGTTTGAGTGATGACTCCAGTGAGACTGTACAAATCTTGACAAAACACACACACACACACACACACACCGATGAGAATCTGCCTACGGTCGAGACTCGAGGTCAGTGGCATGACGTGCATCTGACTGTTTCTTGAGGATTATCGATGTTGCATGTGTGTGTCAGTCAGTATTAATTGTAGTTTAGCAGAGAACTCATGGACAGTCAGCCAGGCATGATCTCAAAAACACAAGAGATGAATAACTTAATACAAAATAATGAAAGATTTGAGTTTTTTATAATTTCATTAAAGTTCACCAAAAAAAAAAAATCATCATTTACTCGCTCTAATGTTCACTGTAAAAAGTGATCATGATTTTAATGGTCAAAGACTGTAAAAATGCTACAGTGAAAAACTGCTAATTGGTTAACAGAAAATGTCCTTACTATATACGGTAAACAACTGTGATAGATCTAACGGTACATTTAATGTCATTTTATTGTAAAATACCATTAAATTTACAGTTTTTGGAAGTAAAAAAGAACAAGTCATTGTATAATTTAGAGTGAAAAAACGTAAATTGACATTCCCAGAATTCCCTGCGTGACACTTCACATTTGATGTATTTGTGTTGACATAACCGTTTCTTCACAGTTTTCTTAGTTTTTTTTAATCAGTTATGACATTAGGGTTTTATGTTACATTTAATGTTGTTAAATTAATGTTTATTGCATTTATTTAATTTGATTTGTGTTACTATGATGGTGTTTAGTGTTTGTGTGAATGACACTGTGCAGCATATATATATATATATATATATATATATATATATATATATATATATATATAAAAGAATTAACTTTCTTGTGAAAGAGCTGCTTGTGATGAGCTTTAATTCATCATGTGATTTTCATCACCACTGTGATTGGTGGTTGTCAGTGTATAACTATGGTACAAAACAGATATTAAAACTTCGATAGGTCAGTAAATTAACATTATATCAGATAATTAAATACGTTTTATTACTGTAAATTTAAGTAAAGTCTGTAAAATATGTTGCTACCGTATTTTTTACGGTATTTTTCACAGCTGGCAGTTTTTTACCCTAAATTTAACAGATTTTTTTACAGTGTTGTTCCAAACCTGTATGAGTTTTTGTTCTGTCATCAAACATTTGACGGAAGCCATTGACTGAAAGAAGACACTGGCGACCGTCAACATCTGGTTACCAACATTCCTTAAAATATCTTCTTTTGTGTTCAACAGAAGAAACAAACTCATACAGGCTTAGAAACAACATGAGAGTGTGTAAATGACGACAGTTTCCATTTTTGGGTGAACCATCCTTTTAATTATACAGTTTAAGGTCGTTATTCAAAAAGATTTAAACGCAGAAAGCCTTGATTTTCCAAGACATCTTTAAGACAACATCCAATCAAGATTGACTATTAATAAATATCTAAGTTTTTAAACATAAAAATTCTTGCTGCTACCAATAAGCCAATAATTATTTTCATGTTATGGTCAAAAAAAAAAAAAAAAAAAAAGAATAAAATACTTGACATTAAAGGGATACTCCACTTTAAAATGAAAATTCTGTCATCATATACTCACCTTCATGTTGTTTCAATCCTTTATGAATTTCTTTTCTCTGCTGAACAGAAAGAATATCAGTAACCAGACAGTTTCTGGTCTCAGTCTTCTAAATATCTTCCTTTCTGTTCAGCAGAAGAAAGAAATTCATAAAGGATTGAAACAACATGAGGGTGAGTATATGATGACAGAATTTTCATTTTAAAGTGGAGTATCCCTTTAAGTTTATAAAATATTGTCTTTAAAAAAAAAAAAAAAAAAGTCAAATCAATTATTTTATATGCTTTATATAAATTGAGGCTTCACAACATCATGAAAATAGGAAATATTTATTCTAAGATTTATTATTACATGCAAAAATAAGGGTACAAAATTAACAAGCAAAGAATATTTGATAGATTATTATTAAATAAATGAATAATATTCATATACAGCTTAATCCATAAAGTCTGTAACCCAACATTATTTCCCAATTCATGTTCTGTTTCACAAAAGTTGTGAATAAACCAATACTCTATCATGCCGTTTTTGGCTTCGTTGTTCACAGTAAACCAACATATTGAATCACTATCCAAACAAACCTTCAGGCACGGCCTGCCTGAAACACAGAATCTCATTGGTTCCTCACAGACGCTGATCCAGGATCAGCAACGGTGTAAAAATACAGCAGTGCTGCGTCTCATTGATCTCTCTCGGACTCGGACTACAGAGGAACACCGGTATGTCTCCGAATCCTTTGACGAGCCGATGTTTTCCCAGAATGACTCCTGACCCTCAAAGGCCGGACCGGGCGAGCGCCACCTGCTCCTCTGTGATCAACACACCGCAGGACTAGAATAAACACACAAACGCTCTCGTCTTATGAGCTCCAGAACGCAGAGATGGTCATGCCTGTATATACACACACACACACATGGACTGAGCTCATCTGCCACTGGATCTATGAGAAGCATTCGCGTGTTTCCTCATTTACACACACAGGGTTACTCCATACAGGAATGTACGACATGCATTTATAAATAACTCTGCTTTAATATTGCGTAGTATATCAGTTGTGCAAATGATACTAATTACACGATGCTTTCAAAGATGATTCAAAACAGAAATATCTTCTAAAGAGACGTTTCCCAAAAATCACTGAAAGCTAGCCAAAAACAAACACACAATTTAGATTCCCTTAAATGGCAACACCTTGTCTTAAAGCCTTCATGTATAAAGGGGACATACGAAAATCTGGCTTTTTCCGTGTTTAAGTGCTATAATCGGGTCCCCGGCGCTTCTACCAACCCAGAAAACGTGAAAAGTGAAAAGTTTTGGTGCGCCTTTCTCTGCAAGCATGTCAAAAAAGAAGTCGATCAGGTTTCGCTCCCGTTCTGACGTATAAAGAGGATCTTATTATAATATTACCGGCCCTTAATCTGCACGTTTACACACACACCAGCCGACGTTTGGTTTCACGAGCGACAGCAGAGACCAGTTCTAACGCAATGGCAGAAGATCCAGCAAAGCCTGAAACTGTGGTTGAGCACAGACGAGCACTGAACACTATTGACCAGAACATGTCACCGCTGTCTTATAAAGACCTCAGGAACTGTGGACACTTGTGGAGAAGTTAAACATGATGATGAGATGATCAATGTAACTCCACAACAACTACACAAATGTCTCCGCTAACATTCAGAAACTCTTCCTGAGTCTCTCCGTAAGGCTGCTCTCGCTACTGGTGATTCTGGGATTCTGGATGAGTGAGATTGGCCTGTTTTGTTATTGCCGGAGTTTCTGAAGCTCGTGTAAAGGCTCCGCCCTCTGGGCGGAGGCGGAGCTACAGCTCATTTGCATTTAAAGGGACACACAAAAAAGGCACGTTTTTGCTCACACCCAAAAAGAGGCAAATTGGACAAGCTGATGTAATGATCTTTATCAGATCTGTAATGATCTGATAAATGATATGTGGAGTATTTTGAGCTGAAATTTCACAAACATACTCTGGGGAAAAGCGGCATAATATGTCACCTTTAAAGCTTTAAAAATGCCATGACTAAATGAGAGACGCAAGAACGCCTCCACACAGAGAGAACAGTATACAGAACTGTTAAATGCTAGAAAGCAGTTTGAAAGAGATAGATGCCACTTTAATTGGCATAAAGCCTCGGTTTAAAGAAATGAAATGAAAGTTCAAACTGAGGCTAACCGAAATAACAGTAGTGCAACATTACCCAAGACAATAAAGCGATCCTCAGGGCTCTGTGAAACTGGATAAACCACATGAACCACACTACATACAGCACACAAACCACACACATCTCCTCAGTCACTGCAACAATGGAGCGAACAGATGTCAGCCGCTCTGATGTTAAGTGCATCTGTGATAAAAATCCACGGGGCAACGTTTTACAACAATTATGTTTCTCTGAAGTCTACTCGTAATGTTTCTGCCACCAATAACAGTCATATTTGGCTTTGCATAACCATTTTCGTGACCCTTAGAATTACTTGCGCTCGTCTTTTCTTCCCTGTTGTGACATATCGTGAGAAAGGGCTTCTCAAACAAGAATAAACGTCAGGGAAGTTAATCCGATTCAAGATTACCAGGAACCAATTAAAAAAAGTGATGATCTGCATGTACAAATCATTTATAATAAATACTGCAATATTCCTTAAAGGGATACTTCACCTCTGGGAAGATGAATGTGTATTTAAAATAGGTCATTTAAGTAGAAGAAATGTGAAGAAATTTTTGAATTTGGAGCTTTCTAGACTGAGAAAAGCCAGAAAATGTATTTTTGGCTTATGTGGATGAAAGACAACAACTCCCAGAATGCACTTGCTTCGCTGTCTTAGGAGGCCACGCCTACCGGTAAGAGTGCGCAGTTTAACACAACAAAGCTAGCCTACGTGATGAGTTTGCGAGGGATTTAGAGATAGCCCAAAATGTCCGGGATTCGGGTTTTGCGTTCTACAGTCGCCATTCATTCATCATGTTTACTGTGGCGAGCAGGACGAGGCTGACGGCAGCGGGAGAATAGCGCGAGGCCGGTGGCATGATTACTGAGGCCGGGTCTCCCATCTCTTACGGAGGAGCGGGAATTTTTCTTAGCAATGGTAAAACGCACATCAACCGATCACTTGTTTAGCGTTCATGTAAACACTACATTCAATTCACCAATCGGAATGAATTCAGTTAGATTGAAACAAAAGGTGTGCATGTAAACAAGGAATAGCGACCGCAGAAAGCAAAAGCTGAATCCCGTACATTTTGAACGATCTCGCCCGCCGGACAAGTCCGGGAAAAGGAGGATGGTTACTTACTCAGCTTTCTCCTACTATTCAGCTTTCTCCACAGAACAAGAGCCTGCTAGCTTAGCTTCCAAAGAAAGGCTGACTGTGTACATTCTGTGAGTGAGATCCCACCCTGTATGGGCGGGCTGAAAACATGCGGAACAACGCCATCTACTGGCTGTAGTCTTTAGCCTCTGTCCAGAAAATCCTCCGATGACGTAAAATGACGATTTTTGCGTCATCGGAGGATTTTTTCCAGACAAAAAATACATAAATCTCTTGTCTCAGGGGGATATGAGGGTGGAAAGCACGGTAATTCTAAAATACTACAGGCTTTCTACTAATACAAAGCTTAATGCTAAATCCTGAAGTAACCCTTTAAAAAACAAGAATTGTCAATTTGTATTTCATAGTGACTTTAAGCAGGACTTTTTTTTTTTTTTTTGCTACTGTACCTTTAAGATTTCATGTAAATGACCTCTGTTTTGATTGGCTCACTTCCAACATGCCAACTGTGTAGCTCACATCAAGTTTGGCCAAGTTGCTGATATCTAAAGTTATGCAACCATGGGCTGATTATGCGGATAATGAGAGGGAAAGTAAAACATAAAACAAACAAAAAACACTGATACATTTTTTTATTTTTTTTATATGACAGGCAAAAGAAGAAGATTTGGGGACATCGACTGAGGCGGACAACTGATAAACCTTTCTTTCTTCGGAATAACATGCACACCTGAATCGTCTACAATAAGAGCGGCAACATTAAAAAGTAAAATGTATCAATTTTGATTTAAATTCGATTATAAATCACACTTTTGCTACTTTTAAGCTAATTTAATCCACACATTAGCTTTTTTGTAAAAAGAAAAAGAAAATAATAGACGGCAACAAGTGTAGTCTAACTCACGGATGAATGACTTGAAGGAGTCAGTTCGTTTTAGAGATTAAAAACATCAAACACGTGCAGTGTTAAATCAGTGGTTAGTTACTGACTGGTGGTTCATAAGAAGATAAATGAAATATTTAGTAGTTAAGGCTGATTATTGGACTGCATTAATGCCAGCTCTAAATGTACTGTGAAGAGTTTAATAATCTCTTGAGGTTGAAACCCCCTGATTTAGTTGAACAATTTAATTCTCCTTGTTTTCTGACATCACTGAAAAGATTAATGTTTCAGGGTCATCCAAATAGTCATATCGAAAAATCCTGTTTCCAAGATATAAATCCCCCCTTTAAACCAACGAGCGAACCATGCACCCATCCAATTGTTATGTACGTCAGCATCTCGAAATCCTTCCCAATGCACATCTCTCACACACACACACACACACACATTCCACAGTCTATTCAGCTCTTGACAAATCAGAGTACGTTCAACACGGCCGCTGAAAAACACAAGGCCATTCAAATGTCACTCAGTGTGAGAAGCCTCGCTCATTTACATATCTACAGCTCTTTACATAAAGATGCCCATCATGACCTCGCGAGTCTTGCTTTTCCCCCTCAGGATCCTTCCAGTGCCATCGGAAAACATGCTGGCTTTCCTCTAATGGATCCGCTACAACAACACGAGACAAACAACTACACAAGGTCGAGGGAGGAAAATGTCAAGCTTTCCGCTATGGAAGTATGAGAGGTGCAATCTGAAGGACGAAAGAGGAGTTTCACGAGGATTGGAGGACAGAAAGTCCACACTTTCTTTAGAGATGCATTCAAAGAGAGAAAAGGAGAAATAAGAGTGGAAATAGTAAACCGCACATCAAAAACATGCCTTAGAATAAAACGACTACAGCACTACTGTAAGAAATCCTAGACTAGACCCGTCACGTCATGAATTTTGTGCTGACGATTAATTGTCATACAAATAAATGCTATAATGCTGTGAAAATTTGTATTTACATAACACAACATAACATATATATATATACATATTAACACTTAACATAACATAAAACACAATATAACAACATAACACAATATAACATCATAATATAACATAACATATTGTATAACACAACATAATATACACATAACACACAACATATTACATACTATAATGTATAACACAACATAACATTACATAACACAATATAACAAAACACAATATAACATCATAATATAACAACATATTGTATAACACAACATAATATACACATAACACACAACATATTACATACTATAATGTATAACACAACATAACATTACATAACACAATATAACAAAACACAATATAACATCATAATATAACATAACATAAAACACAATATAACAACATAACACAATATAACATCATAATATAACATAACATATCGTATAACACAACATAATATACACATAACACACAACATATAACAGGACAACATATTACATACTATAATGTATAACACAACATAACATTACATAACACAATATAACAAAACACAATATAACATCATAATATAACATAACATAAAACAGCATAACACAACATAACGTATAATACAACATACAACACATAATATAACAACACATAATATAACAATAACATAATATAACAAGACAACATATTACATAATATAATGTATAACATAAAAAACATAACATAACACAACATACAATATATCATATAATAACATAAAACAACAAAACGTAACAATGTATAATGTTGTTGTATAAAAATGTTGTTATGTTCTGTTATATGTTATAAGATATAACATAAGACTATCTTTCAGTACTTCACAAGTGTTTTTTTTATATTCTTTGGAGAAATGTGATAGGAGATCGAGAGAGAGATATGTATAAAAAAGCTGCACAGTTATTGTGGTTATCTGAAATGTTTCACTCAATAAATCGCGCCAGGCCTTCACTAAGACTACACAAACAAACGAACTAGTCTAAAAGACAGAGTCTGGCCTTTGCCATGTTTGTGCTTCACTGCAGAGGAGATGTCCAACAGCGCCAGGGACATTTCCAAAGGCAGAGGGGTCAATGCTGCGGTCGAGAGGACCAGACACACACACACACACACACGCATCCACGGGGGGCAAGACCCGAAACGACACACACACACGGCCTCACGCCTGCTGAGCAGCCAAAGGACAACCATACACAAACACAACCGAGACACCTCAACGCGTTCATTCTGGTTTACAGCCGAGCTATTTCATGCTCCAATCTCAGAAGTGCCACAAATGAAGTTATTTTTCTAATATTACTCTCTGGAGTGTTTTTCAAATCCTCCTTTGGAACTATAGTTGCATCGCTCCACCAAAACAAAACATTTCAGGACTAAATCTGGATTGCTAATGAAAAGATCACAGGCTCAGAAATAAGGCTATTGTTCTCATTGCAAGTCAGACAAGTGGTTTTTACTTTCCCTGACATCTTTTTCACTAGCCAAAATGCAAAAGAGCTTCTCTTTATAAAAATAAAAAATAAAAATACCACAATCTGGCAAATAGTGCATGCAACTCAAGCAAGTTATAAACACGATAGACAATGCAAACCAGTACTGATTGTTTTGTGGTTTGACACATTCTTACTGACGGTTCAAGACTATCACAACACAAGCCAGTGTTGTTGAATTTTACCTTTGTTGAAGATTATCCTCGTGAGACAGCAGAAGAATTTGCAACAACAATGCAGAACAAATCACTAAAAAAAACAGTCAGTTTCAATCAGTAAAGAATTAAAAGAATGTATTGCACAAACATGTAAAATGTCCCTCTTGATGAGTTTTTCCAACACATGCATCAACAACAGCCCATGAAAAGCATTAACTGATTGTGAAGGATGTCTGGTTCCTGTGCTGTCCATCTTGATCTAGTCTGCACCGGATCAGCAGGGAATTTCCAGCACAGCTAGCAAGGAATCCGATCACAGCATCCGAGAGAAATAAAACAATCTGTTTGGATTTCCTCCATCCTTGTAGGGAGGAAGAAAGTGA
The DNA here is from genome assembly GCF_951802725.1 of Rutilus rutilus. Lineage (NCBI taxonomy): Eukaryota > Metazoa > Chordata > Actinopteri > Cypriniformes > Leuciscidae > Rutilus > Rutilus rutilus. The sequence goes on along the minus strand of NC_140216.1, from coordinate 1,927,068 downwards.
GGAAAATTGTGCTAGTGGGCTGATGAAAGGAAGAGGTGGAGCCGAACCGATTTCCAATATCCCGCAACTCAACTGAGTGCATTCTTGTACTTCTACAGAACCACATGGTGACACGCACTCATAAGGATGCTAATCTTTACCGGATCTCCTGGGATTCGCCGGAATACCTGCAGAGCGACAAACACACTTCACATAACGAGACCCCCAAAAACTTCTCTCTGCGAGAAGTTTCCTAATGAGGCGCAGTGGGACTGGAAATCTCATCCCATGATTGGGCTAAGACTCCTAATACCTGCCTGTTCACCAGATGGGCTACAGAACCCTAGAAGATCATGAAATAAAATAACTTCACCACCTGAGCCAAATGCTCTAGTCATCGCGGAAGAATAGTCAGAGACGGCAGACCTAAAACGTACTTGACAGGAACAAGGTAAAGCATTTTGGGCAGGTTTCCCAGAGTAAGACTCAATTTCAGCAGAAAATCCATCCAAGTGTTGCGCTTTAGATTGTGGAGCGTAATTTATAAAGCCAGGAGCCTTAAAGATGCTCGAGTCAAAACATTAAACAATTCCTCAGAGTCAATAAGCATACACACAAAAACAAACATGAAAAAACTCCTAACATTTTCCTCTGAAATCATGAGCCAAGTGATACCCATGTAGAGATGATCGCCAAATAACTACAAGAGATCTAAAAATAGCATAAACTTACATTAAATGGGAAATGCTTGCCAAATCACATAGAACTTGTATTGTTAGCATGCGTGCAAACCATCTACCAAATATGAAACCAATTGGTCTGGGGAAGTTCACTATGGAGGCCTTTTAAAACGGCTGCGGTGACCATTTATTGACCACAGAGCATTGATAAGATTGTTTCCCTCCCAGAGGGTTGAAGTTTAATTAAATCTGATCATCACTTCCTCAGCACTCCCTAGAGAAAACAGAACTCATTATGCACAGTATCCATCTTTCACTTCCTAAAAGTTTCTCAGGTTTAATCAAATTTGCAGAGTCAATAACAGGAGAGTCAAAGTTCAATGGATTGCCTTTCTAAAGGGCAAAAACAGTTTTGGGACAGGCAATGACAAAGCAGCCATCTCAGAAACACTGCTTTGATTTAGCTACTTTAATGATGTTTATCAGACTACTAATTAGCTAAAATTTTAGCACTGCTAATCTTTCAGAGAAACTCATGATGATTAACAGCGACAACCATCACAGCATTTCAGGGTCCTACAGGTGAAAACATGAAACATGGCTGTAAATAGTGTAAGTCTGTTGGTGCAAGCTATTTTTGACTAAATTAACATTTGGATTCAAAGATGTAGAGACTTGATGACTGTTTATCAGACCACTAATTGGCTTATATCAACACTGTTAAACTTGCAAAAACATGTTCAGTTCTGTGCCGGTGTAAACAAGAAACACATTCGCGAACGTTTTAAACCCTTTGGCTATTTTTGGACAAAATAACATTTGCAACTAGAGACGTAGCTTTCACTTGGCTGTTTATCAAACTACTAATTAACTCAAGTTAATTTCAAAAACCTCTTAAAGGTTGACACTTAGCAATGCTTCAGTGTGTCGCAGGCGTAACACGGATACTAATGGTTTAACCCTTAAGGTGCCAGATATTTTTAACCAAACTATCATTAGCACCTTGGTCATGTTATTGTTAGTAAACTACCATTGACAGAGGCAATCTCTGGACCATAATGCATGATTTGGGAGGTGGGAGCAATTACTGGTATCAACTATCGGCTCAGTTCGGTTCCATATATCCTGGTAAATGCAAATCTGGTTGCCACTAACCAAATGTTTAAGGGGTACATTTGGTTGAAGAATGAAGTAGTCTACTCAACCGTTAATATGATCCTTTTTATGTATCTGTTTGTGAAGATGGCCAATCAAAATTCTTTGGGCTTTTCGAAAGGAGGGGCTTCATAGGAAGACGAAAGTCAATCTGAGCATTTCAGACAGACTGGGAATAGAGGTGCTGCAATAATGTACAGTATGTGAAAAATAATGAAGATTAAAGCATGTTAACCTATTCTATTACACTCAAAATCAAGAACAAAAAACTTTTAAAATAGAATCATATAACCCCTACAAAACTTAGACTATACAGAACGGTACTCAAAGGAGTTAAAGTCCCCCTGTGGTCAAAAATTATATCACTTAAAACTCATCTTTGATCACCAAATTTACACATTTAAATGTTTTTTCCTTGAAAAAAGAAAAAGAAAAAAAGATTCATGTCTTAATATATCTTGAATGTAACTCGACACCCTTGCCTCATTTAGTATACGTGGTTCTATGAATATGCAAATGAGCCCCGCCTCCACTCACTCACTCAGCTCAGAGATCCACTGGTTGACGATCACACGTTGATCTGATTGGTTACAAGGTAGTTTGTGACGTCAGAAACACCAGCGATTTCAAAGTGTGTTTTTGAGACTGTCTTTGGTTCACTGCAGTTTTAAGGAGGAAATACTCAGCAATGTTGTCGACTTATGAATTTGGTTTGTCTTAAAGCATATTAAAAACACCACATAGACAAATAAACAACATTAAAAGCTTAATTTTCACCACAGGGGGGACTTTAAGGATTTTCCCCCCGCAACAAGGTCCCACAAGGACACAGTTGTGAATCCGTGCACTTCACTGATTCCCACCTAGATCATTTTTCCTCTCCACTATGTGTCTTAGATTGAAAGTTGAGACATTGCTACCATTTCCAGTCAGAACAGATGGATTTTCCAGCACTTCAGCTTTGGGAATCACGGACAATGGTATTGGCTATAGGGCTGATTAATGGGCACGTAGCAAGAAGTGGGGAAAAGTGCATCTCCCCTATTCTTTCTCCCTCGCCCCACTCCCAAGAATCTACAGCCTGTCGAGAGCTCTTCACAACACAATGCAGCAAATAAAGTCCAGAGGCTAAGAAAAGCCTGATGAGGACTTTCCCCATTTTCCTTTTTTTCCCCGCAAGCTTTTGTGCTCCGATCCAGGGGGAGGGCACAACGGCACTGGCTTGGCATTCGAAATCTTTTCCTGGGCATTGATAGACGTCGCTGTGCTGGAACGTTCCCTCACAGCAGCTCGATCTCTGTAGATTTGGCACAATTGCCTCTCCTCCCTGTGAGGTTGGGCCCTTCATTTCCTTTCATTAAAGCCCCCCGGTTGAAAACGTTAATAAAGGCAGTGTCTAATTACAGAAGCACATCTCCACGGCTCTATAGAAAATCATCAGACTAATGCCACTTTTCCCCCGTTCTCCTCTTGCTTTGAGCTTGATTGATTTTTTCTGGAGAGCTGGATTGGTTTTGTTCTCGGCTTCTCTGTTACGGCGAACGCTGAAACTCTGGAGGTGGGTGGAAAGACCAAGTCCTAATATATTCTGAATCTCTTGTATTTGGCAACCGCGATGATGGACGCTGGCCAAACTGTCTGTGACTGGGGAATTGTGAAGCCAATTTGTACACCGGTGACATGCAGATGCCTTTTGTAGAGATCCTGACAAAAACAGACTTGGGGGAACAAATAACTTACTACCTTAGACTTCAGTTGAATATGTTTGAGGAAAGATGGAGCCCAACCTCAAAAATCTATTTTCTCGAGTGTTGCACTTCTTTAACTTCGCAGTACTACTTAAAGTTACTTAAGGTTATTGACGTTAATCACAATAAGCCGTGAACAAGGGAGAACGAAAACATATGGGAGAAAATCGGATGTGTAACTATATCCATGCATTCATTCTTAAAGGGACATCAGCCTCATAAACTGTTGCCATTAATGTTAATAAAAAATAAAAAATTAACATTAATATGAATACTTTTTTTTTTCTATTGTATTTGTCCTATTGTTTGTAATTTGCTTCGTTCCTATTTTTAATATAAATATTCTGCCATGCTTTAGTACAGTGTATAATGACTGTAATGACGTGCGTAATGATTGTAGTCAGCTTAACGGGCATTTGTTTTTTAATATTGGGTTGACTAAAATGGGAAGAAAAACTAAATAAATTAAGGTTCACATTTAATTCAGTAGGATTATTTTTCCTTCTAAACGGTCTACCGCAGTCAAATAAGAAAGAAAACCGTAAACTACAATCAAATCTATGCACATATCGAATCATGAGGTACCAAAAGATCCCCATCCCTAATGCATATCTATAATTCTGGCGAGGTAGTGGTTCGCTTCTGTGCTTGATTTGCTTGACTTGCCCGTAAGAAGATTGTCTGCCTGGTTGGATGCTTTGCTTTCCTCCATTTTCTAAACCGTGAGCTTGGTAAACTGAGGCTACACTGCTCTAGTTTCCAGCTTTTGCCTTCCTAGCTGTTTATTTTAATTGAAGGTCCCTTTTAAACAAATTCTGCTGACTTGGCTTTTCTTTCCCGCTGTCAAGATTCACAGGATAAATGGGTCCCCTGATGAGGTGTTGCTCACAGCAGCTGCCCAACACACGTCTAACTGGCATACGTCTTCGTCTTGTATCTCTCCGGGTCACAAGCAATGCCACTCCGGATCCAGTCGACGGAGCACCTACAATAACCACAGTGCAACTCACTCATGTGCTAAATTACAGTCACAAATGGACTCCTTCCACCTTTGAGCCTGACATTTTCTTCCTGCTATTCAGCTTTTCACCAGCAGTTCCGGGCTTTTCCTGGAACATAATTGTATTCACCGAGTCAGCCTGCTGAAAAGGAGACGTTTAAAAGGTAGAAAACGGGGGAAAAAAAAAGGTGAACCTGTAGCAGTTCTGACAGTGTCATTAGAGAAGCGAGCTCCTGCTATCCTCTCGTGTATCTCATAATGAAGTTCTCCGGGTTGCCACGTATCCTCGCAGGCGAACAGCATAATTAAAGTTCTCTTCTCCGATCCCAGACACAGCAGAAGTTCGGGTCCTTTCCCAGGTGCATTGACTGAGAGGAATGTAATGGGTGGGCGTCAATGTTTTTTGCTGAATAACGCCCTTGAGGCAAAACCCAGCATGGGCTCTTCAGTTCACAGAGGACACCGAGACGCTGGAAGAAATGCAACACACCATTCTTCGCCGAGAGGGTAATGGCCGCCTCAGAGGCACGGCTGTCTGCCGAGTAAGTTGACCTGAGTGTGATCTGATCCCTTCTCACAGTCGTGTGTGATTTACGGCTGTGCCCAGGGCACCAGAGGCACTGAAAAAGCCGTAAAGTCTGCCATCTGCAATCTGAAAGGGACTTACCAGGTAAGTAATGGCAGAATGTCACCTTGATAAGTCGGGGTGTTTGCCGTCATCTTTCCATTTCTTTTTTTTTTTCATGCCCCCGACCATGAGGTGTTCATTTAAGCCATAAATCGACTGGTCGCACGTTTTTGATATTAATTGAATTATTAATATACCCTATTGGGGAGGGGGGGGGGGGGGGGGTGTGTATTATATGTAACACTGTTTTACAGTACAGAGAAAGAGATGCACCAATATGAACATTTTAGCCGATACCCGATAATTCTTTATATTTGAAAGCCGATAACTGATATATTGGTCAATAAATCTAAATCTGAATTTTTATATAATTTTTGAGAGCCTGATTTCAAAAACAAAAGTCTCACCATTAAAAGCCATGTCCTAAACACACAATTATAATGTTCTCACAATTTTACGTAGACTTGTGCTGCACATGTTGCTCTTTGCTGTAGGTTTAATGACGTTAGAGCGGGCGGCCATGTAAAGTGTCAAACGTTAGGCTACTACTAACTGGTTTCAAATGATTAGCCATGTTTGAGGTTTGATGAATGATAGGCGAACGTTTGGATTTTCCAGCCCGATAATTACCAAGGACTGCGTGACTTCGCCACTTCAAACAACCAATTAAAATTTGGTCAACAAAGCTTCATCTCATTTTAACTGCAACATTATTTATTGAACAACGATCTGCTGTGACCTACGCAATGCAAAGAGCATCTTAGTAACGCTTACGGAGCACATTTTCAGCACCAGGTGTGTTTATTCTGTAGGAGCATCAAGCTACTGACACCTTCAACAAGATGATTGACAGCGCACAAATCCCCACTGCGGTTATGATAAGGACAAGCAGGACCTGTCAATCATTGCCAGACATGCAGGAGACCGCAGCAGTCAGATGGCTGTAAGAAACATGTTTACAGAAACCAGAACACCATATTAAGACAAAAGGGGAGACTATTTTAAAACCTTCATTTTTACTGCATAGCAAAAAACTAAACGCCGGAGCAGTGACTGTAAAAATGGCTGACAGGAGCATATTACAGAATCCTTTCAGTCCAAAATAAGTCTCCCATTTCTGCTTCAGTTGCTTAGTGACTATAGAGCGTTATCCAAGTGACATGATACCATGAGACTTTTCTTTAGAGAAGTGAGAAGATATTTCTAGTTCACCGAATCCGTCGTTTTACTCTTGAGAATAATGCAACACGAAAAATCAATAAAGCACACTGTTAAATAAGATTTGCTCTGGTGGTGAACTGAAAACAGTGGTGGAAATTTTATGAATTTATTAATCGCTTATGACAGGGCCTAGATAAAATATGAGATCTTGAAGAAAGTTTACACGCACAGACCTTTAAAGATTTTTTTTTTTTGCACATTTCTGCACTAAAGAACTTTCTTCTAACCCTACATGATTAAAAGATTGATATAATAAAAAGATTGATAAAGTTAATGGATGGATGGATTGTATAGAAACAAAAAAATATGGGTGGATTGTATAGAAACAATTATGAGTGGATTGTATAGAAACAATTATGGGTGGATTGTATAGAAACAATTATGGGTGGATTGTATAGAAACAATTATGGGTGGATTGTATAGAAACAATTATGGGTGGATTGTATAGAAACAATTATGGGTGGATTGTATAGAAACAATTATGAGTGGATTGTATAGAAACAATTATGAGTGGATTGTATAGAAACAAAATTATGGGTGGATTGTATAAAAAATTATGGGTGGATTGTATAGAAACAATTATGGGTGGATTGTATAGAAACAAAATTATGGGTGGATGGTATAGAAACAAAATTATGGGTGGATGGTATAGAAACAAAATGATGGGTGGATGGTATAGAAACTAAATTATGGGTGGAGGTATGGAAACAAAATTTTGGGTGGATTGTATAAAAAATTATGGGTGGATCGTATAGAAACAAAAAATTATTGGTGGATGGTATTGAAACAAAAAAGGATGGATGATGGATGGATGGATGGTAGAATGATAGATAAGGGTATAGAAACAAAAAAATACAGACAAATGGACGGACGGATAGAATATAGACAGATAGAATATAACAGTAATTTGGAAAATGGTGTGAAAACCATTTTTTCATCCGTTTTTTTTTGTGATTTTATAGATTAGTCATTGACAACAACCCAAAAAATGATTTTATACACTTTCTAATAGAAGGTTTTTCAAAATGGTACGCACATTTTTTCATTAAGACTTGAGATGTTCCAAAGTGATCCGAGACAAATGGTGAGTCCGAAACTCTTCCTGATCTCTTCATCTGACAGAACCAGAGAGAAAGGTCAGCATGATGACGAAAGAAACGACTCTTTATTCCAGACCGAGACAGACGACGACTACATGACCTTACCGTCAGCTTTTCTTCAAAGAATCAGTGCCATATCTAAAGACTGAATCCATTCGAGTTTTTTTTTTTTTTTTCGGATCTCTGCAACAAAAAGGTTAATCCAAGAGGCAATTATATTTATTGGGCTTGGCCATCCATTAACGTGCACAAAATCAATGAATCAATAGCCTGTTTTCAGCTCCATCAACGAGCTTCTAATAGGGTCAACTTTACGAGAGGCTTCCGTTGAAAGGGTTTCAGTCTCGAGACCGGCCTTGGCTAATGACATTTACTTAAACACTAGAGAGCTTTTCTGCGGCGGATGTTTAATGTTTGAGGAGGAGAGATACACAGTAAAACACATATGCATCTTGAGCTCTTAGAAAATACAGCTTGAGATACTCTACATTAGAAACAACTGAATAATGTATGTTTGGCTTCTACTGGAGCTCAAACAGTAGAGCGTTGGCGCTTGCAACGCCAAGGTCATGCGTTCAATTCCCAGGGAAAGCAAGAACTGATAAGAATGTAAATGTGTATCTTGAAATGCAATGTACATGTAAATTGCTTTGGATAAAAGCGTCTGCCAAATGCATGCATGTACTACTTCAAAATACAAGTAACACTTTGTTTTACAGTATCCTTGTTACATATGTTAAATGTAATAACAGTAAATTATGCATAATTACATGCAACTAACCCTAATTATACCCCAACCCTATAGGGAAGTACATGTAGTTGCTTAATATTACTCAGTACTTAAATATATAATTACACTGTAACAATGACAATGACTCACTGTAATCAAAATATCTAACATATTATACTTCCATAACCAGAATGAAGACTTCAAATCATCATCCACATCCCAAACCTGGTAAATTCAGATGGTTATCATTAGGGCTGTACTGTCCTAGTCGATTAGTCGATTAGTTGGTCGATACGTTCTGGTTCGACCAAAATTCTGATTGGTCGATTTTCTGCCGCGTTTATTTCATCAGTTTTGCCGCGCTGAGGCGCGCTCATTTCATCAGGTGGAAAGCACTAACTGCTAATGGGGGTGTTTTCAGAATATCCTTGTTTCACTGTAACAGTCTGTCTTCAAAACAGCCCCCTTGTTTTCACCTTTTTTGGATTAGTCCAACCCAAGAGAGAGCGTCGAGCGTAGTAGGTTTGATGCTGAATATTATTTATTTAATTGTGAGAGCGTTTAATAGTCAGTCCTCTTCTAACATGTCAACAACAAAGAAATCGACAGTGTGGCAGCATTTTGTTAAAATTGATAACAGGAAAAAGGTCGAATGCAAAGTTTGCAAGCAACAGTTTTCCACAGCTTGACGACAAACATGACATATCATCTACTGTAAAAGTGGTAAGCTCACTTGTCTGCGTTAGCTTGCCCTGTCTGTTTTGAGTAAGCTATGAACATATCAGAATTAGCATATTTCAATGTTTTAGTGTGATAACCTAACTTTTTTATTTTTTATTTGGAGCCTAATGCGCAATTGCGCTGTGCTGTTGGTTGTGTTAGTTTTGAGCCTAGGATGCTTTATTTTTCAGTTATGCACTTTATTTCGTTTCTGCTCTTGATCTGGTTTGTTTAATAAATATTCTTTTTTTATTAAAGTGGACGTGCCTTTTGTGTTTATTAAGAGTAAAAGCTTTAAGTTAATAGTCTATTCGTGTCTCAGCTGCGAAGCTAACGTTAAGCTCATCAGCCTCGCTCGGTGCGAGGACATGCACGGTGAAATGATAGTGTCTGACTAATAATAACTTATTATTATAACATATGACAAAAATAATTGTCTAAATTATGTTGCATATTCCTCAACAGTTCTTCTGATGATATCACTAGTTGACAACATAGTACTATTTTCGGAAATCATAAGCTATGATATTGCGCAGGTGGCACGTGATGCAGCGCTGTCAGAGCCGACAGACTCGTGTGTCAGACTCATTTCAGTGCAAAATAATTAGGTCAAAAACGATTTAATATAGGCCTACTGCAAATAGCCTACTAGTTGTTTATGTTTATTTATAATTCATTTAGGTGGACAACAAGGCTACCAAGTACTGCGCACAGTGCACATCTAATTAATTTAACGTTTTTTTTTTTCTAACGTCATTTTTAGTCGATTTTAGTCGATTTTTTGTCGAAAATTTCAGGACTTCAGTCGACCAAGATTTTCTTTGGTTGAGTACAGCCCTAGTTATCATTGTTTTGAGACATAGAAAGCAAAAGCAGGGCCACATGTGTGGATGAAAGACAGAGTGGACATGCCCGACAAAATTGCGAGGAAAAAAAATATATAAATAAAACACAGGTGCTGAATAATTCATCTTGTATTGCTGCCTGGGTTCCACATGAATGCTCACAGCAACTTATGCTCCAGTCCGAAAGCACCAGGGAACCAAACGACTGGAGTACATCAGAAAACCGGAGGGGAACATGGAGAGACGGAGAGACGGTGCACCCAAGAAATGTGTTGGATAACCATATAAACCACTTAAAGTGGCAAACACTCTCAGATTCAGCCCACACACACACACACACACACACACACACACACACAAGCTGGAAGTCCTGACCACATATACAGGAATACAAGCATTCATAAAAGCTTCGTTAACAATTACAGGATTCAGGGGTTATGCTAGGTCAGTCTCGATGGAGGAAGAAATGGACTTGTACATGTGCTAAAAGCATCCAATGAGAAATGCCTCAAAGTCTGATGCCAAGATAAATGAACGTCATCATTAAACTGGGGAAGGTAAACAAACATGTCCAAATAAATACTGAAACGCTCTCGTACAAATCGATAGGGGTGGAAATTCATTTCTTATGCAGCAGGATTGAAACCAGGGACAAGACTGAAACACTATTATTTGAAAGTAGGGTAGTAGAAAATTAATTGAAACATCAAGAATAGCAAAAGAGGATGATAGGTAGATTGAGAGAACGATAGATACAAAGATAGATGGATAGACAGATATGAGAAGAATGAGACAAAGAACTACAGAATGATATAGAATGATAAATGACAGACAAGAGATAGATGGAAAGAATGATAGATTTATTTATTTATGCCATGTCAGCAACAAGGCTAGTTTCATGGCGAAAACAGAATAAACAACAATTCATACAATTGACTATATAAGACATTTCAGATTAAAGACAGAATGATATGAAAGAATGATGTCAAACAGAATGATAGATAGAATGATATATGAAAGCTAAATGAATAAATGTACACTTTATCTTCTATTCTATATTATCTTTATAAAAATAGATTTAAAACAAGCACACGTACTGCGTTAGATTAAACTGGGAAGGGTCACAGCACTTGCATACTGTTGTCGTTTCACTGCTTCTATTGTTCTCCTCGTTTGTAAGTCGCTTTGGATAAAAGCGTCTGCTAAATGAATAAATGTACAAATGAAAGAATGAAGACAGACAGACGTACTTTAAATTACACTTCAGAAAACTTCTCTTGTCATGTTGAGGAACCTTTACTCTGGAAACTCAACTCTTAGTTTATTTCTAGCTTAAAGACACAGACAACAAGCCCAACATCATGTCATCATCGCTACAGTTGCTACTACTTTTAAAACGGCGTCTTATTCTCGGTATTCTGCGTGAAAACATGTGGACGATGACAGCCATCATCAGTGCGACTGAACGCGCAAGAGGAAGAACACACACAACATGCGCCAGATTTACAGCAAAGGCCTTTTTGCTTTGATGCCGCGAACGATGCTAATCCAGACGCGGAGCAAAGACGACACGGGTTAAAAATAAAAAAAACACATGCATCCCCTCCATGAAACGATGCCAGAGGAGCCCATCACACACGGCTCACCCAGAGCTTATGTTAAAGCGCCCTTTTGCTTTGAGGCAGACGATAACAAAGAAAGTCTCAGATCAAATTCTGCCTGATGGGAAGCCAAAAGGAGCGCCGGAGTAAATCAGGAGATCAGGATCGTGGAAGAGGAGAACAAGAAGCTGCTTCACAGTGATACCCGTGCACACCTCAGACTGCACTGGGTCCGCGTTACGGTCATACAAAAATGATCAAATACAAACAACTCGCGCTCAAAACATGCAATGATGGTTATGATGATAATTGCAAGGTTTAAGTTACGTTAGCATTCGCTTTTAGTCCATGCTGAGGCGCAAAATCAACTATTATATTCATTTTTGACCTTGCCCTCTTACCTGTAGTGAAAAATAATCACAGAGGAACATTAATCTGGACTGGATATTACACCGCTTTTTATACAAGACAGTCAAGGTCAGGATGACCAAATCATGCATAATTTATGGATCGTTATACACCTGGCTTTATGTGATGCCTCATATCTCATGCATTTTGGCTAGGAATTCTTATGCAATGAAGCTGTATGTGTTTGGGAACAAATAAATTCAGATTTCAGATAAATTAGGCCTTGAGACAACTGAGATTATTGTCATTTTTAATTTCCAAATGGCATTTTGCACTTAAATTAAAGGGGTGGTTGATTGCTATTTCACTTTTTTCATTTTAAATACTGTGTAATGTTGCTGTTGGTGCATGAACAGTATCTGCAAAGTTGCTGCGCTGAAAGTTCAACGTAAGCGGAGATATTGTCTTTTAAAAATCAGGAAGTTTAATGCCTACAAAAACGACTCGAATGGGACTACAACGAGATACTTCCCGGGTTTTATACGTAACTAACCCATACATTTACATCAACCCTCCCTCCGGAACATGTTCTGCTGTCGAAGAGGAGGAGTTATAGTGGAGAGAGCTGTAGCTGTCAGGTCTTCTGTGTTCAGGCTTCCTACAGACGCTGTAGTTCGTCAACAATGGTTAAAATTTAAGTTTGATTATGTTCCTGACAATTACAATCGTAGTTTAGCTCTCTGTGCTGCGCATTTTACGGAAGACAGCTTCCAGAATCTACACGAGTTCAATGTCGGATTCAACAAGAAACTATTACTCCAACATGAAGCAGTTACAGCTATAAAACCAGAGGCCACAACCTGCAAGTAAGATTTAATCATTTTAAATGTATTTGCCTGTATAATTTAAGACGTAATGTTTTAGTTTTATCAAGGATGTAAAAAAATACCAGCGCTGGCTTTAGTATATGACAGATGCGTACAAACATTTTGGATCCGAATTTGTAATATGTAGAAATTTTGTAAATGTATTTTCCATGTATACTTTATGACGTAATTTTTTGATTTGATCAAGAACGCAAACCAATGCCAAAGCTGTTTGGTTATAGTAGCTAGTTAGTTCGATGTTATTTTGTGTGTATAAGAAACGTGTACAAACTTCAAAAAATTATCGCAACAGCGAACTTCAGCTGCTGTTATCACATGTACACCTAAAGAAAACGACAAACTGAGTAAACTACCGGTAAGTTTTGTGAATAGTTAAACGGTTGTTCATTCTATCAATAAAACAATATCTTTAAAAAACGGTATTACTCAGTCATGTATTCAGTTATATTAAATGTTTAATCAGGGGGAAACCGTACCTCAAAAGCTAACAAACAGTAGCATTTTCAAGTAACAGCGTATGGAAATTCTTTGAGAAAATAATAATAATAAAAAAAAATTACCATTCAGAAACGTTTAGTAAGAGCCGTGTTTGCGGAGGTTCTGCTTGACTCTCTTTATCACCGCTCTCTGGGTCTGATTCTGGCTCAAACTGATGAGGCAATATTGACACCATTACATTTGACCGGGTCCGGAGCACATGCAACTGTCGCCCGTAAAGGTAATGGGCGTGAAGATTCCGGACGCAGTTTAGCCAATTACAACACACCGGCCGAACTAACCAATCTGAGCTCATTGCCTGTTTCTGAGGGAGTGGTTTCATAGACTAAGGAAGTCAACCGGTCGTTCAAATGACAGAGGAGGAAGCGGCTTACAATAAAGGTGAAATTTATGAAAAATAAGGCGTTTTTTAACAAACGAAACACGAAGACATGTTATATTGCAGCCCATAAACACAATCAAGCAAAGAAAAAAGGCAGTAAACCACCCCTTTAAGTTTTAACACATGAATACCATTGTCTCGATTTACATTACGTTCCCACAACCCGCCAAAATAAAAGTTCGGTTTAACTTGAAGATATTGTAACAGAAATATTACTATTGTACAGTAGAATGTAACTTTTTAAATAAAATAAATTGTTAATGTTTTATGCCTTCATTTGATAGCCACACATTTATAAAACATTTCATTGGAAACCTATTATTGTATAAAAAAACTAATATTTAAAATTCAAATTTATCACAGATAAATAAATAAATGAATAAATAAATAAAATAAATATATTTTTTAGCTATATATTTTGGGGGGGGGGGGGGGGGGGGGGGTTGTTACTAATATTTAATTTAACCATTACATCAGAGTCTAGAAAAATCAGAATGAAAAAAGAATGATTTCATAGGGCCCAATATTACAGTTAATAAGCTTGATTAAAAAACAACAACTGAAAAGTGAACGAAGACTAAAGTAGATCAAAGAGATACAAATATAAAAAAAAATTTTTTTTTAATATTATTCATGTCATTCTACCCATATAGCCCTATAGAACATTATAGAGGACTCTTTTTTTTTTAATGATTTCAAGTGAAATTGCCTCTTAAAGTGTTTGTGTTAGAGTTGGAAAATGGATAATTGCATGAATTATTTTTAGGAAAATTAATCAGCAGCCAAAATGTCACTATGATGACTGTCCTAGAACAAGTAAACAATCCATTTAGACATCTTAAATAAATAAATAAAAACTGTTGAACCCTGCTCTGGTCAAAGCTCTGAATCATTTGAAAAGCTTTCTCTGCTACTTTGCAATCCTTGACATATTTAAAGAACATGAAACATTTTTAAAATTAAAGGTTACAACCTCTGACACCAAAAACCAAGGTCCTTTAATGACATCTACGTGAAAATTGATTTTCACTTCAAGGTCCTGTTATCTTTTTGAAGACTAGATATGTAGCATGAGAATAGGGAAGTCAAAGCGAAACTTTACCCCACATGCTCTATAAACATTCATACGTGTGTTATCTGAGACCTTGGAGTGAGTAATAATTAAGCCATTGCTTCCTGTGCAAGGTAAACTGCAGACTGCATCAATAAAGGTGTTAACCAAAGCTTCTCGCCACTATGCTAGGGTGTTATGTGTGATTGTGGTAGCTTTGACGTTGATTACTGGCTCAAGGCCAAAGAGAACTGGGTCCCTCCATCAAAATATAAGATTTGACCATTTTATCATCCATTACTAGGATCACTTAGTAAAGTAACAGCACATCTGTCCCTGTAGTCAATCATTTTATCCCTTAAAACTCATCTTTGATCACCAAAATGACACATTTAAACGTTTTTTGCCTTAAAATATCTTGAATGTAACTCGACACCCTTGCCTCATTTAGTAACGCGGTTCTATGAATATGCATATGAGCCCCGCCTCCACTCACTCACTCAGCTCAGAGATCCACTGGTTGACGATCACACGTTGATCTGATTGGTTACAAGGTAGTTTGTGACGTCAGAAACACCAGCGATTTCAAAGTGTGTTTTTGAGACTGTCTTTGGTTCACTGCAGTTTTAAAGAGGAAATACTCAGCAATGGTGTCGACTTATGGATTTACACATGCTTTGTCTTAAAGCACATTAAAAACACCACATAGACACATAAACAACATTAAAAGCTGCATTTTCACCACAGGGGGACTTTAAAAGGTTAGTTCTGTTGTCATTCACTCACCCTCACACAGTCCCAAACCTTCATGACTTACTTTCTTCTAGATGATACAATGGAAGTCAATGGGGTCCAAAACAACCTTATTGGCTTCTATTGAACTGAAATGTTTTTTGGTGTTTAGCAGAAGAAAAGGAGTCCAACATGTTTGAGGGTGAGTAAATAATGAAAAGTATTAACATTTTTGGGAATCTCCCTTAAACAAGCCACACTGCTCACCGAACCATAAAGTATCATGGAAGCCACAAATAAGAGTCGCCAGCGTCTTTGTGTGGCCTTTTGATTGATGCCTTCCAGAATTCAAAAGCCATGGCAGAAATCAGGCTTGTTTCACACTGTTGTGAATCCGAGTTGTAATGGGAAGTCTGAAGGGGGAGGGAAGTTTTTGGCAGAGGAATGGGTTCCTGTGGGGGATGAGAAAGGGCCTCGGTGTCAACAAGGCACAGGCTGCGAAAGAATCTGAGCAAACTTTTACACAAAGGATCCCCTCAGCGCCCGGGGGCAAGAGAGCCGTTTCACTGGAGAGGTAGTCAAACCAAACCATAAAACGGCTTGAGCGAGAGCCATTAGATCAGCTCGCACTTAAACAAAACACTCTTTCTATAGCAGCCCCCCACTGTCCTATACAGTCTCCCAGTAGACGTGCATGTATGACACACACAGAAAGCAATGGGATATACGCAATTCCCCTTTAAATTCCTCTGAACAGAGATGAAAAATGTTTGGTTTTGCTCCTTGCGGTCCGAACTGTGAGAGCTTTGTTTCAACACTTGGTGGAGTCCATGATAGGACTAATAAAAGGCAACAAGTCTTGCGAATTACCCTGAAGTTGTAAAACCTTCGCTTTCTGATGAGCCAATCCGGATCTCTTTAAAAGTTATTCAGTCAGACAACAATTCATGCTTTAGATGAAATTGTAAAGCACAATGTGTATTTAATCATTTGAATATTCAATTATGCATTGTGTCATGTACACATGTACTCATGTAGATCTCGCAATTGTTAGGAAAAAAAGTCCGAATTGCAAGATGTAAACTCGCAATTGTGGGATAAAAAGTCGCAATTATCTTTTAAAGTGTTTTATATTCGGTGCCTAAACAAGCTCATAGAGTCGTGATCTCGGTTTAAAGCAAAAACAAATCCTGATTGTCAATTTATCCAGAATCGAGCAGCTGTAATTTACAGCAAAAAAAAGTCATTTTTAAAATCATCTGCAACAAAACAACAACATTGTAACACCATTTTAACACTAAATAACACCTGCACTTCCGAACGTTGCAGAATGTTTTCATGCGTCCCAGAATGAGTGCGAAGCTGGATCTGACAGGTCTGGCACTGAGGAAGGGTGGATTGATTATTGTAGCAGTAAATGAACATGCAAACAGCTGTGTGACGCTGTGAGGCTGATCTACAGACGGACGTGGGAGACCGTCTCCCCTGAGAGCTGGATTAAAGGTCATGCTAACACTCGTGGCTAATGGTCACGGGGGAGTCCAGTGTCCATAGAGCCCAACGACACCGACGTCACCATTTAGGCTGATAAACAACTCAAGACTAAAAATATAGCAGCGACGACGGGCCCAAGCCGATGCCTTTAGGTGGGCCCGTCATCGCTACTCGCAGCTATATTTCCGTTTCCATTCTTATTGTGTTTCCACAACAATGTTAGTGAGTAAATCTACTGAAATGGCCACTATAACAGTGGAGTGTGATGTGTAAGATGAGAAAGCAGAGGTTAACGCTCGTTTCACAAATACTCCATGTGCAGTGTGTACGCGGTGCAGGTGCTTTCACATATGCTGTGTGCAACTGATTCGCGGCTGTACCACAAACACATACTCACTATTTTTATTTCAAATCCAGAAGTTATCAGCAACTTTTATTTAAAAAAAAAGTTTAGTCAGCATTGAGATTCCCTTTGTACACATATACACAGTCTTTAATAGACATATTCACGTTTAAACACAATTTAAACAACGTATTATTCAATGCATTACTTCTATATAGATTTATATATAGCCCTTCCAGGGCTTGAGCCCTAATAAAGACTCCTATGTGAAGGAAACCATTGGATATTCCTTTTTTGTTTACACTACTGTTGAAAAGGTGAAGAAATTAATAGTTTTATTAATTAAGAATTTTCTTGAGCATCAAATCATCATATTAGAGTGATTTCTGAAGGATCATGTGACACTGAAGACTGGAGTAATGATGATGAAAATTCAGCTTTGATCACAGGAATAAATCACTTTTTTTATGGAAGCTTGTTTCCGCCCCAGAATAAAAAATAAAAAAGGTAATTGCGACATTTTATCTCACAATTCTGACATTTTTTTTCCTCACAATTGTATAATATAAAGTCGCCATTCTGAGGAAAAAAAGTCAGTCTTTTTTTCCTTAGACTTGGTCTTAACTCGCAATTCTGACTTTATTTCTCTCAATTCTGACTTTATTTCTCTCAATTCTGACTTTATTTCTCTCAATTCTGACTTTATTTCTCTCAATTCTGACTTTATTTCTCTCAATTCTGACTTTATTTCTCTCAATTCTGACTTTATTTCTCTCAATTCTGACTTTATTTCTCAGAATTGCGAGATATAAAGTCAGAATTGCGAGTTAAGATGTAAACTCACAATTGTGAGAAGTCGCAATTATCTTTATAGCAGAAACAAACTTCCATACATTTTACTAATATCTATCTATCTATCTATCTATCTATCTATCTATCTATCTATCTATCTATCTATCTATCTATCTATCTATCTATCTATCTATCTATCTATCTATCTATCTATCTATCTATCTATCTATCTATCTATCTACATAGACATTTTTTTTTAAATCAAAATAATGCTTTTACAATTTGACTTTTTTAATCAAGATAATTAAAAAAAAATCTTAACGACCCCAAACTTTTGAACAGTAGTGTCAATTAATGTTGGGAGAAATGATCAAAATCTCTAACAGAATCAGTCCGGAAGAGTTTATGAACACTTCAGATCCATTTAATAATGTCCCTTAAAAAGACATACGCTCTTAGAAAGCCCACTCAACTGTGAACCAATCAATGGCCTGTTCTGCAAATTCCTTTCAGTGAACATGTTTTCCTGGCGCCGCATGGAGAAGGAGTGAAAGACGCTTTTCCGATTCTAAATCCCACTTATTAATTCATACTCTTCAAGATCTCATTGACAGGCTTTGGATCAAACGGAAAAAAATGTTGTGTTCTGTTTTTCTCAATGACTGCCAGTTCTATCGCTACGGCTTGGACTAGATTTTCACATTCAAAACTTAACTTCAAAGCATGCTACTTTTCTCTCTCCAAGAGCTGGTTGTAGAAACACTTAGAAATTAGTAATAACTGACTTACACCAGTTTAGTCTGCAACGGCCGTTCCCGAATCCGCCTGGTGGTCTTTTACTGTGGCCGGAGGGAATATTCCGGTGTTAATCCCACTGAAAGTGGGTCAATGAGTCGAGGGACGCGGATCCCAGACAAATGGACAAAACCCACACACAAATACACATAGCAAACCTGCTGGGATAAGATCTACGCCTCAACCTCTCCAATATTTCAATGAGTTTTTAATGATTAAAAAAATCATTAAATTACAGCAGAAACCTTCAAAAGCTCATTTGTGAAGGAAACACTTCAAACTGAACAACACACACAAATTACCTCCTCGCTTTAACATGCAATTTATCCAAGGCTGCGATCAGATAAAGCCTGTCTTCGCCCAAGCACATTATGCACAGAAAATATATAATCAACTAACAGTAATTAAGCAGAACTCTATTCAGGCTAATTACCTCACATTAGGATTTGTCACACAAGCTCGGGCCCCTACTTTATCTGACTGAGGTGAGATCATGAAAAATTCATGATTTATTATTAATGTGACAAGACAACAGAAACAAATAACAAAAACAGTGGGATAGCGCAGACAGAAATGCCTAATTTTAAACAGGTTCAACCACAGTGTTCACTACAGCCCTTCCATGAAAACAAACACTAATGCTAGGGATGCACAATATATCAGCCACCATATCGGTATCGGCCGATATATGTTTTTTTTTTTTTTTTTTTTATGTTATCGTTATCAGCCTGATGAGAAAATGTGGCCGATATATTAAAGCCGATAAATAATAGATTATTTCCTTCAGCTGAGACGCTTCAGATGCGCACTGTTCAACATGATGGTTTTTAATTGCTTGAAATATGATTGAAATCACTTCAAAAAGGAGTGATTAATCAATGCAACATGTGCAGCGCATGTCTGTCATTTAGGCCACATAAAATTATAATGAGAACATCATTATAATTGTGTGTTCGGGACATGAATTTTAATGATGAGACTTTTGCTTTTGTAATCAGGCTCTCAAAAATGATATAAAACTTTGGATTTATCGGCCGATATATCGGTTTTCAAATATAAAGAATTATCGGTTATCAATATCAGCCAAAATTTTTATACCGGTGCATCCCTAACTAATGCAACTTTATCCTATTTACCAGTGTAAAGCTGACATTCAGCAGAAAGCCATCCATCAAACTACACAGGTGGGGAAACTGGTTTGTTTCGCAATGATTAAAGAGGCTAAGAGCAGGAATAAGAGATGAAATATTAAATTAGGTCCTTGCGGTGTCCTTGAATGCCCTGGTGAGGAGAAGCTAAGGGACACAGTTAATGAAGTCTGAAAAATCTGGTTAGGTATTAAAGGAGAAACAAAAAAAAAACACAGATACTGTAAGGGAACAAATGTTGACATTGCAAATATTACCCTACTACATCTACGCAGTGACTCATTTTCCAGGAAACAAGATTAGGACGGAAAAAAGAAAGTTTCAGACTATGACTGAGTCTAATAGCAGACTGAATATCGGTTGCAGAAAGGGGATTTGAAATCATTTCCTTCATCTGTATCAGATCAATGTGACAACTTCCACAAATCACACCGAGGCAGATTGGATTTCCTCCACTCGTCCAGCTGGGGAAGTGACCAGCGCTGTGCTTTTGTGATGGAGAACTGAATGAATCTATTGTTTAATAACGCTTGGCACTGCTGAGTTATTCCAGCTTGGTAAATTCCAAACCGTGGCATGGAGGAATTTCAATCGCTGGGCCAAGTCTCAAAGACGAGTCTGGCATGGACCAGTGGTGCCTGAAGCCATTCAGATGCAAGTCATTTTAAAAGCTGGCAGCGAAAGGTGGATTTGCAGTTATCATTGAGAACATGCTGAATTTAGGGGTAAAAATCACACCCTATAAATTGTATTGTTATATATTGCATTGATATATTGTATTTACCATCGTATATTCTGCATAATTGGATGTTTTTAAATAAACACTGACAAAATACAAGTTTGAAATAAGTGATCACTCGGATTTAGATCTACCTACACTGTATTTACATGACGTGTTCACAGGCAAATTTGCTTTATGTATTTCCCGTATCGAAATCAGGCTCATATAAATGTCAGGAAACACGATTCCTGGCTGCATGTCAATATCCACGGATCACTGGATCTTTGGTAAGTTGTAAGGAACACTATATCAAGTCCGACCTTCATTTTAAACTAATAATCGTTCGTTTTCCCTATTAAATCCAGTCACTCAGCAGCTCTTCTGCCACTCAGTCCGACTGAGGGAGTGTGATCATTGCATATACACGCTATAACATATTTTTGAGACTGCCAAAGAAACATTGTCAAATTGCAAATACCAACAATAAACCAAATTAAAAAAAATTGCAGACCCGTCAAGCTGGGTCATTTTTGCATGGCTCAGCTCGCTCATGTTCCAAACAGCTGTTCTGCCCTACAGACACACACACACACACCAATTAACAGCACCACATCCTGCTGAGAAGCACCTCGGCAGCATCATGGGAGGGAGAAACATGGTGCCAAAAATATCTGCACACCGACCAGCATTAGAGCCATGACTAACCAGGAGTGAGTGGGATATAGAGCGCTGACTGAGTCTGAAATCCCATTAATGAGCACTCAGGCTGTTTTGAAGTGATATGCACCAGGTAATTACCCTCACAATGTATCAGAGAATTCTAACGGATTGTGATTCAATCTGCTTGACTATGCAATCCATCCATTTTAGAGATTGGCAACAGTTAAAAGTGGATTATTGATTAACTTCTATCTGTTTAATCAGAAATCGTGGCTAGCGTGACCGAACTACTTGTGAGCGTGTAAACATTTCAGGACAAAAAAAGATTCCAATTATGGTTTATTTACACTGGGGTCAGCTTTCTAATTACGCAGGGTCGTATGCCCATTCTCTCTGCTGAGAAGAGTGTTACATTTCGAGCATATGAGACGTGTCCAAACATATCCAGATTGGATTGCTGCTAACTTGCTATAATATCTGAGATTTGGGTAAAATTCCCATGGTGGAGGTGTTTTACAATGAGTGCAATAGAGTTGGGATATTAAAAACAGCTCACTACCATACCTGAAATGTGTTTGTCATGTCAAATGGCTTTCTGAAGCAATAAAAGTGTCGCAATCCGGTGTAAAAACACAGCTCTGCTGGTCTCCATGGCACATGAAGCAGTGCTTCAGAAATATTCAAGATGACACAATTCACTGAAACAGCTTGTGTAAAAATGGCACATTGCTGGCTAAATTGGACAGCACGATGATTTACAAAACATCTTTCAAGTGGCCCAGCCGTGTCCAACTGGTATTCTAAGTTATAATCACAATGGCAAGAAAGTGTAATTATGAAACAAGTACACACTTAGTATTTATGTAATTATAGAGTAGACATTGCAAACAATAAAGTAAATTGTGACCCAGTTTGCAACGTAAAGGCAACTTTCCCATACAAAACTTTACCATGGTAACCAATTTCACAAAATATCACAGGCTTTTGACTTTGTGTGCTTTATCTAAACGTTCCTTTAAAACCTCAGGTTAAGGCCACTTATGTCTCCGAGTTAAAAGGATACATCACTGAAAAATGAAAATTGTTATTTTCTCTCCCTCAAAATGTTCCAAACCTATATGAGTTTCTTCTGTTGAACACTAAAGATGATATTTAGAAGAATGTTGGTAATCAAACAGTTGATGGCAGCCATTAATAGGAAAATTATACTATGGAAGTCAATGGCTGCAAGTTACAAACATTCTTTAAAAATATATTCCTTTGTGTTCAACAAATGAAAGAAACTCATACAGGTTTTGAAACTCATACTTGAGGGTGAGTAAGTGATGACAAATTTTATTTTGGGGTGAACTATCCCTTTAAGCAAGGTTTCACATTTGGTATTTAAAAACCGCAATCTGGGTTGGTACTACAATGTCATAGAGAGTAGTTTAGCAACAGACAACCAATCATAAAATGCATAGGTGTTTACCTAATTAAATATGGCGAAAAGCCTACTTTCGCGCGCTGTCGCGCGCTTAAAAAGTTTTAAACGTTAAAACCGTTAGAACAGTGACGACAACCAAAACAGACATAGGGTAAATGGCGACATTTTCACAGGTAAGCTATTAAGTTATTAGAATGGAGGACAATAAAATTAATTGGATTAATAGGCTATTCGTAGCATATTCATCCAGTCAATGTTACTGACCTCATACATTTTCAAATAAAATTTTTAACTTAGGTAAACTACTGAAACCTGACTAACCAGGAGAAATGTAAGTAACGCAGCGAAGGTTAACCCATTGCTAAGTGTAACTAGCTAATTTTTGTCACTTTAAATTTTAACTTAAGTTCCATGTGGTAAAAAACAACAACTATTGTAGTATTATGATTGACAGGGAAATTTCTGAAATATCGCGACCACATGAGAAAAACATAAATTTGAGGACTTACTTGTCATACTCGGCGTTGTCCTGGTCACATCGCGCGTCCTTATGTTTCTGCCAGTCTTTGCCATGTTTGCAGGTGGTGAGAAGAACTACATCCTCCGCGTTATGAACATGATGTAAGGCATTCCTCGTGTCCGAGCCGATGCCAGTCAAATAGCGTTTCCCCTTAAATACCAACATATACTTTCTAAAAGGTGGAATGGTGTTGTATTTCAAGTACCCCCTGTCCCCTCCGGTCCTTGGGTGATCCTTGGAGAACAACGGGATGGATATGTCAAAGTTAGGTCTGAAGTTCTCCATACTGATGCTTGCTTTGGCCAGCATGGCCTGACCAATGTCAAAGCCCAAGTCTTCCGTGTAGTCAGGCCATGTGCCCGAATACAAATTAAATATGAGGTGATTTCTACCATTGTTCCAAAGAGGCAAGCTCTGCACCTTGGTTTTGAGATTGTGCACGTACTGTGGCGATAATTGGTCTCGATCAAGAGTGTCCAAGCTCAGGACGAACAAACACGCTTGACCAGGGTCAGAAGTGTAAAACCTAGAGCCCTCGATGGTGGATAAAATGTTCTGGTAACTTTCCGAGATCTTCTCGCCCTTCTGCTGCGGATACACGTAGACTTTGAATCCGTTCCTTTGACATAGAGTGAAGTCGAAGCATGATTGCATGCGGCACCGTTTGCCCTTGTAAACGCTCGAGTTAACGTCTCTCTTCTGCCTGGGCGATATATGCACGTTATATTCCTCCGTGTCCGAATGGTCCCACGGGATGAAGTGTTGTAAGGGATCGGAAAAGTGCGGCCACGGTTGATCGGGACGATTATATCCATGTCGGCTCCTGGACCCCGTGGCCGCCGGACCCGGGACCGACCCTCCTCCGAAGTAAAAGAGCAAAACTAGAAAGGCGCCAGTCAAGAGCGAGATCAGATATCGTTTTTTGGCCTGCATGTGTCCAGATCGCGGTGTTTGCAAATAAATCTCAAGTTTGTATCTCAGCAGAAGCAGCCGCACCACCTCCTCCAGCTATAGTACCGCTCCGCCATCTTCCAGCCTGCGAGGATTTACAACTCTTCAGATTCCGATCAGCAAACAGCAAGCGATTGATCCAGCGCATGTGGGCGATTTTACATCGGGCTCCTCGATCTCCCTCGTCTGTCTAGTACTAGCGACATTTCACAGTGCAGCCATTACCTACAGCAAACGCGCCGGTTTTGATAATTATAAACACACAATCAGGTATAAATACTCGCTGATTTAGTTTTCCCGCGGCGGATTAATAAAAACGCAACGAAACGCGTCGCACCGGAGAGTTGCGGCGGCACTGACTCATGGGGTCTTTGGAGAGCAGGGGGTCCCGTTGGAAAACATGCAAAGTCGTAAATAATAATACAACGACCGAGGTTTATCTCCGATGCTTTGCGTTTCCAAACCACACGTCCAGGCTAAACTAAAGCGTAACTCCATGCATTCACCTCAGAAACAATAACACACACGGGGCAGATCAGCGTAACCTCACGAATCCCTGCATTTCTCTTATTCCTGCGCTCTCAGTGGACCTTCACACACGCAAGAAGTGGATTTCCTCTTCATCGGGACACCGGCTCTGGAAAGCGACGTTTCCCGTTTAGCGAGAAAAACACGGGCGAGTTTCACAGGATGTTTCCTCAGTGGATAAAAATCAAATCTGAGTTCCTTGATTCGCGAACCCAAACACCTATTGCTCAGTTGTTCCGATTGTTACTCTGTTACATTCCAATCCCGACACGACGCCAGTGTGCGTGACGTCACGTCATGGTGCATCGTGCGTTTTCATTGGAAAGAGCAACCGGATGGGGCGGGGCTTCTACAGCACCCATTCATTCCCATAGCAGAGCTTCTCACAGAATGTGGACTTCGACTTCTAACCACTACACATTAAAACAATACTAACTTTTTTTTAATGTAGATATTTTCTTTTAATTCAGCTTTCACTAAATCATTTTGCCCTATAATAACATTACCAAGTCAGAGCAGGATTCGTTCTTCAAATAGAACAGACAGTTATTTCAATTCCATTTAAAGATTTATGTTAGTAAGTAAAAGGTAGTAGTTAGTAGAAGGGCAGTGGAAGTGGATTTTTTTTAATTATTATTTTCTCTTTTTACCTCTCTATGCTATTATTATTTATATTACATTTCTAGCATGATTATGTGGTGATTAATTTTTTTCTTTGTGATGATGATGTTATTAGAGTCATAAAAGCTTTATTTGCATGAGTTATGTACAATATTGCCAACACAGTACTTGAAATAGACAAAACAGAAAAGTAATATAGCTTAAAATAGAAATGAAGTGAAATGAAGGGAAGCATAGGTGAAAGGAACCAGGTAAAAGACAAAACACCCAAACACTAAACTTTGTTAAAGTTTTTATCTGACAAAATTAATTGGCGAGAATTATTATTATTATTATTATTTTACTATGCAAAAAAAAAGTGTAGAGAAAAACAAATAGCTAGCAGGAAAAAGCATACATTAACAACAACATAATGAGTTATTAATATTTTGGGGTTCTCTTGTTATAGCATGTGTTCAAAATTTCTGGCCAAAAATTATGGCACACAATCTGGCATGTTTCACTGCATTATCACAAATTAAACAATTGGCTCCAAGAACAACTATGCACTATTTATTGTTATTGTTATTGAGAGTCAGAGTCAAAAAAGCTTTATTTGCATGACTTATTTACAATATTGCCCATACAATACTTGAAATAGACAAACTGAAAATAATATATAGCTTAAAAAAGAAATGAAGTAAAATGAAGGAGAAAGGAACCAGGCAAATAAAATAGAAAACAGCCGAAATTAATTTACATATAACAAATGCTATGAACAGGGAGTGATGGATCAATAATAAATGATCATCACAGTTGGTGCAGATTCTGCCAAATGAAATGTGTTTTTCATTGGTTTGGATATCTTGGAATAACTTTTGATATTGCCTTAGATTAAACCCCCATTATAATGACTTAGTCATTATAACTAATTAATAAAAAATAACTACTGATGAACAATCACTGATAACTCTCACCATTTCTGGACAAATGACTTATTTGCTGTTTATTTAACTAATAACTGAAAGAAGACAGCTGGATTACCCAACGGATTTGCTTTTATATCTTTCTGCTGATAAGAAGCCCGGCTCTATAGCACTTCCTCTTCCCAAAGCCTCTCGAAGCTTGTGATAAAAAGCCCCAAATTTGGGCCGCTGTAAACAAATACCCGTGTCTGAGCGGGGTAAGCCGTGAGTTCAGAGAGTTCTAAGCCCTAGGAAAGACAAAACACCCTTTGAGAGTCCTCTACCCTCCACTGTTCCAGGATCTGATAAAGCGCTCGAGATGATGTAACACACTGCATTCCCTGAGTATTGTGGGAAGGGCTGGGCTCAGTGATATGGAGACGCTGCACAGGTGAATGTCGGAAGACCACAATAGGAACACCTAATAAAAGGGATATGGAACGCATATACAAACGCTTAATGAAGCCAACATCAACTGTACTGAAAGATTAATGCCTTTCTAAGAGGATACATATAAATCATGAGAGTAAAAAAAAAAAATCAATAACAGACATATTGTGGTGGGAAATCTTTCTTTGGCCATAGAACATTGAAAACAAAAAATGTACAATCATTTTAAAAATAAAAGAATTATATAAAGACATATATTTTAGTTACACAACTAAAATGTCAACAATAATAATAATTAAATATATTTAAATAAAATCAGCATCATAATAATAATTTAAATAAATACATACATTTAAATATAATAATAATAATAAAATAAAAAAAAGTAATACATTTAAATAATATAATATAATATTTTAATACAATAGTGGCCAAAGGTGATATCCAGAGGGGATATTTGATTTTATTGTTCCAATGATCGAAATATGAGGAATTAATTTTATATATATATATATATATTTTTTTTTTTAAATATGAGGGAAGAATAAACACTAAACTTGGTTAAGGTTTCATCTGACAAAATTATTTGGTGACAAAAACGCAAACAACAGCTATACAGGTTTACTTTTACTACATGCAAATAAAAGTGCATAGAAAAACAAAAAGCTGACAGAAAAAAGCTTGACTACAACATAATCGGTAATTAATATTTAATATGAATATTTTTTTTAACGTGTGTTAAAAATTTCTGCCCAAAAATGATGGTGTTTCATTGCGTTGACACTAATAAAAGCACAACCACAAAGTAAGGCTTAGAAAACTTTATTAATATTTAAATTTTGAATAAAGAGTGAAGATGTAAATTTTCCTAGGCTTGCCTCTACTGTATAATACTTCTTTCTCGACTGTCTGCAATAGGTATCATTGATGCTGCTCTTCAGTGGTTAACTTCATATCTATCGGATAGACAGCAATTTGTTAGGATAGGTGAGAATCGATCCTGTACCGTCACTATTTCTCATGGTGTACCTCAAGGTTCTGTACTTGGTCCTCTTTTATTTCTCATTTATGTGCCGCCGATAGGACAGATCATCAGACGGCATGGTCTCAACTTTCATAGTTACGCTGATGATATCCAAATTTATTTCACGGTTAAACCTAACTCAGCTTGTCCACCCGCTTCTGTTATCTCTTGCCTTCAGGAACTTAAAACATGGATGTCTGATAGCTTCTTACAGCTAAATGCTGGCAAAACTGAAATCCTGTTGATTGGCCCTAAATCACAGAGTTTACCCCGGCATGACATTTTCATTGATATTGATGGTGTCCAGATTAGGCCTTCAAAAACTCTGCGGAATCTGGGAGTTTTGTTCGACTCTGTCGTAGATTTTTCCCTAAACCTAACTAAGTCCTATCTCATCTGACCTAAGCCTACCTGGGCCTATAATATTTATACTCTAGCGCGCCTACACGTCGGCTGAGTACAACCCTATACCCTAGCGCGTCTACACATCGACGTCGGCTGGGTGCTAATACCTGTTCCCCTAACTAGCTTACTTCCTGCGCAGGAATAATCGACAAACAGACCTCAGCAAATGTCCTTTAAATGCTTTAATCACGGCCAGGAAATCTTCCCGAGCAGTTCTCAGGGAATCTCTCCCAAGAAGCAGCAAGACCGGAGGATCTCAGACAAATTCCATTGAGAAACCCACCAACTAAAAGAACACAACAGGATTTGATTGGTTTTCATAGACAAACCCTTCTGGTACCAGGTAAAGCAAACTTTGTTTTAATGATTACTTCATTGTTAATCACAAGGTTCAAATTTAGTCATCTGTCTAGTTTCAATTCCCAAATGTGTTATTTTTACACTCACACTACCAAAGTAAAAGGGGTATGGCAACACAACATACAACATTCAAAAACACAGGACAGAATATTTTAGTGCATTGTGTTTCAAAGTGTTATCATGTTAGGCCTGAAAAGAGAAGTAACGTTAGATGTTAGAAACATGGTTAGTTTAATATACAGTTTACTATTTCATCTATTAAAAATCTACCACAACTCCTTGTTACGTTTTGACTCACACATCGGTCAGATTGTTAAATCCTGCTTCTTCCACTTGCGGAATATTGTTTGTATGCGCCCCTCTCTTAATTTTGGAAATGCTGAAACTGTTATCCACGCGTTTATAACCTCCAGACCTTTAAATCTCAACTTAAAACTCATCATGATCAGTAAATAATCATTTTCCTCTACACTTCTCTGTCTTCCACTTTTTCAGTATTTATGTTACATGTTTACTTTATCGAAATTGATGTTTTCTCTGATTCTATAACTTCTCATGTTAATTATTTGTAGTTATTTGTTGTCTCCATCTGCTTTTCTGCTTGTTTGATTGTTATAATAAGCAGATTGCTTGTCTCTTTAGCCCTATTCGCACAGGATAAGTATTACCTGGTGACCTCTAGTCATGTGTAATAATTGCGGAGGTTGTCTGTGATCTTAATCCCGTGCGAATCGGCCATGTCTGTGATTTGTAAAGTAAAAATTCCCCTGCAAATGACCTTCCATATTTCGCCGAACACCGAGGTCCTGTGATTAAATTAGTCCTGATTTCTGTCTCTGTGATTTGGCGGGGTCCTTTATCATTTTTCAAGGTTTTTGTTTCCTGTGCACTTTTTTTTATCCACCTTTCGTGAAGAATGAAGTTGGAGTGTTTTGATAGTATTTTGGGTGCTGTGTCATATCACTATACACCACATGATACAACTATACAATTTGCAGAAAGAGAAAGCTGAAAACCATCAGAAGAGCAAAAACAAAAAGAATGATTAGATGGAGATGGATGACAGCATGTGGTAAGGAACATTCTTCTGTTTATGATATATCATACAGCTATAATAACTACAAGACATTTCCAAGCAATAGCCTATTACCCTGGTAATCCAGAGTTCTCGCGAGAGCACAAGCTGAATTTGCTCAGCGATTTACTCTGGTGTCGAGTAATGATGCTCATTTAATATGCCCTTGTATCCGAGCTGCACCAATCACAGCGGGTTATCCAATATAGGCGGAGCTAAACAGATGACGACAGCGCTGTGATGTCGAAGTCATTAGTAAACATTGCAAGATGGCTCTGGATGAACACTAGTTGTTTGAAACGGCTTTGGCCGCTACAATGAACGAGTTAGACTTGGCTTTTTATCTAAAAGAGGAACAGAAGGCGGCGCTCAAATCGTTCCTTTGCAAGAAGGGCGTTTTTGCTGTTTTGCCGACCGGATACGGTAAGAGTCTAATCTACCAGTGAGCTCCACTGGTAGCTAAGCGTATGGGGCTTGTTGTGATTGGTCGTAGTGTTATCCAATTGCGTGCAGTGAGATTTTCAAATGCATGCTTGGTGCCGCCCCTCAAACTGGCCGAGTTTCATTAGTCGATGCCAGACCATTAATCTTTCAGATTTAGGTCTGGATTTCCAGGCTATATTGACATCATATCCGGGAGATAAGTCAGTAAATTCGAGTAAAATCACAGGCTTTGCTTATCCCGTGCGAATGCGCCACACGAAATTCAGAAGTGGGGGGGGTCATTTCTAAATCACACGTGGTCCCCAGATGATACTAATCCAGTGCAAATAGGGCTTTTGTCTGACAACGGTTTGTATTATTTTGGGAAGCGACCTTGGGTTCTTGAAAGGCGCTATAAAAATGAAACATATTATTAATAGAATCTGCCATTGTCTTGTAAAATGTTTAAAATAAAGCATGGAAAAGCAGCATGTTTCTGTTTGATGTCTCATAGCTGTGTATTGTTGATGTCTTTCGCATTGTTCATGCTTGCACACTCTATTGTATTTTTTTATCTCGCCAAAGCCAAACAAGCACAGCTGTTTAGCCGCAGTGCCATGGCTATGCTTTCAGGGGATGTGAATATGTCAGGATCCCGTTCGAGAGTTAAAGAATCAAGCAGCGCTCCGTGACTAACACAGACATAGCCGTTGAGTAGGTGTGGATTCTGAAGTCCTGCTCCTCTTGTTTAACTCTCTCTCTGGTGCCTTCCAGGCAAATGAAGCTTTAGAAGAAAAAGAAAAAGCACAAAACTGGCACACAGCGTCTTTAACGCATGAGAGTGGGATGGCGAGATACCTCCTCGTTGCTTTATTTATTTAAAATGACCTTTCCGTACTGGAACGGAGTTCGCTCTTGGCAATGTGAAGGTTTAAATGTTGGAAGATGTAGGAGGGGAGAGCATGCAGAAACCAAACCCAAGAGGGAGAGAGAGAGAGAGAGAGAGAGAGAGAAAGAGAGAGAGAGAGAGAGAGACTCCAGGGAGAGCAAGGCAGTAAATGAAGCAGAACAGGTTAGATGTGTTGATAGGTTTTTGTCCTCATTAAAAAAAAGCCAAGATCTTGACTTCTGAACCCCTTCATTTGTATTCTGTGGCAATTTATTCCGCACAGATTTAGACTGGAGAATTGGGTTAGATTGCGCTGGTGAAATGAGAGTTTCTTTGCTAAACTCCAGCCAGAGGATTCTTCACATTTGGCTCTGTGTTTTCAACTTACATGATTAAAAGAGAGAGAGAGAGAGAGAGAGAAAGCAAAAGTAGAAGAAGAACGATGCCCAGAAGGACAGCGGTACTTCAGTTTTCAGAATGAGTCATGAAAAATTACCATTAATTTAACAGCTTCATAAACAAAGCTACTTTTTTCTGTAATTATTATGCATGCAGGTTCATGAGCTCATAATTAATTAATATTCAGGTGAAGGGTGTAATTCGTGCACCACTAACTAACATGGCAAAATTAATGATTGTTTTCATACTGGTTTTCTCAACATTCTGCCCAGTTTGCCATTGGTTGGGGAAACGGACAGTTGCCATGCTGAGTGTTTAAAGTCCCCCTGTGGTGAAAATCCAGCTTTTAATGTAGTTTATGTGTCTATGTGGTGTTTTGAATATGCTTTAAGACAAACCATGTGTAAATTCATAAGGCGACACCATTGCTGAGTATTTCCTCCTTAAAACTGCAGTGAACCAAAGACAGTCTCAAAAACACGCTTTGAAATCACTGGTGTTTCTGACGTCACAAACTACCTTGTAACCAATCAGATCAACGTGTGATCGTCAATGAGTGGATCTCTGAGCTGAGTGAGTGAGGGATTTTAACATCAACAAAAATTACACACTTTTCTTTTTAAATCCAAAGATTTCACTGGGACAGGAAGAAATTTAACATTTGGCATGCTGTGCCCTCACACACACACACACACACACACACACACACACACATTTACAGTGTCTTTGATGACCAGCAGTGTGAATGTTAATGCATTACCTCCTCAGGCTGAGATCAGTGCAAGCTTTCCTCACAGCCTTTGAACTTCCTTTTGTTTTCTCTCCCAGTCATCAGGGTTCCCAGACACAGAGCAGGAAAAGTTATCTGGATGGATGCCCTGTCAGCGAGGGATCCTCAGATCTTCCTGTGTATGCATTCTCACAAACATTCGCACACACACACACACACACACACACACACACACACACACACACACACACACACACACACACGTTTACTTAGCTATCTAAATTGGGACAATTCCATAGACGTTGATTTTTCAACTGTACAAACTGCATATTCTCTCTCCTTACACTAAACCGACCCCTAAACCTACTCATCTCACACACACACACACTAACCCGAACCCTAAACGTACCCATCACACAAAACTTTCTGCATTTTTACATTTAAAAAAAAACTTTTTTTTTACATCCCTGAAGGAAGGTTTTTGGAGATTTTGTCAGGTTATGGTCACTTATATATTTAAAAAATATAGTTAGGAACACACACACACACATATTCTCTCTCTCTCACACACAAACTTAGTCTTGTCACTTTTGTCTCTCTTCCCTTAATGCACATTGCCTGTTCTGTTGGGATAAATATGAGAGTTTTGGGGAATTTCTAGATAACTCATGGTTCATCACACACAGTTCAGAAGTGAGATGATGGGAAAGTCATGAAATCAGTCAGAATGAGTCGAGGGAGTGTTTGGGTGGATACAGACACTACAAAGCCATCCACTGAGTTAACTCATATTTATTCTGTTAGCAACTTGAGGGGAATTCTTCATTTTAAAGAGACAGCACAGAATTATTTGTCTCTGATCATTTTGTTTTAAAGGCATAGTTCACCTAAAACTGATAATTCTGTCAGCATTTGCTCTCCTCATGTCCTTCCAAACCAAAACGAAGATATTTTAATGAAATCTGAGAGCGTTCTGTCCCTCCATTGATAAACTATTCACCCAAAACTCACACCGGACGTGAATAGTGCGTCAAATTCGCGCTTGCCGCATCTAGATATACGCTTGACCACTTTGTGTCCATTCGCGCGTCAAGAGGCAAAAGTTTCGAAACCCGTTGGCGACCATCTTTTTACAAGATGTCTGATGTTGATTGATCATCATGATCATCTCCAGCTTTGGAGAGCAGAACAGCGGCATAGGGGTCATCGTCGCCGTACTTGGGTCCACCGAGACCCTCCGGAGGCGTACCCAGTTTGCCGAGTTTCACCATTTGCTCCAGGAGCTGTGCCTGGATGACGGCCGCTATCAGCGGTGCTTCCGCCTGTCCCGCGCCCAGTTTGATGATCTGTTGTCCCGCATCGGAGCGAGGATCACCCTCGCCCTCACCCACAAAAGTAATTAACCTGTCCTGTGATTTTTCTTTCTTTCTCACACAACACTGTCCAGACACGAACTATGTTCTTATATACTAAAATATATTGGTTGTCTTTACATTAGAATAATAATGTTTCATATAATCTGGATTTAGATATGGAATAAATATCATTCAATACAAAATGAATATGTCTCATATATTGAAATCAAGTTTTTATGTGATAAAATATTTACTTTGTTTTTACTTTTACCACGTGACAGCAGCAAGCAGGCCCCTGATTGGTTAACGCGGCGCGAATTGACGCAGAAGTTCAGATTTTTCAACTCGGGCGGCAGACGCGAATTCGCGTCAAACGCGTGAATGCACAAAAAGCACTACATAAAATCACTCGCGCGGCAGCGCCTGATGCGCTATTCGCGTCCGCTGTGAACGCACCATGACACTTCAAAACATTCATAAAGAGATGGTAAAATAAATCCATATGAATCAGTTGAGCTTCTCTTTATGTTTGGTGATCAATGTTTATATGTGAAATATGAATATATGTTTATATAAAAGGCATTTTTGTTATGTTTTTTTGTTTTGTTTGTCTTTTTATACCACTTATAATGTTCATAAATAATCATAATTTAGTGTTTTGATCATTTTGAATTAACAGGATGTTTATGTTTCAGTGCCTTTATTGTAAACACATGAAATAAGTGTCAGCGCTTTGTTGCATGTTTTGGGTTTGCGTCCAATTTAGTTTTTAACAACCCAATTTTTCAAATATTAGTATTATTACAGGATCACAAAACAATCTGCACTGTAATGCACCAAACAAAATGTTAAAGTAAAATTCGTACACAAGATAACATCACAAAACACAATGTATGGCATAAACAAGCAATAACCAAGTCATTTCTGCCAATTCAGCACTGCACTTCTGCGACTCAAACGGTAACACAAATATTAAAATAATTAACACACAAATCGTCACAATCATCATTGATTGCTGATTTCTGATTTGATGATTTCTGAAGGATCATGTGACACTGAAGACTGGAGTAATGATGCTGAAAATTCAGCTTTAATCACAGGAATAAATTACACTTTACTATATATTCACATAGAAAACAGCTATTATAAATTGGAAAAATATTTCACAATATTACTGTTTTTATTTTTATTTTATTTTTTATTTAACTCTATTTTTAATTAAATGCAGCCTTGACGAACAGTAAAATATCTTACAGACCCCAAACTTTTGAACAATAGTGCAGATCAAACTCTTGTATTTCTCATGATATGACCATTTCAAAATATTATCAATTCTATCAACAATACAGAATTACAGATGCCTGTCATCTCAGGGCTGGAATCATATAATCTGACAAATCAAAAATAATTTTCAGTCAACAGAAGACAAACAGAGAAGTTCACTGTGATTGAGAAACAATATGACGCACACATAAAAAAGCTCAAACTGACAAGTGTGGACATGTAAGGCGACTCATGAGACGTGACAGCGAGGATTAATCATGTATCTTCGTCACGTCGCCCGTGAACACAAACAGACCCAAACACAGCATCTTCAACTCGTCCTCGGTGTCACACCCCTGCATTAACAATTCACATGCTTAACTAAACTGTGAACATGATGAAAGCCTTTTTAAAGTCAGCCAGGCGAAGCTATCAGTTGGAGAGTTGGTAAAATAATTTTAAGATTGCTTTGTGCTTTTCTTTCACTTTGCAAACTGACTTAAAGGCCCACTGAAGTGCCTTGAAACACGCAGCGTTATTCAGTGTTTTGATGTAATTTCCGCTGAAACAGGAAGACAGGGCGGGGCATAACGAGCAGCTCCTCCCCTTTTTATAAATAGCCAATAGCGTTTGGTTTATATCACAGCTCGGACAGATCTCGGTAAAGCCGTGTTCGACAGCTTATAACAGCCACTGTCCAATAGATTCCTCTTTTAGATTCAATAAGAAACTGTTACTAAAGCAAAACAGTGATCATAATCATGATGAGGATGTGTAGTTTGAAAAGTGTAATTTATGTTGGTGCATCTCTTCTACTCATCAGAGCTCTTTCTAACTCTGAGTCTGTCTAACCGTTTCTCCTTCTAATCTCCTCCATATCACTTTAAAATATCATTCTGTGCAAAATTAAAATGGATCCGATATGTTTTCTGGTCTTCAGCGACTCGATCATATGATTCGCTCTGTGTGTCGTGTCTCTGGACCGGCGCTGCGGCGGTTAGCATGACACTAACATGAAACCAGACTTCCAATGGATGTCCCAATGGAAAGCATATTTACTCTGATCATTCCCTGTCCCCTATATAGTGCACTGTCTGATCATTCCCTATTCCCTATATAGCGCACTGTCTGATCGATCCCTGTCCCCTATATAGCGCACTGTCTGATCATTCCCTATTCCCTATATAGTGCACTGTCTGATCATTCCCTATTCCCTATATAGTGCACTGTCTGATCGATCCCTGTCCCCTATATAGCGCACTGTCTGATCGATCCCTGTCCCCTATATAGTGCACTGTCTGATCGTTCCCTATTCCCTATATAGCGCACTGTCTGATTGTTCCCTGTCCCCTATATAGTGCACTGTCTGATCGATCCCTGTCCCCTATATAGTGCACTGTCTGATCGTTCCCTATTCCCTATATAGCGCACTGTCTGATCGATCCCTGTCCCCTATATAGTGCACTGTCTGATCGTTCCCTATTTCCTATATAGCGCACTGTCTGATCGTTCCCTATCCCCTATATAGCACTGTCTGATCCGTCCCTGTCCCCTATATAGCGCACTGTCTGATCGTTCCCTGTCCCCTATATAGCACTGTCTGATCCGTCCCTGTCCCCTATATAGCGCACTGTCTGATCGTTCCATGTCCCCTATATAGTGCACTGTCTGATCGTTCCCTATTTCCTATATAGCGCACTGTCTGATCGTTCCCTGTCCCCTATATAGTGCACTGTCTGAT
Organism: Rutilus rutilus; assembly: GCF_951802725.1. Lineage (NCBI taxonomy): Eukaryota > Metazoa > Chordata > Actinopteri > Cypriniformes > Leuciscidae > Rutilus > Rutilus rutilus. The sequence continues at coordinate 1,890,766 of NC_140216.1, read as the reverse complement.
CGTTCCCTGTCCCCTATATAGTGCACTGTCTGATTGTTCCCTGTCCCCTATATAGTGCACTGTCTGATTGTTCCCTGTCCCCTATATGGCACTGTCTGATCGTTCCATGTCCCCTATATAGTGCACTGTCTGATTGTTCCCTGTCCCCTATATAGCACTGTCTGATCGATCCCTGTCCCCTATATAGCGCACTGTCTGATCGTTCCATGTCCCCTATATAGTGCACTGTCTGATTGTTCCCTGTCCCCTATATAGCGCACTGTCTGATCGTTCCATGTCCCCTATATAGTGCACTATGTGCCATTCACCATGTAGAAAATAGTAAATGTGTGAACAAGTGACCGATTTCTGATTTCTGATTCTTACACGGTTTGTTCATCATAGTCTTCACAAATTAACAACTTTTATGAATTTTGTATCCTAAATACAATCGGCAGACGTCAAAAGCTATAAACAAACTAACCTACAGTCACTCGACTTCAACGACACGACCACTAAACTTCCAACAGCTCTTTCAGCTTTTATTTAAAAACATTTTCCCTGAAAGTGTGAGAAAGAAGAGTTTGCAAGACTGTGATTATAAAGCGACTAGTGAGTGGATGAGCTTCCCTGTTCAGCATGATGGCGTTTAATGCATTTAGACACTTTTTAAGCCATAGTTAAAAGCTTAACAATCACCAGAGGGTATTACTGACGCATTTTATGCTGTAGAATAAAACGTGAAAATATCTGGAGCTTGTGTTCACCACAGACCTTATTTCAGGCATTTAAAGGATTAGTTCACTTTCAAAAAAAATGTTGCTGATAATTTACTCCCCCCGATGCCATCCAAGATATCCATGTCTTTCTTTCTTCAGTCGAAAAGAAATGAAGGTTTTTGAGGAAAACATTCCAGGATTTTTCTACACAGAATGGACTTCAATGGCAACCAACTATTCCAATGTTCACAGAAGGTTCAAATGTCCGTCTCAATGCAGCTTCAACGTCTCGACACGATCCCAGTCGAGAAATAAGAGTCTTATCCAGCGAAACGATCGGTCATTTTCTAAAAATAAATAAATATATACACTTTTTAACCACAAATGCTCGTCGTGTACCATCTCTGAGATGCGCCATGCATTGCGCCATCACGTTGGAAAGGTCACGCGTCTCGTCATCTATCTGAGTTATTTGTCTGTGTTCTCCAGGTCAGAAAGGAGGAAGGGGCGAAAAACTCCATCTCACTTTCTCCTCCAACTTCAAAATCGTCCGACATCTTTGTTTTAATTTATTATTTTTTTTTCTTTTTTTTTTTCGTGACCTTTCCAACATGATGACGTAATGCGTAGCACATCTCAGAGATGGTATACGACGAGCATTTGTGGTTAAAAAGTATATATATATATATATATATATATATATCGTTTCGCTGGATAAGACTCTTATTTCTCGACTGGGATCGTGTCGAGACGTTGAAGCTGCATTGAGACGGACATTTGTACCTTCTTTGAACATTGGTATAGTTGGTTGCCATTGAAGTCCATTCTGTGTAGAAAAATCCTGGAATGTTTTCCTCAAAAACCTTCATTTCTTTTCGACTGAAGAAAGAAAGACATGGATATCTTGGATGATATCGGGGTGAGTACATTATCAGCAAATTTTTTTTTGAAAGTGAACTAATCCTTTAACCAAAAAACCAATTGACTTCAGCATGATGGAAGAGCTAAAATACAACTCGTTTCCGGCTTCTATAGTCTTCTATAGTCACATGATCGCTATGTGCGTGCATCATTTCCTTTCATTGCAATTAAAACAACAGGATTTATCTTACTTTTTATTTTTGTTAAATCTCCTTTTGTGTTCCACTATATAAAAACACAGATGTAGAGCAGCTTGAGGGCGAGTGAATGATGTCTGAACTGCTGCTTCTATTATGCGGATCACATCATACCGACTGCTGTTCTTTCATTTGAGCAGAGCAAGATTACGACTGCGGTTCATCTCAGATGCCACCTGGTCTAAGCGACTGCTGTGCACGGAGACAGAAGGAGAGGGTTTAATTGGTGCGGCTCCGGGATCTTCTTTCCAGCGAGATACTGTGCTGTAATTAGTTCACTGCAATAATATAATGCAAGCAAGCTTCCCACAAAGTGTCACTGACGTAACAGCGTCTCAGAGGGACTGGAGGTATTTCTACGGACCTGAATATTATTAAATTTGGCCATACATCAACATTCATTAAAGAGCACCTATTATGCGCTTCTACAACGTCTTGATGTTGTTTTCAGGCTCTACTAGAACAGGTTTTCCTGCTTGAATGTTGATTATTTTCCTCATATTCTCCATTGTTGCGGCTCCTCTCTTCCCAGTCTGTCAGTAACGCTCTGTTTAGTTCCTGTCTCTATGAAGCCCCTCCTTCTGAAAAGCACACTGTACTCTGATTGGTCGGCTGGAGCAGTGTGTTGTGATTGGTCGAGCGCTTCGAGTGTGTTTGGGAAATGTCCCGCCCCTTACCATAACCACCAGTTTAACACACTACTAACTAACTCAACCAGGCCCCGCCCCTTTATTCTGCGTATGAATTATTTAAATGAGGAATATTGTGGCGTGTTCGTTCCCGGAAGAAACTCAAGACTACAATGGAGGCGTTTCAGGAGTTCAGAAACACTGACACTGATATAGAGAAGAACTGGAGCTTTTTCATGCTCAAAAAAAGCATAATAGGTCCTCATTAATATAATTTCTAGTGTTCTTTTCAGTTAAATTAAATGGAAAACCAGTTTAGATTGCATCACATGTGTGTGAAGAACACAACTTCGGCGTCTCATGAAGGTTAAAAGATCTCTTTTGATGAACTGCCTGTGCAGTCCCTGCATAAAAGCGACTTTCTCGTGTCGCTTTAATATTTCAGCTCTGCGCTGAGGCGGTGACAGCGAGCCCGAGGCGAACTTGCCAATTACACTAACACTGACTATTCTCTATGATGTGCCATGGAGCCTTTCATCACTGATGCATTACCGAAGCAAATTATAGATTTTACAACAAAGTTAACTCGAGAGCTGTCAACCAGATCAACCTACCTCGCCACATTCAGTCACTTTTTCCACTGAGCGTCCATCAAAAGCACACGCTCAATCTGTCTCTGGCAGAGCAAAAGACTGACAAGACTCTCTGCTCTTTACATTAATACCCTGCAACAAACACCAAAGGCCCTCTGCTGAAACCATTAAACTTGCATAAGGCTTGCTAAAAGCACTTAGCCGAAAACAAAACGCAAGGAGTGTTCTGGCATTTGTTGTTTCCTCGGCTCTTTGTGTAACTTTTATTGATAAAGCAGAATAGGGCTGGGTCTCTATACAGATTATCTCCTTCGATTTTGATTCACAAGCTTAAAGGATTAATTCACTTCAACATTAAAATGTCCTGATACTTTACTCACCACACCACGTCATCCAAGATGTTCATGTCTTTTTTTCTTCAGTCGAAAAGAAATGAAGGAAAGCATTCCAGGATTTTTCTCCATATAGTGACTTCAATGGGGTCCAACGGGTTGAAGGTCCAAATGTGAGTTTCACGAAGTCTCGACACGATCCCAGCCGAGGAATAAGAGTCTTATCTAGACAAACCAGCGGACATTTTATAATAAAAAAATAAACATGTAAATATACTCTTTAACCACAAATGCTGGAATTACTGACGACTTGTTTTAGGAATCAGTTCTTTCTTTAGGATTAATTCACTTCAACATTAAAATTTCCCGATACTTTACTCACCACACCAGGTTATTCATGTCTTTCTTTCTTCAGTCGAGTAGAAATGAAGGTTTTTGAGGAAAACATTCCAGGATTCGTTACACTGGCTTCCAATTCATTTTAGAATAAAGTACAAGGCACTTTTGTATACTTTTAAAGCTCTGCATGGACTGGCATCAAAATATGTTTCTGAACTTATACATTTTAGTTGCTCACAGAGATCTCTGAGATCCCAAAATCCTGAAATTCCTCAGTCACGCTTTAAAAACTAAAGGAGATCGTGCTTTCTCAGTCGCTGCTCCTAAGTTGTGGAATGGGATACCAATCCCAATCCTCTACTTCTGTAACCATGTTTAAAACTCGTCTTAAGACATATTTGTTTGATGAGGCCGTTGCTACTTTGTAAGGACCATTAGGCTGTGATTTTATGTTTATATTAGTATTATTATTATATATATTTTTTTATATTATGTATTTCTTTGTATTTTACTGTGTTTTATCTAATCCATTTGAAATTGTACAGCACTTTGGGACACACTGTGTTTTTTAAGGTGCTTTATACATAAACTTTGATTTGATTTGATTTGATTTTTCTCCATATAGTGACTTCAATGGTCCAAATGTGAGTTTCACGAAGTCTCGACACGATCCCAGCCGAGGAATAAGGGTCTTATCTAGACAAACCAGCGGACATTTTATAAAAAAAATAAACATTTATATACTTTTATAAGCACAAATTCTGGAATTACTGACGACTCGTTTCAGGAATCAGTTCTTTCTTTAGGGAGACAAAAACTCCATTTATCTTTGATCTTTGAAACTTTCCAGACCTTTTAAATTCACAAACATCTCTATTACACACTGCACGAAAGGTCATATTTGAATTCAATGCCGTTTCTTTGTATTTGTCAATGAAATTTACAAGCAATTCCTGACTGAAAGTTGTTTCTACTCCAGACGGTTCAACTTTCAACTCGCCTCTGCATAGCTTTGCCTCGTAAATCTTGCGCCTCAGGTATTCCTCATGCCCTGGAAAACCAGGAATTTCTGACCTTTCAGCTGTGCTTTATGTAAACACTGCGGTCTGGGAGGGCATGGTACAGTGCGCTCAAACACACACTCATAGATGTGATAAACACACACACTGGGCACTATTTACCGGTTGGCGCTGGAGGAATAGACAGCATGTAAACGCAGACTGGAGGATGAGTGAGAAAAACAACAGGTTTTTTCTCTCCTCTGAAAAATATAGATGCTGTCTGTGGACAGGTTTGCTCAGGAACACCGAAGAAATTCTTCATGAAGATGACAGCTCCTGACGGTGAAGACTCGGGTCAGCACACGGTCGCGTCCATGATATATGGAGCTCAACTTATTTTTTGAATGAGCTGGAAAGAAAAGCATATAGCTTCAGGTCGGGATTGTTTTTGCACAGTTTGAGGACTGTCGAATCTGACATTCAACTCCCTTTGTTATGAACCCAAAAGCCAGAGGGCTGATGGAAATAAAATGTGAAACATCGTTTGTTCCAGCCTTGGAGGAGGGAAGAATATAAAAGTGTTTGAGGACCATCAAATAGAAATTAGAGCCGTTCCCCAGTGTGACTGAGAGTTGGACGGACTTTGCAAGCTCCTGAAAATGGACAGAGGCCTTGTGAATCGGTAGGCCCAAAAATTGTGGAAGGAATATGATGGAATAGTGTCGGAATAACAATTTCAGTGAAAAGTTGACCTGAAAATGAATTTCAGAATGTCTTAGCATTTGTTTTTCCCCTCACTTTGCTTTAATGACAGCATGAGCTCCTTAAGTTGATGAAATACAGCATGATTTGAGAAAGATCCCGAGAGCTTTTTGATCTTCAACGGAAGCAAGAACATCTACAAAGAGTTCACATTATAAATGCCATAAATTTGCTTGATGATGACCTAGAAATAGTGCAGAATGTTCAGCATTTTACATTATAATGTTCCTTTGTTTAAAATATTTTAAAGTCCCCCTGTGGTGAAAATCAAGGTTGTTTATGTGGTGTTTTTAATCTGCTTTAAGACAAAGCATGTGTAAGTTCATAAGGCGACACCATTGCTGAGTATTTCCTCCTTAAAACTGCAGTGAACCAAAGACAGTCTCAAAAACACGCTTTGAAATCGCTGGTGTTTCTGACGTCACAAACTACCTTGTAACCAATCAGATCAACGTGTGATCGTCAACCAGTGGATCTCTGAGCTGAGTGAGTGAGTGGAGGCGGGGCTCATTTGCATATTCATAGAACCGCATATACTAAATGACTCAAGGGTGTCGAGTTACATTCAAGATATTTTAAGGCATGACAAAAAAAAAAATTTAAATCACGGAAAAAACACTTAAATATGTCGTTTTGATGATCAAAGATGAGATTTAAGGGATAAAATTATTGACTACAGGGGGACTTTAAACTTCCTGTATTTAATCTCAAATTCAGTTTGCTCTTAGCAGTGTTATTGTTGTTAACTAATAATAATAATAATAATAATAATAATAAAAACATTTCTGTTAATTGAAAAAAAGCTAAAAAAAATTAATAATAATAATTTAGTTGAAAACCATAAATAAAATTGAAAATTAGAAATGTTTCTTTAGCATTAAACTAAAATAAGTTTAAGTTGAAACACTAAAATTATTAACTGGAAATAAAAACTAAAATTAAACCTAAATATAAAAAAATCTAATAAAATGACAAAAGCACATAACGAAATTACTTAAAAATTTACTCAAATTAACAAAAAGCTATTTCAAAATAGGCAAGGCAAGTTTATTTATATTAGCACATTTAATACACTATGGCAATTCAAAGTGTGCTTTACACAGAAATAATTAAAATAATCACAAAATAAAAGCAAGAAAAATTAAAACAGTTATAACAGATATATGATACAGTTAAAATGAATTAAAAGAGTAAAAATATGATACAACTGGCAAACCACCGGTCTATCATATTTTTCACAACTCCCAGTTTTATCAACAAAAGCTGTAATAAAACTCAAACAACACTGGCTCTTAAACTTTTCACAAGAGCACTTTGGAGATCAATCACCTTTTCATACCTGGATAACCTCAGTCGATTAAAACCACCAAAGTTTCCACAAATCAAAAGGAAAGACGCGCCTCCCTCCGAGCATTAAATAAGATGCACCCATCACGTCTGACCTGCCGGCCCAGAAGGGAACTAGAGCAATCAGTTTTGTGCGCAATTAATCATTGTGAGCCCGACAAACTGCTACAATCTCAGGCACTTACAGAGGCAGAGACCACAGTAATTATGACAAGGCAGGGCGATATAACAGTCGACAAAGCGTGCCTTCACTCCCATTAGGAGGGGAGGGACAGATCCCTTCTGAACACATCAGCAGCCAGCGAGGAGATAAGCGGCTCGTGTGTGTAGATGAGAAACAGAGAGAGAAAGTACAAAGGGAGAAGGAGACAGCGTCATCCGGATGACCTATAAAGAGGCTCGAGGACGTGCGTGGAGACGTTTGGAGTTAAAGGGATAGTTCACCCAAAGATTACTCATCCTCATGTTGTTCCAACCCCGTAAGACTTTCGTTCATCTTCGGAACACAAATTAAGATATTTTTGATTAAATCTGAGAGCTGTCTCACTCCTCCATAGGCTTCTCTGTAATCGAGATCTGCCATCCCAGAAAAGTTAGTAAAGACATCGTTAAAATAGTCCAAGTGACTACAGAGGCTCAACCTTAAGTTTATCAAGCGACGAGAATACTTTTTCTGCGCAAAAAACACAAAAATTACGACTTTATTCAACTATTAATCTGTGTTTCTCTGAGAGAGTTCACGTAGTGTAACAGCGCAGCGCTTCTGGGTTGTACGTCAGAACGGAGGCTTACTATTGGCCGACGCTGGTCATGTGATGCTGGCCAATAGTGAGCCTGTGTTCTGACGTAAACACATACATAAAAACATTGTCTTTACTAACTTTCTGGGCCGGCAAGTTTCTTTTTAAGATAAGATAAGAAAAACTTTATTGTCTGTCACAAGTGACAGAAATTTGTCTTTGACAAGGCAGGCTCAGATAACATAAAAACACATACAAAAAGAAAACATGAATACACTCAAAACAATTTAGCCACATTAGCTGTACAGACATATGCAAAATGCAAAAATGTGATGTGTTCTATATATGATTGTTCAGTGTAGTAATGGGAATAAAAGATTTTTTGTATATGTTTTTCCTTGCAAGTGGGACTCTGTAGCGTGGACCTGATGGCAATAACTGAAAGGATTGGTTAAGGCGGTGGGTGGGATCCTGTGTGATTGTAGTGGCTTTCCTCAATACTGACCGGGTGTGAAGTTCTGAGGGGAGCCTATTATCTTACTGGCTTGATTTATTATTCGTGCAAGTTTGGATTTGTGCTTGACGGTGAGGGCACTATACCAGGCTGAGATATTGACAGTGAGTATGGATTCATTGAGTGACCTGTAGACCCTAATTAAAATGTCCTTGCTCACCCTAAAATCTCTAAGTTTCCTCAGCATGTGTAAGCGCTGCTGGGTTTTCTTATACACAGTGTCTGCGTGTCCAAGGTTTTTAAAAACATTGACTTGTTCAACTGGCTGACCATTGATGCCGAGGGGTTGAAGCATTTGCTGTGTATTCTTGGTTTCCCTACTCTGACAGCACAGCTCCTTGGTTTTATCGATGTTGAGCTCCAGGGAAATTTCTTGGAATGTTTCAATAACATAGAAGCCTATGGAGGAGTGAGACAGCTCTCAGATTTAATCAAAAATATCTTAATTTGTGTGCCGAAGATGAACGGAAGTCTTACGGGGTTGGAACATCATGAGGGAGAGTAATTACAGAATTTTGACAGAATTAAATTTTTTTGGTGAACTAGGCCTAACCCTTTAAAGTCAAGTCAAGTCATTTATACAGCGCTTTTAACAATATAGATTGTTTTAAAGCAGCTTTACAGTGATAATGGGAAATTAAAGTTAGAGAGATTGTTTTGGCTTTACAGCAGCTCTAGGATAAAGTTATTGTCCAGATGAGATAAGACTAAGAGGTTTGTCTTGCACCGTTTGTGCAACAGACATGAATGATACCTAAAACCATGTGACTTGTTGAGGAGAGGTTTGATATTTCTTTTCAGTCAGACTTAGACTTTCACAACGTTCACTAAAAGTGGCACTAAAAATCTAACCAATATTTAATGATATTATGACATGCAATTTGATTTAATTTGGAGCTATTCCTGTATTAAGTTGCATGGAAAGGATTTTTTCTGGTTGTTTTTGCATTCCCTCCTCCAAACAAAAGATGTGTTGAGCTGTTGTTCCAGATTTCTAAACACTTTTGTCTGTTTTTTTTTTCTCCACCAGTGAAAATAGTTCAGAATTAATCCAAAACTATTAACTGAGTCACAGAGAAACACACATAAATTAATGTTTTTGAATGAGTCGATTGAGTAAATGATTCAACGATTCATTCACTCTGGCTGCATCTGAAATCACACACTTCCCTACATATCCTCCTTATTCCTGACGAGTTTACTGCGTTTTGAATTATGGGAGGCACTTCCGGTTTGGGGAACTTCCATTCAAAAAGGCTGGAACCAATCATTTCAAATCATAAGGTTGCCCTACAAATAAAGCAGATCCGTCAGTTTGACTGGATGAGCTGTCGATTTCCCTTCATCATTTATTTTCAGACATCATGAGAAGAATAACGTTATACTTGGTATTTTAACGTGACGTTATAACAATATCTATGGCAAGAGCTCTTTTCAGTCGCTGCTTTCTTTTCCTCGTGATTATTTTATTTTTTCCCGTTGCAATCTGCTGTAATAGTATGAAAAAAGGACAACATATACTGCGCATCTGTGGTCTGTTCTCCCTAATTTAATTTACGATATTCCATTAATAATTCACTGAAATGCACGACGAATCTCTCGTTATTCTCCTCAAATCCTCACGTCTCTTTCCAGGTTTGTTTTCACAGGTAAATGCAATTTATAAAGGTAATTTCACAGGTAAATGCTGAAGTTAATGAACATTTTTGATTAAGGCAACATAAGTTACATAATAGCAGATATACAGTATATTAAGTGATATTTAACCCGTCCGTTATTGCTGTGGAAAGACTTGCGCTTTTGTTTGTTTTTTGGTCTGTTGAAATACCTTGTTGATGCTGTTACACTTTTAAATTTCCTTTTAATGTTCGATGGTTGAAGGTAGGTTAATGTCACCTCACTGTGACACTTTTTTAACGTATTGCGTTCATAGAGCGAGCGTTTCCCTGATTGTTTACAGCTTAACGGAAGTTTCACCCATAATTCGCGCGAAGCATCATATGAATGAATCAGCGTTTTTAAGGAATCATTTCAGTGAATGATTCAATGACTCAGTCATATGGCTTAATCCAAGACCCGATTCATTTGAATAAGTAATTAGGTAATCAGCATAATGATTTCTGAAAGATCATGAATTTTCAGCATTGTTCAGAAACATTCTAATAGGCTGATTTGCTCAGGCACGTGCAGAGGGGGGGGGGGCGTTGGGTGCTCGAGCACCTGCCCCTTTGCCCCTTGGTGCCCAAAGTGCCCTTTTGTCAAGGCAAAATTTCCTCTCCTTTTTTGTAATTAAAGGCCCTTTTGTGGATGCCTGCCCAACCTAACTATTAGTAAAAATAATAAATAATAATTTAGCCGTAAATGAAATGATCCACATGATGACCTTTCACCCGACGAACTCATCCGGAACGATTCCTCACGCTGTACGCACATTCTTTAATTTCGCGCGGCTACGCGCACTACCAGAAGATATCTTAAAATCTGCGGCTGCTGGTAAGTGGCGTTTCATTTTCAGCGAAGTGATTTTGATGTTTGTTTACTTATTATTATTATTTTACAAGGACGACGTGAAGAGAGCATGCAGAGATGTTGTTTATATTGCAGTGTGTAGGCTGTAGAAGTAACTGTTTTCCTGAATGCCATCAAGATTAAAACCGAGACTGATTTCATAACAGGTCAATAAACAAATAGTTAAAATTAAGTCACTTACATTTTAGACGCAATGACTGTTTTTGTTCTGTTTCAGCAGCGAAAATAGTTCCAAACAAATATCACCGCAGTCAAAGATTCAATTACCCATTCACAAACTGCCTCATTCTGAATAAATCAGCCGATTGAACGAATCGTTTAATGAATGACTCAATGACTCGCTCATTAAAACGGTCGCCTGCCGCCTCCTACTGGCGGTTTAGTTTCATAAAGTATCATCTTTTCAACATTCCTTATTTTTTTATATTCAAAAATATTTAAAATAATATAATTTAATACAGTTATAATTTTTCAATGTAAATTATTTAATGTGATTGGTAACTATAATATAATATAATATATATATAATATAATATAATATAATATATTGATCAAATTTAAGAATTTGAAATGAAAGTTGGAGCATACATTTAATAAAATTAGGGGAAAGATGCCCTTTATAAAAGATACAAAAAATTAGAGATTTCAAACACTGATGTAATGAAACATTGACAATTTAAGTTTGAAGGGAGAAAAGCCTCTGTTTAGGCTATTAAGGAAATGTAATTTTGCCGAAAGAAGAACTTTTATTGTATATAAATGTTCATTTTAAATCAGCCTACTTAAGTGTGATATGTTACCATACTGTCATGCTTAACACTAAGAATTTGAATAATTGTAATGTGATGATCAGATGCAGATATCTAAATCAAAGAATATGGGCGGTTTGCGGGTGGATTATTTATTTTTAACAGTGGATTCGGGCAGATTCGGGTGACTCAAAGTGCACCAGATTAATGAATTTATCTTTAAAATGTACAAAATTTTCTTACGGGGGGGCATGCCCCCGGACCCCCCTAGAGGTACCAAGCTCCACCCACAAAAATGATGTGGGAAACACATTAGGCTATATGATGATCTACAAAAAAAATACACATTTTATTATCTTATTATTAAAATACATTATTAGGATTTTACCACCTCCGCCTCATTTTAAGCCAGGAAAAACACAGCCCCATTTAAAGCCTTGTTCCATGTGCCCCCCTTTTATACTTTGAGCACCTGCCCCTCCAGAGGTCTCTGCACGGCCCTGGATTTGCTGAAACATTTCTGATTATTATCAATGTTGAAAAAAAGTTGTGATGCTTTTTTTCCCTTTGATGATTAGAAAGTTCAAAAGAACAACATTTGAAATAGAATCTTTTGTAAAATTATTAATGTCTTTACTGTTAATTTTGATCAACGCATCCTTGCTTACAAACTTACTCACTTTTGAACATTTGAAATGAACAATTCACACATTTTCAAAGAAACAATAATTAAGACAATAGTGCAGCTAGAGCGATGGGTTTGCATCATTACTACCGGATAACATTATCCAAAGTGACCTAAGAGGAAAAGGAATTGTCATTTCAGAGGATAAGCAAGTTATTAAATTTTGATTAAAAAGACAAAGACAAACTTTTTTTCCCCTTTGGAATAACATGCACAGATGAATCACTCATGATAAGATCGGGAACTTGTATTAACAAAGCAAACAAGAGCATAAGTGCTCATGTCAGTCTTCATTTGTGCCTCATATTCCCAGCCAACAAAAATATCTTCTAAAAACGTTGTACCGTTCAAATTAAGTTATGAAAACGTCATTGAACTGAATGTTCTCTGAAACATCAGCTTTAGAAATATTTTTTTCTTGGTCATGCGAACGTTGAGGGAACATTCCATTTCATCATTCTTCAAACGTTATGGAAACGTTCCTTTCAAGTGTTCTCTGAACATTCCGAAACAAGTTGTAACATTTAAATAACGTTAGACGAACATCCAACTAAAATGTTTCAGATCAAAAACATTTAATAAAGAACATTATGAAAGACCAGAAAACTAAAGACTTGTTTCATAAACCTGATCTACGTGTAGAAAGGAGGAATGTCTTTGCACACACTTGCACATGATGAATTATTGAGTAAAAAACGTTTTAAACCAACTGTCTGGTTCATAATATAGAGTTAGTTATTGTTTGTTTTATGAAAATTTCCTTATTATTTGCATTCCCCTACTGTAAAAAAAAAGTGGCTGCCTTAAATTTTTAAGTGCAGTCAACTTTGATGATCAACTTAAATTACATTGAAATTACTTAAAAATGAGTTGAATCTTGTGTAAACTTAAAAAAAAGTTGAACAATTAGTTAAAGCAATGTAAAAAACATATTGTTATAATTATTGATCATATATTTTTTACCCCTGCATTTGGGGATGTATTTTCACGAACGGTTCTGCGCATAAGCTTACCTGTTTCCCCAAACAAAACCAACAAGCATCTCACATCAATTTTAAACTCGTTTGCTCTCGATTCCTCACGGATGCATCGAGGTCCAGGAAGACCCTTTAGGAAAGGAAGCCATTCTTCTCTGCGTCTGGATTGGGAGCCTTGAGATTGATGATGGTGCGTTTGGATGTGTCACATTGTTAGCGCTCCTGTCGTGTTGTGACGGCTAGTACATGTGTGGGCCGGATGCCATGCCCGTTTCAGTGAGGTGTGTGTGTGGATTGAGAGCTGGAGGATGATCTTGAGAGTCCGGCGGGCAGCTGGAAGCGGTTTGTTCCCTCATGGGTATCAGGCCTGGCACAGTGTTGTTCTGCGCCAGCTGGGACTAGAACAACAGAACGGGCAGTTTTCTGCTGCAACATCACGTTAGCAGAGAGAAAGTTGTAAAACAACATTGATTGGGTTGTTTAAAAGCTTATATGGCAAATTGCCAATTTATTCATGTGCTTATACGCTTAAAGTCCCCCTGTAGTCAATAATTGTATCCTTTAAAACTCACCAAAATGACATATTTACAGTAAATGTTTTTTCTTCCTTGTCTTAAAATAGCTTGAATGTAACTGTAATAAGTGGTGTGGGACCTGATATACAATAAAGTATATCTCACATCTCATCTCATCAACTGTCTCATTTAGTATTTGCGGTTCTATGAATATGCAAATGAGCCCCGCCTCCACTCACTCACTCAGCTCAGAGATCCACTGGTTGACGATCACACGTTGATCTGATTGGTTACAAGGTAGTTTGTGACGTCAGAAACACCAGCGATTTCAAAGCGTGTTTTTGAGACTGTCTTTGGTTCACTGCAGTTTTAAGGAGGAAATGCTCAGCAATGGTGTCGACTTATGAATTTACACATGCTTTGTCTTAAAGCACATTAAAAACACCACATATTAACATATAACATATAAACAACATTAAAAGCTTGGTTTTCACCACAGGGGGACTTTAAGTTGAGACTGCATGGAATTCTGGTGTTTTTCTCATGCAAAGCTGTATATATTACCGGTCAAAAGTTTGGAAGAATTAAAGGCACACTATGCAGTTTCTGTTTTTTTTCTTCAAACAGCGCCCCCTAGAGTCGCTGTGGAGTACTTGTATTTAACGCTACTGTCGTAAAGACCACTCACGCAGAGCCGTCTCTGCACTCTTCCGACCGTGCTTTCTTCGTTTTCTTTGTCGACTCTGCCATGATTCACGTCTGAGATGCGTGCTAGTGTCTTCCAGAGAGGCTGCCTCATATGTTGGTGATGTAAAGCAAGTTGTGATTCTCGTGAGATTTGGCGGGGCGCCACCTCTCAAACCTGCATTGCTGGTTTTGCCAGTGGCGTCCCCACAAAAGTCACCGTAATCTTTACTGACGATGCACATTCAGACAGGACTAAAACCACTGAGAAGCTCTGGTAATAATTACTTTACCCCACCTTTAACATGTTAAACTAATCCAGTCTGAATAGGGCTTTAGAGACATGATAATCTGACTGTATTTGCATGTTGGTTTTCCATTGACCTGATATGGGAAAAGAAAAAAGAAATGCTTTTGCTTTAGTCACTGAACTTCCAAACAGTGACGGCACCTTGATTTCAGCAACCTATTGGATACAAGTGTGGGAAAATGCGCAATTTCCTGTGGTTATGATTGGAGCCAGGCCAGAAAGGTCACAACTGCACAGACTTGTCTCGAGATAAAGCAAAGAAAAAGAGAAACAGGCAGGGTGTGCCAGTGATGACACACATCAGATTCTTCCTCCAGAACACCTGTTCACACACACACACACACACACACACACACACACACACGTACGTACGTGTCCTCATAGAGGAACCTCCAGCAGAAAATCACTCATGATTGCACAAGAAGATCGTTAACAGGGAAAGTTGTGAAACATGATGATGATTAGGAGCATGATGGATGTTGAGACGGCGCTTAGTTAGAAACATGAATACATTCATTCATCACCTATTGTCCATTATGTAAAATACTTTCCTTTTCTGGGAAAAATAAAATCCCAAAGTCTGATTCGAACTCACGTTGACCACAGAAGCACCACTTACAGCATGTACCGAGTCTACCGACTGCTATGCCACGATCCGTTCATTGCGTCTGTCACGTGACAAATGAACGAAAGACTCGGAAGGTAAAGTAATGATTTATGTTCCCTGTAAATAATTTTTGACTGCATTATTCAGAATATGATCAAGATTGAGTAGGTGGATGTGTTCGGGGAATTTGCCTGTTAAAAGTATAACATTTAAAGCCCCTTAAATGAACGAAATCGAAAAAAGGTTCATTTTGATGAACGAGATCGAACAAGAGAGTCAGTAAAATGATCCGAACTTCCCATCACTAGTCTCCAGCCTAAACTTTCACTTGATATTTAGAAACTTGAATTAATTGCTCATGAGTGCTGATGTTGAAACGGCAAATCGAATAATTGGAAGTTTGCACTTTATTTTGATAGTTCACTTTAGACATTCTGCAAGCTATGAGCAACTACATGCGAACTCTCATTAATTTGTAACTACATGTTAACTCTTATTTGAGTATTACACTGTTTGGTTAGGGTTAGTAGTGTAAGTTGACGTGTGCATCAGAGTCTTCAGATAGTAAGCAGACTACTAATACTCTAATGAGAGTTAGTTGACAAAGTTACTTAGTTAGTAGAATGCCTAAAGTGTACTAACGAAATAAAGTGTTTCTGTTTTTAATTTCTATGTGCATGCACAAACACACACACTATACCCGTATGCACTCATATTTGTATCACAAAATGTTCAAAATATTTGTTGGTAAATACATTGAAAACAGTGCTCTGAATTTATATGGTTTAATGGATTGAGTCCACATGAATCATTTAAGACATTTATTTTTGTTGCAAATTTTCTGCAAATTTTTCCTCTTGGTGTAATTTAATAATTACTTGTTAGAAAGCATAATTTGTTCATGAATACATTTTTGTGTATAGTGGAATACAAGTGCTTCTGATGTGATTTATTCCTTCATTTTTGTGTAACATCATCACCATAAGTTCTGCTATACATTCTATTATACTTTGCACAAGCATTTTCATAGTAATTCTCACTGATTTAACTTACCCAAGCAAAAGATCAACTCTTCACCACAATGGTGATTAACAAAAGCTGTTCTAAAACCCAACACAACCAGACATTAAACACTATTAAGTCCTCCTCCCTTTCTCATCTTGCAAAAACACATACAATAATAAGATTTAATTTCATAATTTGATGCCCCCATCAAGTCACAACCAAAGAATGCTGGGAACTGCAGATGCCATGCAACAAAAATGATTCATGCCTCAACACAAACGGATTAAGTAAACTTTAATCGTAACTGGATTGAACATAATGGACTCAAATTGTGATAAAATGATCAATAATTGTTGCATTAGCTCACTTTAAGTAGCAAGAAGTAATTTTCTGAGCTTGGTTCCCATGGTTTCAGCAGAAATGCAAAAAAGCAGAACTAAAGACGTAACTGGAACATAACTTGTATTTAGAAACTGCTAGCAAAGCAAATTTCAAACATTGAAGGACAACTTCCTCAGTTTCCCATGAAAATAATGTTCTTGCTGCTTTCATGCCCTTTGTGTCGAGAGCCGGTGGCTTTTTGTGATGCAACTGTGCAAGAAAATGTTTGTTTTGGTGTGTGAAGGATAAAGACACATTGTGTCAGCATGAATGAATCGCAGTAGCTGTTGGTCGAGGGAGTGAAGAGGTGATGAAGTGTGAAAGAGAGGAAATAATGAGAACGCAGAGCGAGTGAATGGGGCAGGAACACGAACAGGACTTCATTAGTGACCAAAGCTTTAATGTGCAGATTCACTGTAGCCTTAAGTGTTCGACGGCCCGCTGTGTGTGAGGAACACCAGACATGCCCTCGACTGGGAGTGACAGAAGCACACACACACACACACACACACACACACACACACACACACACACACACACACACACACACACACACACACACACACACTCACACACTCACACTCACACACTCACACACTCACACACACACACACACACACGCTCACACACACACACGCTCACTCACACTCACCTTCATTTCAGAGAAGAAATATTCAGACGTGCATTAAAAAAACTCTGGTTATCTGGTGTTTAATGATGTTCTTAAATCATAAGTACAAAACATTATTTATACATCAATCATGGAACTTTTTTTAAATGTAACGAAATTTTTTGGAAGTTACGAACAAATGTTCTTCCAGGAACATTAATAGAATGTTCATTCAAAGTTTTAAATGTAACGACTTGTTTCGGAATGTTCAGAGAACATTAGAAAGTAAAGTTCACATGTTTGCAAAATGGAATGTTCATTTAACGTTCGCATAACCAAGATTTTTTTTTTTTTTTTTTCCTAAATGGATGTTTTGAACATTCAGAAATAATGTTTTCAGAACTTAATGGCAACATTAGCAAAACTTTCTCACAACCTATTTTTGTTAGTACCAGCTCCTGTAAATGATCGAGGTGTATGGATGCATTTACATTAATACATTTAGAAGCTTTAATCTAGCGAGTTACATTTTATAGGGATAGATTTGATTAGTTCATGTTCAAATATTTATTAGATATTAACAAATCTCACATTGACTTGAATGAATGAATGAGACTTCAAGATGGTTTCAAACTGATTTTTAGATATTGAAATGTCATTTACTCCAGTCATTCAGACAACATAATCTTATTAATATAATTTCATAACATGAATTAAATGTACGAGCCATTTTTTTTCCTGGTGTTTCTATCTAAAATATTATTTATTTAAAATGAAATGATCTGAGAATCCCAAAACAGTCATAAATAAATACTTAAAATTATAATACAACCCTCTAAAACTGCAATCTCATCAGACCTGTGACCTTGTTAAACTAAATATGATACAAACAGTCTGATTTCATCACTAGCATAAAAGCAGTGCAAATAGTGCGTTTTAAAGGCCAGATTTAAAAAACAAATGAGTTATGTGCAATGTGAGAAAATAACGGGCCATCAATAATGGCAGGTGTTCATGATTATTCCACCACACTTGCAGGCGATGCTGGCATGAAACGTCCCAGAAGGCTCATACTCTCATACATATATATATATATATATCGCCTATATATGCTGTGGACCTGTGGTGGAGAGCGAAGGCTGACACATTATATTTGAGTGTGCATTTATAGATATACAGAGACTGCTGAATTTTAAGAGTCGTGACAGAGATGGTACGATTGAGGGAAGACGCGTAGCATTGGGGAGCAGAGAGAAGGATTTTACATAGACAGATATGGAAACAGCTCAGAAATAGATGAGAGGACAGAGCAAGTGCAAATGCAGTCAAGAATATGAGGGAAAAGAGCACGAGACGGAGAGAGAGAGAGCGAGAGAGAGAGAGATGTAAAAAGCTGAGAATGTCTCAGGTAGAGTCGCTGGAGACAGAGAGAGAGAGAGAGAAAGAGAGAGAGAGAGAGAGAGAGAGAGAGAGAGAGATGTAAAATGAGAATGTCTTAGGTAGAGTCGCTGGAGACAGAGAGAGGGATTGAGGAGGAGTGATGTGCTGTCATATCTCTACGTCTGTTCATCTCTCACTCTTTCCTCGCCGTCAGCACCAGAACAAAGTGTGTGTGTGTGTGTGGTGGCGTTCTCACCGCTGCCTTGTGTATGTGTGTGTAAGACACAGCCCAGTCAATATCAATCTAGATTCACATCCGGTGAAAACAGCCACAAAACACAACAGCACTTTTCTTTCAAAAACACTCTTAAAGAGGTTTCGTCATCCACTTTCCTCATCATTTACTGTAATTAATTAACCAATAGAGTGCAACAGTGCCCGCTCACTTTTTACCATTAATTTCTCCCATAGGGATTTAACAAAAGTCTTCGATAATGCTCATGAACCAAGTCAAGCTCTGAGGAGAATCATAACATTAATAACTTTGAAGCAAAAAAAGGACAAAAAGACAAAGGGACAAGACTGTGTACGCTTTAGTGAGGGAAAGAACTACAATCCCATGAAGCATTGGGAATGACATATTCGAATTAAAACCGATGGGGAAATACAGGCCCATTTCCAAAAAATTTGAATATCATGGAAAAGTTTATTTATTTCCATAATTCCATTCACAACGTTAAACTTCCATAGATTATAGATTCAGGGCCCACAACTTAAACGATTTCAAGTATTTAGTTGTTTATTTGTACATAATTTGGGCTTCCAGCTCATAAAACCCACGGAAACAGGATTTCAAAATTTTTTAATATTACATGAAATCACACAGTAATTACACAGTGATACCATGGTCACTGAATCAGGTTTTGGTTCGTTTGGCAGTGTGGGCAGGTGGAGATCCTGCTGGATAATGAAGTCAGCATCTCCATAAAGCTTGTCTGCTGAAGGAAGCATGAAGTGCTCTGGACATGTCCTGGTAGACGGCTGCGTTGAGTAGACAGCACAGTGGACCAACACCAGCCGATGACCAACACAGACTGTGGAAACTTCACACTGGACTTCAAGCATCTTGGATTGTGTGCCTCTCCATTCTTCCTCCAGACTCTGGGACCTTGGTTTCCAAATGAGATGCAAAATTTGCTCTCATCAGAAAAGAGGACTTTGGTCCACTGTGCTTTATTAAACCCAGAGTCAGCGCAGCCGTCTACCAGGACATCTTCAGAGCACTTCATGCTTCCTTCATTTTCCAGCAGGATTTGCACCTGCCCACACTGCCAAAAGAACCAAATCCTGGTTCAATGACCATGGTATCACTGTGTAATTACTGTGTGATTTCATGTAATATTCAAATTTTTTGAAATCCTGTTTTCGTGGGTTTTATGAGCTGGAAGGCCAAATTATGTACAAATAAACAACTAAATACTTGAAATCGTTTAAGTTGTGGGCCCTGAATCTATAATTTATGGAAGTTTAATGTTTTGAATGGAATTATGGAAATAAACTTTTCCATGATATTCAAATTTTTTGGAAAGGGTCTGTATGTATATATTTGAACAATATACTTTAAAGGAGAACTCCGGTCAATTTTAACATTGAGCTAATTTTTTTGTACATTTGGAGTGCTGTCAATACAGAGAACAACGACAAAAATCGGTGTTGCCTACACCGAGTTATTCTATTTTTAAAATTTGCACCCTATTGACTTCAATGGGGCAAGTAGTAAGCCTGCTTTTTAGCCTCTTAACATCCTTTAAGTGTCATTACAAGTGCACAGAAAATGTGAGTGATTCCTTCCGAGTGAACACGAGTGGATCTGACTGCAGTAGATGTTAGAGATATTAATAAAAATGAAGTTAATTCAGCCAGCGCTCATACCTTTGTTTACATCCTGTTTTCGGTGGAAGGCCATAGTAATCGATTGTCGAGTTCAGTCAGATCCACCCGTGTTCACTCGGAAGGAATCACTCACATTTTCTGTGCACTTGTAATGACACTTAAAGGATGTTAAGAGGCTAAAAAGCAGGCTTACTACTTGCCCCATTGAAGTCAATAGGGTGCAAATTTTAAAAATAGAATAACTCGGTGTAGGCAACACCGATTTTTGTCGTTGTTCTCTGTATTGACAGCACTCCAAATGTACAAAAAAATGAGCTCAATGTTAAAATTGACCGGAGTTCTCCTTTAAGTTTATTGCAAAATCTGGATACAGCCTGGATCCGGCGGACTGCGGTAAACCTCGGGATAAACTAATATTATAAACAGAGAGACTAATATTAGCGTAGACGCCTTTCTTCTTATGACGTAATGAGTACATCAGGATTTATGGGATATAATGTGTTACGTGTATGCTAGGTCAAAGAGATGTGTTTTTAGTCTAGCTTTGAACTGACAGAGTGTGTCTGCTTCCCGGACAATGGTAGGAAGACTGTTCCAGAGTTTTAGTGCTAAATAGAAGGATCTACCGCCAGCAGTCGATTTTGATATTCTAGGTATTTTCAAATGGCCAAATTTTGAGATCGCAATAGACGTGAAGGACTTAATGCGTTAAGAGCTCGCTCAAGCACTGCGGAGCTAAACCATTTAGTGCTTTGTAAGTAATCAGCAATATTTTTAAATGTATTCAATGTTTAATAGGCAGCCAGTGCAGTGTTGACAGAACCGGGGTAATATGGTCATACTTCCTGGTTCTGGTAAGACCTCGAGCTGCTGCGTTTTGGACCAGCTGTAGTTTGTTTATTAAGCGTGCAGGGCAACCACCCAGTAGAGCATTACAATAATCTAGCCTTGATGTCATGAACGCATGAACTAATTGTTACGCATTTGTCAATATGAATTACATATGACGTAATTTAGATATATTTCTAAGATGGAAAAATTTGGTTTTACAGATACTAGACACGTGACTTTCAAATGAAAGATTGGTATCAAAGAGCACACCCAGGTTCCTAACCGACGACGAAGACTTAACAGAGCAGCCATCGAGTGTTAGACAGTATTCTAGGTTATTACGTGTGGGAGTTTTTTGTCCAATAATTAGAATCTCTGTTTTTTCAGCATAACAGTGAAAACTAATGCCATGCTTCCTAATGATATCTCCTAATGGTAGCATGTACAGAGTGAACAGCAACGGTCCTAGTACTGAGCCTTGTGGTACGCCATACTGAACTTGTGATCGATAAGACATCTCTTCATTTACTGCTACAAACTGATAACGGTCAGATAAGTATGATTTAAACCATGCTAGTGCTATTCCACTAATGGCAACATCATTTTCAAGTCTATTTAAAAGAATGTTGTGGTCAATAGTATCAAATGAAGCACTAAGATCGAGTAACACTAATAGAGAGATACAACCATGATCGGATGATAAGAGCAAATCATTTGTGACTCTAACGAGAGCAGTCTCAGTACTATGGTATGGTCTAAATCCTGACTGAAAATCCTCACAGATATCTTTTCTTTCTAAAAAGGAACAGTTGTGAGAATACTGCCTTTTCTAGTATCTTTGACAGAAAAGGTAGATTCGAGATCGGCCTGTAATTGACTAATTCTGTAGGATCAAGTTGCGTTTTTTTAACAAGCGGTTTAATCACAGCCAGCTTAAAAGTTTTTGGTACGTATCCTAGAGACAAAGACGAATTAATGATATTAAGAAGAGGATCTATGACCTCTGGAAGCATCTCTTTCAGTAGCTTAGTCGGTATCGGGTCTAACATACATGTTGTCGATTTAGATGATTTAACAAGTTTAGAAAATTCTTCCTCTTCTATAGTGAATGAGTGAATCAAATTTTTCCTCAAGGAGACTACAATGCACTCCCTAATGCGATACTGTAGTAGATGGTTGCATGGTTATAATTTTCTCCCTGATATTATCAATCTTATAAGTAAAGAAGTTCATAAAGTCATTACTGCTGTGTTGCTTGGAAACTTCTGGGGTTGAAGATTTATTTTTCGTTAGTTTAGCCACTGTTTCAAATAAATACCTAGGGTTTTGTTTATTTTCTTCTAATAGGGTTGAAAAATAAGCAGATCTAGCAGCTTTTAAAGCCTCTCTGTATGCAATCGTGCCCTCTCTCCATGAAATGTGGAAAAAACTCTTAGTTTTGTTTTCTTCCAGTTGCGCTCCATGTTTCTGGCTGCTCTCTTAAGGGCTCGGGTGTGCTCGTTGTTCCACGGCGTTGGACCATTTTCTTTAATCTTCAAGCGCAACGGAGCAACTGTGTCTAAAGTGCTGGAAAAGAGAGAGTTAAAAGTTTCTGTCGCAATATCGAGTTCTTCTAAGCTATCTGGGATGCTGAGATGATGAAACTGATCAGGAAGATTATTGATAAAGCAATCTTTAGTGGCAGAAGTGATAGGTCTAACATATTTGTAACACGGAGTCGACTCTGCAGCCTTGGCTAAATGAAGTTTACACGAGACTAGATAATGATCTGAGATGTCATCGCTCTGCTGCAGAATTTCAACGGCATCAACATTGATTCCATGTGATAATATTAGATCTAGAGTATGAGTCCTGACACGTTGTCTAACTCCAATAGAGTTAAGAATGTCTTTAAATGCCAATCCCAATGCATCTTTTTTTGTTATCTACATGTATATTAAAATCACCAACAATTAGGACTTTATCTGCAGCCAGTACTAACTCTGATAGAAAATCAGCAAATTCTTTGATAAAGTCTGTTTATGGAGAAAATGAATGAAGTTTTTAACTTCTGGAACCGACTGTCGCACTTAAATAAAGACACACATGATCACCTAATAAAGAGCTATTGGTTAAGCATCTTGTTCACATAGCTCTTGAGTTCAATAAGACACAAAGAATAGCCTTGTTATATTAATATGTTTATTTGAATATTAACATGTTCATAATGAGTAGGCACACTATATGGAAAGAAAGGGCTCTGGTAGTTTAGTCTGCATGCCTGCCGAATTAAAAACATAACAAATGAACAAGAACAATAGAAAACATGCTCGCATAGTGTCAAAAATAATTTACTGGTGTAAATGATATTATTCAGATTAATGCAAACAGCTTTATGCATTGACATGGGTGTGTTGGTGTAAGTGAACATAGTGAATGCATCAATATAGCAATCCTGCAAGAAAATAATCATATACTTATGTTAGCGTATCCATGAGTAGTTTGTGCAGTTTGAGGCTAACGTTCACTTGATTTGTGTGCAATCTCGTTCAGAGCTGATAAAAGCTTACGTCAACAACTTCAGTGCACAATAATCCACTAAATTCAGCTGTTCAGCGTGTGTTTATATTATTTCAGATAAAACTAGAGGGAAGCGCATCTAACATCAGTCTTATTCTCTTCCTCAAAGAAGTTTTGGAGTCTATGTGGATCTAAAGGCAAATCTCTCAAATAAAAGAGCAGGAAGGGGATGTTTATTCATTAATTATCCTTGGACATTTGTGCATTAGTCATGATTAATTTGTTTTTCCAAGGTCTAGCGTCTTAAATATCAAAAAGGATCCCTAGTGTTTGCCTTTTTTGTGTGTCAGTTGAAGACTCTAATGAGAACGACTGAATCATTTTTTTATCCTAACATATCAAAATTTCTTATATATATATATATATATATATATTTTAAAGTATAAGAACTAAGTATCTTTTTTATGTGATTATCAAAGAGTTTTAGTGTATTGTACAGCACTAGTATATGCTATAAAATGTAATCTTTAAAAAAAAAATTATAATCCCTATGCACTTTTCTTAGTAAATAACAAAAACGCCCTAAGGCGAACTAAGAGTCTGAACCGACAGTATGATGCTATTGAGTTTTTGCTGAACATGTTGAATTGACTTGAACTCTGCGGTTAATGTACCATGAGATGGTCTCATAAAGTTCAAATCAAAAACAACCCCCTCGTGGGTGAACATCTCACCATCTCATAATCTAATCCACACGAAAAGACCTCAAACTCTCCTTCGGTGTCTTTCAGAGCTGATTTAGAGTTGCTCGTTTAATTTTTTCCTACTGTGGCTCATCATTTTGAACCACACATTCTCTAATGATATCTATACTAGTTTAGCAGCTATAAAACCAATGATCATTTCGGTTTTCACCCTCTCAGCCCTTCACAAGTTCCCTCGGTCCTCAAAGCCCTCTGAAGGAAAAGGCCCCACAAAGGCATGAAATGGTAGCTAGTTTTTAATTGGAACATGCTTTTCCCCAGATTCCCAGTATTGACTCCATCCTGTGAGCCAGACAAGAGCCAATATGAGATCTAATCGACGAGGTCTAATCGATATACCACTCAATTTTTGGATCTTGAAAGCGTCTTGTAAGGCAGACCTTCCATCACAGGCATGGCCTGACAGCATGTAACCTATTACTGTAGCCCTCAAAACATCTCTGGTTAATCAATGTCGGGTCTGCGCTGTCATGGATCGGTGTTTGCGACCGTGTCGAGGCCTTTGAGGAAGGTGTGTGATATTGCGGAGTCATGCTACAATTGAGGCAAGTCTCGTAGTGGTGAGAAGCCTTGTTGACGCCCGAAGCTCTTGTTTGATACAAAGGTGACAATGATCAAAGGGTACAAAGACACAGTTCGTTTGATTCAGAACTTGCATGTGCTTCCAGGTTAAAAAGGTAACAGTGAATGGCCATGTCGTATTAACAGTGATGCCTTTGTGAGGATCTCTATTCAAGAAGATACAGTGAATGGGAAGTTTTTTTCTCCAAAGTAACGCTCAGTCTCGCTTATACACGTTTTAATAATGCCGAAAAGTACATTTTCTTCCTTTCCTTGTCTTTCCCAATGGCAGGATGAGACTTCACAGAGGCATATCATCTATTTTTCTCCTTCTTTCTCCATTTCTCAGTCCTTGCAGTTTCACAGCTTGGAGCTCAGTTGCTTCATCCTTCCTTCTAATTGAATTCCACCATGAGTCAAACCCCAAGATTGGCTCCAGATCAAGAGATGATGGTATAATGCATTTGGTCCGGCGATGAAAGAAGGATTTGGGGTGAAACGCAGATCCCTGTTGAAGGGTGGGCTTGTCTTTTTAAGAGACCTGGTCACAGTCACAGTGCACATCAGTCGGCGGGATACGTAATAACGGGCTCTTGCTTTGGATGGATGACGAGGGAATTCAAGCTCAGGGACATACAGAGACAAAGAGACAACTAACCAAGCAAGTCGACCAGACGTCTTACATTATACTAAGAGACGGCAGACACAAGAGAGAGAGAGAGAGAGAGAGAGAGAGAGGAAGAGACAAGAAGTATTCAGACGTGCAAAGGGTGGAGTCCTCATGTCACTATTGTGGGTTTACATGTGAAGAGATAGATAGAAAGATAGATAGATAGATAGATAGATAGATAGATAGATGGATGGATGGACAGTTGGACAGACAGACGGATAGACAGATAGATAGATAGATAGAAAAACAGATGGATGGATGGATGGATGGACGGCTGGACGGATGGATAGACAGACAGATAGATAGATAGATAGATAGATAGATAGATAGATAGATGGATAGACGGATAGATGGATAGTAGATAGATAGATAGATAGATAGATAGATAGATGGACGGATGGATGGGTGGATGGATAGATCGACGGAAAGATAGATTGATAGATAGATAGATAGATAGATAGATAGATAGATAGATAGATAGACAGACAGACAGACAGACAGATGAATAGACAGATAGATGGACAGATGATGGATAGATGGATGACAGACAGACAGACAGACGGATAGATAGGCGGATGGACAGATAGATAGATAGACGATAGATAGATAGATAGATAGATAGATAGATAGATAGATAGACAGATAGACAGACAGACAGACAGACAGACAGACAGATAGATAGATAGATAGATAGATAGATAGATAGATAGATAGATAGATAGATAGATAGATAGATAGATAGATAGATAGATAGGTTTGCTAACAGGCTGTGTGCTGAGCGCTGGCAGGAATAGAAGTTAAAGTGCTACACTTCAGAATTACATACAACAAACAACACAATTCAGCAGCAAGTCTTTCACATTGTCCAAAAGTGAACATCCAGAACATAGTCCAGACGATTCTTCGAGGTTGTATTTGCTGTAAAGAGCCACTGAAGGTCAGTTTTGATCAGAGGGAGGTATAGATCCGCTGGATAGAGAGTAAGGAAGACAGCAGGGGCCGAGAGTGGACGTTGTGGAAGATGGACCGGGAACGCAGGATCTTCAGGAACGCTCGAGTTACGGCGAACTCTCCAGAGAGGCTGAAAACACAGAACAGAGAAAAGACAAAAATAAGAGAGGATCACAAACACAAACAACTGAGAGGAAATTAATAAAGAGAAATTACAGAGGAGATACTGAGGATGAGATAAATAAGATATCTTTAATGCAATACTTGGCCAAAAATATGTGGACATGCCCTTTAATTAACAGGTTTGGCTGGACTCCATGATCCCAGTGAAGACGAAACAGAGGCTCTGTTCAGTTCACTGACACGGCGAGGTCAATAAAGAAATGATTTATAGAGTCTCGAGTAAATAACTTGTCTGGCATGCATAAAAGGCACCAGCTGGATGTGAAAAAGTTGGGGGTAAAAGTAAGTGAAGCCAACTGATCTGATTTCAATGCGTTAACGTTACCTAATTAGTCTTGTTTTTATATCTGAACTCCCTGTGCATTCTTACAATGCAAACGTCCTAATCAGGGCTTGTGGTTCTCCAAAGTTATGAGCCACTCAGCATTTTCACTGGCCACAATTTTGACATCTATACCATGGGGAAAAACTGCCATATAGATATTTTTAATAGTATCTCATAATTTGACAGCAGTGACTGCTGTCACTTTAAGAGCTGACGCACGGATCCATTACACTGTTACACATGCGTTTTCTTTCTCAACTGTTTACGTTCATTTTATCATAACTGACTGTGTTTATGTGAATACTCACCAAGACCGTCATTTTGACATTATTTTGTGTGTATTTGAGTGTTTAAGTGCATCAAGCAGCGAAAAATAACTTATTTTAGTCCTGAGAGGCGGCTTTATGTGCGCGCACTTTTCACAAAATCTGCGGGAATGAGTTCAATTATGCGCAATACACGCAATCCTACACCGAAATTCAAGCCCTGTAACACCAACAATATTCATAAGGAGCAAATGAAGTGAGTGAGTGAGTGAGTGAGTGGAGGCGGGTTTGTGTGTCGCTCGCTGTCGGAGAGACGAGAGAGAGAGAAAGAGATGTACAGGAAGCGTTTCAGATATTTCAGAATTGATACGTGTCGAAAAATCTATATTTTTGTCAACACTACATTGCACTTAGTTTATTATTTCAGATGCCAAAATGTAGTAGTGACTGTGTTTCCCGCCACTGCTGGAATACACACACATCTGGCAGGGTGAGTGTTAATGTCAAGCCCTGGTCCTCAGCATGTAAATGGTTATTTATTTAAGCTCGGGAAATGTCCCTGCTTATTAATAGTGAGAGCGAGCTACGTATAAGCCTAATGCAAATGTCAAATTCTGAAGTCTGAATACAGATTTATACTTTTATAAGGTATGTGCAAAACTTTAGCCTACAGTTATTCCCCTTTGTTATGTTATTCATATATTTTTTTAAATTTAAATTATTCACTGGCTATATCGCTTGCTGTGAATGGACTTAAAGATGTGAAATATTATTCCCAAGCATACTGTCCCTCCAAGCAATGGTATACAATTTATGCTAATAATATGTTTATATTTAATATTTCCAATATAATTATACACAGAAACTGTGTGTTAGGTCAGGACGTGTGCAGTAGACACACCCACAAAGAAGAAAATGCAACAAATTAAGTCTGTTTCGGAACAAAGCCAACGATCTACAAGTTGGAAAACGGGCTTAGTCTCAGATGTGAGCTTCACCAAGATGGTGCAACAGGTATTCATTTTACGCAGGACTTAAAGCAACACTATGGAACTTTTCCTCTGCGGTCCCCCTACAGGTTGGAAGTGGAATTGTCCATTACCGCTGTCGTAAATCATTTAGCCTACCGCAGCCTACCGTCGCACGCACGCCCACTGTTTATCCAGCACCGGCTTTGGAATGAACGATGTCCACAGACAAGGTAGAGTATGTTGCATGATTTTATGAAAGTATGATGTATTGCGACATCAGAAACGAAGAAAAACAAAATAATGACTATTGTAACGCTTGCCATAAAGCAAGTCAAATTTGCAGTTTTCTCATGTCTCATTAGAACTACAGAAACGCGACCCGATCTGGCAATCTTACATAGTGTGATTATAGCAGATAAAGGACCGCAAAGCGGAGGCATGAGTGTCTTTCACCCTGTTACGACTTGATGAACCACTGAAACGATTTTGGAAACATTATTTTAAGGTAAAAAATGTTACATAGTGTTGCTTTAAAACACATTTTGCATCAAGCCAAAAAAATTCTTTAAAAAAAAGTCTTCTCCTCAGCGCCGTCGAGAGCGTGGCGGGATGTACTTTCCTGTAGTGTTGGTGCTTGCAACGCCAAGGTCATGGGTTTGATTCCCAGGGAAAGCAAGAACTGATAAGAATGTAAAGGTGTATCTTGAAATGCTTTGGATAAAAGCATCTGCCAAATGCATAAATGTTGTAAAATGTACACGGTTTTAAGAGTAGGCTTAATGTAAAATGTGTTTAAGTCCTGCGTAAAATTAATACCTGGTGCAACCGGCCCCAGAAGTGAACCAAATTGTGACCCCTTTTCCCAACATCAGGCCCTAAATGGACACACATTTAAAGTAGAAAGCCTTGATGAAAGAGCGACGTCTGAGCAACAGAACTGTCCTCCGGGGAGAAATGGGAATTAAATGGGAAGTACACACTCAAAGCCTACGTGTAGAAAGAAACAGATCAACTGATATGTCCAGATGGAAAAGACAGTTAAAGATACAGAGTTTCGAGAAGATAGCCGACTGGAAAAAGAGGGAGAGAAAGAAAACACAAAATGGTGGAGAATCGACAGCATTCAGAGAATCTGCCGGAATATCTCAGAGAAGCTCATCTGACCTTTAGGAGAGAAAGACAAGGAGAAAAATAAAGCCAAAAGCAAAGTACATAACTGACATATGACATTCAGATGGAAATATGAGCATGAATTCACCATAGAAAAGCTTATGTATGTGAATCCCGTTGTGATATAGATTGCATTAAGCATCCACATCTCCCGGAGAGCACACACAGTCCGAGAACACACTGGCTTCTGGGTACAGAGAGCATATCTAGCATTTGAAATTCATTATCATGGAGTATCCTGACAAGCTGTCAGCGCGGCGAACACAAGCTCTCCATCCCGAACATCCCGAACGCTGATGTTGAGGAAGAGGAACGGGGAGTGAGCGGCTCTGGAGGCTCAGCACAACCATACAGACGCACGCCTTTTGTGTTTGTTTGTTGCAAATCAAGGTCAGGAATTTTCCTTCAATTTGCCAAGGACTGCTGACATGCTGCACGGAGACAGGTACATATTTAGACTCACAACGGAACACACACACACACACACACACACACACACACACACACACACACACACGTTTACTTAGCTATCTAAATGGAGACATTCCATAGACGTAATCGTTTTTATGCAGTGCAAACTGTATATTCTCTCCTTTTAAAATAACCCGACCCCTAAACCTACCCAAAACTTTCTGCATTTTTTTTTAAAAACTTTTAATTACTTTTTTTTAAATACCAGATTCACAAATGAGGACGTCCCTAAAGGAGGTTTTTGGAGATTTTGGTCACTTCTGGGTACAAATTTGTCCCCAAAACAGGGCCGGTGCTAGCCATTTGGGTGCCCTAGGCACAAATGCTTGGTGGTACCCCCCCCCCCCCTCTCTCTCCAGTTAACTGGCAGAGCATTCATTTCGTTTGTTTTTTAAATAAGATACTAGCGCTGAAATGTGTTTTTTTAAATCAAGTGCTCGTTGCCGCCGCGATCAGTGGCACTACGGAAACAGAGTTTTCTCGCGTGGCTCGCGCACACACCGCACTGTTTTCACTCGACGCGCGCTTCAATCGCAACGCAACGGATTGAAGCGCGCGTCGAGTGAAAACAACTTGCGAATACTCTCTATTCATTCTGTTGAAATCACAAAACATAATGCAAACGTTTGCTTGTCCCTGCTACAACCACTGATGAACATAATCGTTTTGATGAGAGAAAAAAAACTATACGAGAAAAAAAAAAAACCCATACAAGGTCGGATTCGAACCCACACCCTCTGACACGGCTGGCGAAAGTTCTACCACTGGACCATTGAGATACACGTTAATTTAGTTAGCAGATCTATATATTGGGACTGACAACATGTATTAGGCTACATCTCATTAAACGTCAAATTAAACCCCATGTAACCTACTATTTAAATCGATTGCTGGACATCGTAATGTTATTTGCGTCCATCGTCATTGAATTTTGAAATCAGATAGAGCCGGCCAGAGCGCTGCATAATAAGTAGCCATGCCGGCTTATTCAGGGGAAATACACACCGACAATGACACGCCCCTACTGCGTGCTAGAATCTCCGAAAAACAAGCCGATTTCAAAATCAAAATGTACGCTTTTAAATATACCAATACTGCTATCTCAAACATGCAGAGGCTTCTTCGTGATCTCAACTAACAGATTCTGCAAAAAAACGAAAATCACCCAAAAAAAAAAAAAAAAAAAAAAAACGCTTCTTTTTTTTCACGACCCAGATTTTTTGGTGCCCCCCCAAGCACTTGGTGCCCTACGCGCAGCGCGTGATGTGCGTGTGCGGAGCGCCGGCCCTGCCCCAAAATATAGCTAAGTAGACACACACACACACACACACACACACACACACACACACACTAACCCTACCCTTAAACCTCATTGGGTTTGTGTTTGTTTGTTTGTTGCAAATCAAGGTCAGGAATTTTCCTTCAATTTGCCAAGGACTGCTGACATGCTGCACGGAGACAGGTACATATTTAGACTCACAACAGAACACACACACACACACACACACACACACACACACACACACACACACACACACACACACACACACACACACACACACTAACCCTACCCCTAAACCCCCCTACACACACACACACACACACACACACACACACACACACACACACACACACACACACACACACACACAAACCCTACCCCTAAACCTACACACACACTAACCCTACCCCTAAACCCACCCACACACACACACACACACACTAACCCTACCCCTAAACCTACACACACACACACACACACACAC
Source organism: Rutilus rutilus (assembly GCF_951802725.1). Lineage (NCBI taxonomy): Eukaryota > Metazoa > Chordata > Actinopteri > Cypriniformes > Leuciscidae > Rutilus > Rutilus rutilus. Next base: position 1,858,940 of record NC_140216.1, on the reverse strand, counting down.
ACACACACACACACACACACACACACACACACACACACACACACACACACACACACACACACACACAAACTAACCCTACCCCTAAACCTACACACACACACTCACCCTACCCCTAAACCTACACACACACACACACACACACACACACACACACACACACACACACACACACACACACACACACACACACACACACACACACACACACACACACACACACACACTAACCCTACCCCTAAACCCCCCTACACACACACACACACACACACACACACACACACACACACACACACACACACACACACAAACCCTACCCCTAAACCTACACACACACTAACCCTACCCCTAAACCCACCCACACACACACACACTAACCCTACCCCTAAACCTACACACACACACACACACACACACACACACACACACACACACACACACACACACACACACACACACACACACACACTCTAACCCTACCCCTAAACCCCCCTACACACACACACACACACACTAACCCTACCCCTAAACCTATACACACACACACACACACATCTAACCAGCCAAAGTGTGCTGCACTACGGCCATCAACAAAACCAACGGCCAAAATTAAAAACGAAATGTATGTACATTACAGACATCTTCACTAAGTAAAAATGTTTAAAATGTTAAAAAATGTTATGGACATTTATGCATTTTTGTTTTTTTTACCATAAAAGTATCATTGTTTTTGAACATTTACCATAGTGATTCTGTTAGCACTTTATTTTACAGTATGTGCACTTATGTATACTTACAGTGTGCTGACCAAAGAAAGTACAGGATAATATAAGGTAACTGCATGGGTTAACGTCAGGTTTAGGGTTAGTAGTTATATAACCCAGTTATTGTAATTACTATAATAAGTACATAAACATGGGGAACGGGACTGTAAAATAAAGTGCTACCGTGATTTTATAGTATTCTTTAAAATTAAATAGGAGTAACATGTAGATATCATTGTACGAGGACAGAATCATTCAGTACCATGGTGTCTGATGCCATCATTATACCACTATGACCTTTTGAACATTATTGCCTGCACTGTGGAAGTACCATGGTAATACTACGGTACTTTAAGATGTGTACCATGGTACCAATAAAATTTGTTGTTTACATACTCAAAGATACCCCAACCCACAGAAAACTTAAAAAAAAACAACTTTTCTTACAAATAAGGACTTCCCCAAAAGAAGGATTTGGGAGATTATTCGGTCAGGTTTAGCTCACAAATTTGTTCCCAAAATATGCTTCAGTCGATTCACACACATCTGTGGGCTTTTACCATTGTGTTCTTGAGAAGCCAGAATGTAAATACCAAGATCTGAAACCATTCAGTACCATGGGGTTACGACACTCCTGATGAAAAAGGGGTTTTAAATGTAATTGTGTATCATGCACTCTTACTTCTATCACACAACATATTTCTGCTGAAAATTATGTCGTCAACTTTGACACTAGAACAATATCACAGTATCACAATAATTCAAAGGATACCCTTTAACTGAACCAGAGCTGAGGATCATAAAAATAAAACACTATATCCCCTTTTGATTCGTTCTCTTCTCTCTGATTAATGATCACAGGCTGAATGTAACAGTGGGAGAATTGCACCGAGGACTCGCTCTATCCTCTCCATTCGCTGTAGTCTGGACCAAGAATGCCTTTATGAGATATTTGAACCCCGAACAAATGAACCGGATGTCCATCAACGCAACCGTTCCTTGATGTGATGTGTGGCACATTGAACGGGGGCAAAGATGGCATTAGATGGTTTCCCGTCTCTGAAAGATAGATCGGATTCAAATGCATCCCGTGAGGATGGTGTGAGAGAGAGGAAGAATAACGGAGCGCCAGGAATCCTGGAAAGCTCAAGAGTAACAGAAGCTGGAGGCAACCTATGCATTCATAATGAGTTCTTGCCAGTGTTATTGAATCAGAGCACAACTCACCAGATTCTGAAACAACCCTGAGATTGTGCAGCTCCACCGAAACCTGACAGCGCTTCCCTTTGTAGTTCAGCAGAGATGAGGCCTGATAACACCACGGGAAGGCTTTCCGACGACGCTGACACGCTCAACTTCTGTTTCGACAAGAGGATGACCCGAGGCAATAATGCTCACACACTCTGAAGGCAGATTAGTTCATGCATTTAACCCTCTGGTGCTCTTCGGTCCTTTGTGACTGAACATTTTTACGTTTTTTTTATTCGGAATGGTACGAAACTTGATAAAGGGTTTGGCACTTGCTGTGTACACACACACACACACACACACACACACACACGATTCGAACAGGTTAAATGGTCCTGAACAAAATAGTCATCAACTTGTTTAGGTTATCGCTTTGATTTTCTTGCAGTTTTACAGTAAAACGTGTTTTTGAAAATATATATTTCATATAAAAATGCAAAATAATATTTTTGTGCATTTTTCATAACAATAAACGTAAAATAAAAAAAGTTCACTTTGTTCAACTTTTTTTTTTACTTCAGCAATAATCTGCCAAGCCTCGTCTTTGAAAAGAGATCAAACTTCAGTCTGTGAGTCTATAAAAGGATTATAAATACAGTGTAAATATAATTTTTACCATAAAGTCCCCTAAAAAAACTAAATATGAAATAAAAACATTATCAAACTTAAATATAGTACATTCGTTTCTTTGAAATAAAATAAAATAATTCAGTAATTTTTACCTCCATAATAAAGGATTGTCCCACAGACTTTAAAGCTTGCAATGCCGTATAGATCCACCAATCATTTATTAAATAATAACATGATCACTTCATCCTCAAATATTCATCTGGGGTTCATTTTCAAGATGATTTATGTCTGCGTGACTAGTTAAACACTAATGCATCATCTGTTCTGTTCACACGTATTTTCGTCCACAGGTCCCATCTGTCACACTGTACCCTGTACAGTTCAGTCATAACACACTACCACATTTACAGTACACACAACACGCTCAATGCATTCTTCCTCGCTCACTGCAAAGACTTAAATAGGTCGTCCTGTTCTGCTGCGGCTTACACGTTTCTTCTTCTCTCTGCCCTGATTTCCAACAACAAACAAAAGATCACTGTATCTGAGGTGAAATAAATGGGTCTATTTATGTCGGCATTTGCTCTGTTGCGTCTCATGCCTTCACTCCTCTCTCCTCACAACAGCGTGCTATGATTTACAGTGAGGCTGGAGAAAGATGAACAAAAGAGACTTTTAAAGGTGCTGGAAACATTCCTCAGAGATTTCGGTCCATATTGACATGAAAGCATCACTCAGTGTCTCCAGATTTGTCAGATGCGGATCTCCCGTTCCAGCACATCCCAAAAGCTGCTCTATTGGATTGAGATCTGGTCACTTTGGAGGCCATTTGAGTTTAGTAAACTCATGAAACCAGTCTGGACCACAAAACCAGTCACATAGGTCAATTTGATGAAATTGGGATTTATAAATATTCTGAAAGCTGAATAAATAAGCTTCCCATTGATGTGTGGTTTGTTAGGATAGGACAATATTTGGCCGAGATATTGAACATCTGGAATCTGAGGATGCAAAAAATATCGCAACATTGAGAAAATCTCCTTTAAAGTTGTTCATTTATGTTGGCGATTGTGCTGCATTCACTCACAGAAATAAATGTTTTATATATTTACGGTGGGAAATTTACTAAATATCTTCATGGAACATGATCTTTACTTAATATCCTAATGATTTTTGGCATAAAAGAAAAATCGATAACTTTGACCCGTACAATGTATTGTTGGCTATTGCCACAGATATACCCGTGCGACTCGTGACTGGTTTTATGATCCAGGGTCTCATATGTTGAGCTTTGTGACGGTGCATTATCCGGCTGGAAGAAGCCATCAGAAGATGGTCACTTTGGTCATAAAGAGATGGACATTGTCAGAAACAATACTCAGGTATACTGTGGTGTTTAAATGATGCTCAGTTGGTACTAACAGGCCTAAAGTGTCAAGTCATCTTCATTTATACAGCGCTTTTAACAATATGGACAGCTTTACAGTGACAATAAGAGATTACAGTAACAGAGATTGTTTTGGCTTTACAGCAGCTCTAGAATAAAGTTATTGTCCAGATAAAGTTAGTTTTGATTGATTCACTTCTGTTGCAAAGATCATTAGTTATTAACTTAGGGGCCGTATATATATATATATATATATATCTTAAAACCATTGTTTTTGGGTGAAAATAATAACATGCCTAAGATTTTGCGCAGTAATATATATATACATTAACACTTCTCAAAAGTTCTACTAAAAGTCCACAACTTTTCCAAAGACCTACATTTTTCACTCGGGGATGCGGTGTCATTATGGCCGCTCGCTGACATTGATAAATACCCAAGGACCCGAGCACACACGAGAATACAGTCTCCCGTCCATCGTTAACCTTGTAAAACCAACCTTCCGCTGATGATTAACAGCGTGCCATTATGTGCTATTAGATTTCATTAGCAGAGGCTGAATCTTACACGAAATACAACAAACTCTATGATGGAGGAGCAACAGCCACGGAAGAACCATCAGGGGTGAAAGTTAGAAAAGTTGCACTGATTATGCAACGCAAACACCTTCTTCACACTGCCTATGGACAGCAGTTGATGCATTTTATTGATCGTGGCATGCATAATTCGTCGAATGATGGAAAACAGCACTAGAACGGCTCCCATATTTAAATTCCTTGAGTAAATTGGGTCATAAAACAATGCAAGAATGCTATCGGGTGCGTTTTCAGTGAACTCCCTCGTCTGTCACTGTGTGGTGGCGCCATTGCAATGGCATTTGTTTAATATTTAATCAATTAACTTCAATTGTGCTTTTATTTGATTTGTGTGGTGCTGATGTTTATGGTGGAATCTACATCTGGCATTCACATGAGAGGGAATAAAACAACATGGCTAATGTAAAATGAGAATGATGACAGAGATGAGATGTGCCACTGGATCGAGACTCTTCTCAGCTCCTGCATTTACACTTCAGATTAAAAATAGCCCTGTGATCATTTATTTAGTGTGTCTGCATTGTGTTCCTGGAGAAAAACTTCCTCTGCCTGAGACTGACACACTTCCAAACCTCTCGTGGAAATGCAGAACCTTTCAAAAACCTTACGGCTAAAATCAAAATTCCAATGTTGGAAATGAAATGAGGAAAAGTCTGTATGATAAATTACTCTTGCGCCTGACGCTAATCTAAAATGGGGTTGGTCTGAAGTAGCTTCATTACTCATAGGTGTGGTTTGGGCGTAACGTGAAATAAACCAATCAGAGCGTCATCTCACATTCCCTTTAAGAGCAGGCGTGCTTGTTCCATGGCGGATTGCTATTATAACGGCGGATTTGCCAGGAGCGGTTCACAGCCGAGGAGACCGACGTTCTCATCAGGGCCGTAAAACACAGAGAAGTGACATTGGGGATGGAGAAACACACCCAGATTAGCTTCGGTTAAACAGGCATATGATAATTTGGGTAAATGTGTAAGCTAGATTTATGCCTATTTTTTCACATCTTCATGGACACAACAATGATTTCCCTCGTGTGGAATATTTTTCCTTGAAATAATGTACGGTTTTCTAAAAATGAAACCTTTATTCAGAAAGGACACATTCAATTGATCAAAAGTGACAGTAATGATTACCATTAATAATGTTACAAAAGATTTCTATTTCAAATAATAATTCTATTCATCAAAGAATCCTGAACATCACGGTTTCCACAAAAATATAATAAGCAGCAGCACAACTGTTTACAGTAATACAGTATTAATACTGTAATACTTTTATTCAACAAGGATGCATTGAATTGGTCAAAAGTGCTGTTCTTTTTAACTTTCTATTCGTCAAAGAATCCTGAAAAATAAAATATATGACAGTTTCATATATGAAGTGTTTTAACATTGATAATAATCATAAATGTTTCTTGAGCATCAAATCATCATATTGGAGTGATTTCTGAAGGATCATGTGACACTGAAGACTGGAGTAATGATGCTGAAAATTCAGTTTTGATCACAGGAATACATTACATTTTACTATATATTCACATAGAAAACCATTATTTTAAACTGTAATAATATTTCAGAATTTTTACAGTATTTTTGACCAAATAAATGCAGCCTTGATGAGCAGAAACATTAAAGCAATCTTATTGACCCCAAACTTTTGAACATTAATGTATTAAATTAATAAAGAGCATTCCATTATTAACCTCAGAATGATCTAGCACTGAATCTGTAGTTAAGTCCCTCTGACTGATGTCTATAACTCCCGCATATATGAAAGCAATCCAGACTCCGAAGTCGAACGACACAATTAAATTAGACATTGATAAGCGTGTAAGTTCACCGTCTCGACTGGTGACGCCGAGCTCTGGTCGGTGTGTGATAATCAGCTCAAGGTTCTGGATCTCATTACCCTTTCGTTGATAGGGATGAAACTCTCAAAAGAGCCTTTAAATCTGATGACTCGACACTTTAATCAGCCGTGAACCACAGCGACCGCGAGATTACTTCAGGAACGAGTCCTAATGTTTTGAAGCAGTGATTTATGTTCATAACCTTGAGGTTGGCGAGTAATGACCGCTCTATATGAGTGGACATCTTTCATATGGGGAAGGATATTGTATTTTTCCTCTTTCTCTGGAAATTCCACTTATTTGATGTGATTTAATCTGGTAAAAACTATTATTGAAGATTTTAAATCATCAAGCTGAAGTTCACGTTAAAGGTTGTCACTTCCTCGTCGTTGTTAATGTTACAGAATTTAGAACAAAATCTTAGAAATGTTTCCTTGGCAATACACTGAAAGAAGTTTAAATTTTGAAGCACTAAATTTATTAACTGGAAATAAATAAAAATTAATACGAAAAAAAAAAAAATTTTTTTTTTTTTATAAACCTGCTATTTTTATTTATTTATTTATTTTTATTTTTAGTTAGTATTATTTTTTTATTTTTTTATTTATAATATATATATATAAATAAAATAAATACAAAATAATGCTAACTAAAACTAATATATATATATATATATATAAATATAAATAAAAGAATAATGAAAACAAATTTACTAAAAATTAAACTAATATTAACCTGAAACCTAAACTGTAAAACTTACTGACTAATGTTAACAAAAATTAATAAATACTGTAATAAATGTATCGCTCATTGTTAGTTAATGCCTTAAATAATGTTAAATAATGTTAACTAATGGGACCTTATGGTAAAGTCTCTTTTACAGTCTCTAAGTAATTGTTTACCACTGACATCATTTACATAATATATTGAAAACGGCTATTCTTAAAGCACTCTACAAAAACTATTATCACAATAATACAACATTCATAACCACTACAGCGTCGCAACAAAAGACATTTGATATATTTTACCCGAGCTCAGTTTGAATTGAATAAATAAATAAATAAATAAATAAAAAAACAGCTAAATAATGCAAGAAAATGTGAGTCATCCTTACGGTACGTTCACACGGGGCGTCAGCGTCAACGCTTGACGGAAGGCGTGGCTGAAGTTTGGCACTGACGCCATGGTCATAGCAGCGTCAGCCAATGAAATTTAAAATGTATCCTCAGTTTGCTGCTCTTGAACAGGATGAACGTGATTGGCTGCCGCCTGGCTACTGTATTTGCATAGAGCGATCCTATTGGCTGACGCTTCCGTCTGCGGCGCTTCACTGGCGTTGCTCGCGGCAGAAGTTGAAAAATTCTCAACTTCTGCCGCGAGCAACGCCAGTGAAGCGCCGCCGACGGATCCACAATTCTTTTCGGCAACGCTTGACGTCACCCATTCAAAGTCAATGGGAAGCGTTGACGCTCACGCCCCGTGTGAACGTACCGTTACAAGCAGAACACGAAACAAACACACATGCTGCGTCCCAATTCGCCTACTTATCCTATACGCCCTAAAAGTATGTACTCTTTTTGTGAAGAAAAAGTACATACTTTTGAGTGTGTAGCAAAAGAGTAGGCAAGCTTTGGGACAAACTACTTAACGGACAGATCTGTCGCGTGCATCCTGTCACCGCAAACTGCCCTGTCAATCATCTTGTCACAGTTAAAATCCTCCATTCAATCTAATTTCATTTCCTACCGTTTCGGAGAGAAATGTATCTGCACGTTTATCTGCCAGTCGTGGGTCTTTCATGCGGAGACTCTCTTCATATGCTTGCAATATGAATATAATGATGCATTTAGAAGTTAATGGCTAAACGTATCTTTACAAAAGTTCACAATGCATCTGCAGATGCAATATAATGTGGACAACATTGAATAAATACATTTTCGTCAGGTTAGATACTGATAATTAATCACTCAAACCCCCTTTATCTAAACCCCTCTACATAACCGCCGGACTCGTTCGTCCTCCATGTCTGTAGTTTTTTAACACTTTTCACTCGTGTTTGTAGTTCTAACCGAATCCTTGTCCAACGCGCGATGGGTTGTGGGCAATATTAGCCGTTAGAGTGCGCGTCGATCTGCACTTCGGATTCTGACCGGAAATAGTAGAAAATTCGGGTATCCTTGGAACACTCATTTCAATATACTACGATTTGGGACGTACTAATTCTATTTTCGAATACTATTTAGGACGGATAGTATGCGAATTGGGATGCACCAACAGTCCGATTCACTGTCAATATGAACTGACTCTTTTCACAAATCTTTTGAAAAGGCTCTAGAATGTGTTTCTCAAATCTGGATCTCAAATCAAACTTAGGCTTACTATAAACTTCCACGCAGGAGAGATTGAGCTAAACGCTACAGAAAAGTAGGCCTTAGTTGAGAAAACACTGAACAAACTCACTGACTCAGTCAGAGCGGAGAATGAATCCACATCTGACTCGTTTACAGTTTGTGAAACTTCAATTCTGTCTGGTTGGTCATATGACAACATGTAAGATACACCTTTGAAAAATGTTTCAGTGTGATGAAGAAACCTTTCCTGGGTAATAGACCTTTCCTCCCCTCAAATTATTACGCATCATAAAGCTTCATGTAACATTCTACAGTCAGTAAATAAACTAAAAATTAATTTGTCTGGGAGAAGAAAGAACATTGTGGTTTGCATGTGGGTGTCGGACTCGCTTCATTACATACAATTACATGTTTTCCTCTCGTTTCCTTCTGGTTTGTTTTCAAGTCTGCACGGGGCAAGTCTGGGCATAATTATTACACATATTCTCTGTTCACATTATAACAGGAATAACAGAGATAATGAGAAAAATACAAGCCTTGCATTCCCAAACAGTGAGTCAAAGAACGATCTAAATATTTATCCGATATTAAAGCAAAAATAAAGTGCAAGTTAAGTGCAAACTACCCACTTGATGGCAGAAACTCAATGATAAATATTAATACGACTCTGAGGAACACATGCCATCATGACAACATCATATTTTTTTTTTTCCTCTTTGAATATAATAACTTCAGTCTCATCCATCAGTAATAAAAGGAAAAAAGCTTATCTAATTGCAGCAGTATTATGACACGTTTAATGTACGTGACAGTGTTACTTAGGTAAATATTACCCTGCTGTGATTGAACTACTCAAAAAGACAAACAGAAAAGGCAAGGAAACATTTACACAATCTGTAGTGACTAATTCACAAACATTGAGGAACTGGAATTTGTCGCCTGATAAAAATCACACTGACTAATCGCAGAGAAACACACACTCCGACCGCTCCTACTTCCCTGAAACCCATTCAGATGTCAAGATGTGTGATTGACAAACTCAGATTTTTACCACGGAACAAAACGCCCGGGTGTTGCTGGTATGTGTGCTGGGAAATTAGAGAAGGGGAAATTCACTAAAGCCTCTGAAATTTCCAGGGAAGTTGTTAATCAAATCAAAGATCAGAGTCAATGTTTACTTAAAGGGAAAGTGAGCACACAAATTATATTCTGTTATCATTTACTCACCCTCATGTCTTTTGTGGAACATAAAAGAAGATATATACAAGAATAAAAATCAAAATTGCATTGCATTGAAATAAAATAAAAAATCCTTAAAGGTGCAGTAAGCGATTTCTGAGAAATGCTGTTGAAAGTGGATCGGACTGAGGACCAAAACATACTTGTAGCCAATCAGCAGTAAGGGGCGTGTCCATGCACTAAGGGGGAGGTGCCTGTGTTGCATAGCGTGTTTGTGAATTTGGGGGCGGAGCTATCAAGATAAGGGTGAGGTCGTTTTGAGTAGGGCCGTGTTTGTGAATATGGGGGCGGACCTATCAAAATAAGGGTGTGGTCGTTTTGAGTAGGGGTGTGTTTGTGTATTTGGGGGCGGAGCTATCAAGATAAGGGTGTGATAATTTTGAGTAGGGGCGTGTTTGTGAATATGGGGCGGAGCAAGCAAGATAAGGGTGTGATCATTTTGAGTAGGGGCGTGTTTGTGAATTTGGGGGCGGAGCTATCAAGATAAGGGTGTGATCATTTTGAGTAGGGGCGTGTTTGTGAATTTGGGGGCGGAGCTATCAAGATAAGGGTGTGATAATTTTGAGTAGGGGTGTGTTTGTGAATATGGGGCGGAGTTATCAAGATAAGGGTGTGGTCGCTTTGAGTAGGGGTTTGTTTGATTTTGGTGATTTCAAAAATCAACACCATTTTTCAGAAATCACTTACTACAACTTTAAACATTTAAGACAAAAAACTTCACAGAAAAAAATAAAAGTTATAAGGGATGGGATTAACATGAGGGTGAATACATTATTTTTTTTGTGTGAACTATTACTTAAGGAATTAATTGCACCCACTTATAGCGCTATTTATATTGTTTTAGCACCAGATTCACTAGAAAAAATATGCAAATTGCTAATCAAACAATGCTGACATTTGTAAATAACACCTTGTCCTGACCAGATTCCAATGACAATCTGTCCACTTTAGATGTGACATGACTACAAGATGCAAAGAATCAATAAAATTTCACAGCCAATCAGAAGAGTGTGTGGGCGGAGTCTCACTGCACTCACAACCAAATGTATAAATACATAGATTCATAAATATTACACCATTTAGACATTATTAAAAATGCATAGTGAGTGACCGAACCAATCTTTCTCATAGAACACACTTATTTATTCACAGTTTGAACACTCCTTTATTGTATTTTCAAGATCTGAGGTGATTATCCATTGTCGCTTTCAGTACGGCTATAAATGATAGTCAAGCTCACATTAAATTCTTTTAAGCTCATGATCAGCACCTGATATTATCATTGTCATATTTGTATGTTGTCGTTCCAGCCGCGACGTCACAGAAATAAAAGCCATTTCTAAAACAGCATATCTCCATCACAGCTGGTTAGGACAAAAACTCAGATTATTAAAGATGCTTTATATCGTGTGTCGCAGCGTCACGTCTGGTTAGGACACAGGCTCAAAATATAAGATTGTTCTGCACTATTTCTGTGCTTTAGCACCAGGGTTATTATGTATATTTTGTGCTTGTCTGGATATATTCCAGCTCCGCTCCATCATTTGATGAATAAACGCTGCACTGATCAATAGAAAATGTACACAAATATTTCTTCTAAATGAAATTGTGTTCCTTGAATTCACCCCAGAGTCACAATTATACTACAAATGAGAGGCAGAAGGTGAGACAGATTCACTTGAGAGAGACAGAACCAAAACTTTCAGAAAACTTTTCCTTTAAGGGGATCTGGAGAAGTGGAAATGAGTTCTAATCCATTTTCTCTGTAGAACCTCATGCTAATCACTTCTTTCTATACGGAAATGGTGTTACTGTATTTCCCTCCCAATTGTATTGAGACTAAACACACACACACACACACACACACACACACTCACAAAAGAGAAACTATTCCAGAGATATCTAATTACTCTTTAAAACGGAAAAGCCCATGAAAATAAGCCAACTCATTTCCAGCTCGGAAATCAGTGCAATAAGACGTTTAATCAGGCGTGACAGACGCACTGAACACTGCTTCATAAACCAGACACACACTACTTTTGTGTAATTTTGAGTCTATGCCATTCCTATAGTTTAGACCTTATATTAAGCCCTATTTGAAAGGGACTAGTTTTCTAAAGGACTTCTGACTGACGTCTGTGATTTCATGTACCGATCAATCAATCAGAAATCACAATCAGAAGAGAGTGTGGGCGGAGTCTCTCTGTAAACACACTGCACTCACAGCCAATCAGAAGAGAGTGTGGGCGGAGTCTCTCTGTAAACACACTGCACTCACAGCCAAATTATTCCAAAATCACAGCCAATCAGAAGAGAGTATGGGCGGAGTCTCTCTGTAAACACACTGCACTCATAGCCAAATTATTCCAAAACCACAGCCAATCAGAAGAGAGTGTGGGCGGAGTCTCTCTGAAAACGCATTGCACTCGCAACCAAATCAATCCAAAATCACAGCCAATCAGAAGAGAGTGTGGGCGGAGTCTCTCTGTAAGCACACTGCACTCACAGCCAAATTATTCCAAAACCACAGCCAATCAGAAGAGAGTGTGGGTGGAGTCTCTCTGTAAACGCACTGCACTCGCAACCAAATCAATCCAAAATCACAGCCAATCAGAAGAGAGTGTGGGCGGAGTCTCTCTGTAAGCACACTGCACTCACAGCCAAATTATTCCAAAACCACAGCCAATCAGAAGAGAGTGTGGGCGGAGTCTCTCTGTAAACACACTGTACTCTCAGCCAATCAGAAGACTGGATTTCTATGCGGGCGTTACAGAAGGTGTGCTTGCGTGCATTACGAATGACGTATATGTCTTTTAATGAATTATTTATCGAAAAAAAGAGGCTGAATAAAAGGCTGAATAAAAATTACGATCATTTTAGTGCTTCAAGTTAAAATATTTTGGTTTATCGCCAAGGCAACATTCCTAATTTTCAAATAATATTTTTATTTTATTTCAGTTTTATGTCAATTAACAGAAATGAGTTTTAGTTAATAATAATAATAAACCTGCAGTTTCCATGATTTGGCTCTATCTATACCTTTTTCATTCGTCGGATACCATCTATATTGAAATGAAATGAAAGCACGTGGAAGAGCGGTGGGCAAACGGGAGCTCAGGTAAACACAAGAGGAGAAGCATAATAAAGATAAAGGCATAATATCTCACACTGCAGTGCAAAAAAAATCATAATACGGGATCGAGCAAACATAACACCACTGTCACAGCTAACACTAATATTCTGTTCATCTCCATGTCTAATGTGATTAGATAGGACTAACCATAAAACAAAAGATTCAGAGATGTAGTTAACGAGCAGCACATTAATGATGAGCATGTTGCCGAATGTGTAAATGCAGCTTGCGTCTGTCTAAATATAATGTCTGTGTTTGGTGATTCATACGCAGACGGTCTCCAAATGTGTTTGGAAAGCTTCCGTCTGAAGGGAGGATGGATTGGCAGAAGGAGAAGAACGAGAAATGGCAGGATTTCACTCTTCATTAAGGGAGAGGAAAATGAGTTTGTCTTTCCTGAGCAGAATGGCACATTCACACACAGCTTTAGCTTCTGAGACGCACAACGCTTTAACGATGGGGAAAAGAAAAGAAAAGGGGGATTAAAAAGCCTTTTCTTTTATTTAAAGGAGTTTTGTTGTTGTTGTTATTGTTTTGCTGGTAATTGACAGCATCAGCATAGCTCAACTTGTTTTGAACCCAGAATTGCCTTTAAAAGCAGTAATAATGGCAATTACAATCAAACACAATTCACAAACTCATGCATCAGTATATGAATGGGAGATTTGTAAATGTGTAGACAGAATAGACAGGACTGAGCGAAACCTTTCAGCCTTAACACATTCTTATTGCATAGACGTATGCATTTGAAACTCCAATATTACTGTAATGGTTTTGTGTGCGCTGCACGTTCAGAGGAAGCTGTGTGTGTGTGGACGGATCGCATGCTTGAATATAAGGGGAGTCTCAGGAATACTGGACAGGTCTCTAACATTAGCCTCTATAAACTGATATGAAATGTCAAAGAAATGTCTTAAATGATTGCACAATAATTTCATGTTTTTTTTTTTCTTTTCTAGTGATAAAGTACTGTATGTTTACAAGTTTTTCAATGTAAAAAAAAAAAAAAAACTCTTTTCAATAAAGTCGCCATTTAGCATTTTTGAAAATGTTCACAATTGCATGGCTCCCAGAATATTTTGTTGTATGAATATCTGAACATGTAATATCTCTAAAGAAATAACAGAGCCTCTGCTTTTAAACAACAACAACAACAACAAAAATGTTGTTTCAAAAGCTGAGAAAATAGCATTTTTTTTTTTTAAGAATACAATGTGCATAAAAAATGCTGCTTCGGCTCCTTTTTATTTTTGCCTGTGTTTTGATCCGAAGACTCAGAACTCTCTCAGAAATGAAAACATGGAAAGCCTGTTAATTCTGTCACCGGCAGGGACAGAGTTAAAACTAAATACATAAAATGATCCAAAGATAGGAACCCCTAAATGATTCTATATATAAAGCGCCTGACGAACCCTTCAAGCTTCTATATGAACCTTTTCTTCTAAGAGTGCAGATCGTCTTTCTTTATTGATGCCAAAGTCTCCCGAATAGAAAAGCACAATCACTCTTAGAACCCTAAAGGCTAAAATAACTATTAAACATGAAAGCATTGTGCAACAAAGACATGTATCCTCATATATTCACTAAAATATACGAGGCAAAAACCCATTTAAAACTCCACTGAAGCTTTTTTTAGAGGGTTATCTATCCCTTCAAATGCAAAAGATTTGACTCCAGCAGTAAACACATAAAGCCATGCTATTCTGTCTTACACTATGTTACATGCTTACTTTATCGAAATTGATGTTTTCTCTGATTCTGTAACTTCTCATGTTAATTAGTTATTTGTATCGGCGTTTCTGCTTGTTTGAGTGTTATAATAAGCTGATTGCTCGTCTCTTTGTCTGTCAACGGTTTGTATTATTTTGTAAAGCGACTTTGGGTTCTTGAAAGGCGCTATAAAAAATAAACATATTATTATTATTATTATATGCATGCTTTTAATCTACATATGTGTCCATTTGTTGAGTTCTCTGACAAACTGTGTGTTTGGTAATTGCTTCCAGCGCTCGAGACATAATGAAGCTGAGGGTGGGCCGGAGGAGGGTCTTCATCTCATCCACCCATCTCTCAAAGCAACCCCACAATTACAGGCTCGTTTGAGGAGAAGCAGTGCTGAGATCTTCCCACAGGTGAACACTTCCAGCTCTCAGGATTCAGATTTCTGCTCTCGAATGAGTTATTTATGCTGCAAAAGATGGTTGGTTTGCATGTCAGCACAAATTATGAAGCACAAACATTGCCCTCATTTGCTGAGTAAACCATGTTGGGTTATGAAGATGCTGACAGATCTTTTCCTCATCATTCTACCGAGTATTTTACAAGCTATGTGGTTTATGAGGAGTTTTATTTCCCCATGCCGAGGTCATCCAAGCCATCCGTTCATCATATATGATGACCTTACATGACTTCTGTTTCATCATAATCAACAGCTCATTCAGGAAGTATTTTTTACCCTCAATCTACATATTTTCCAGCACTGTAATTAGTCTTCTGGAAGAAAAATACTCATCTGCACAGACACACACAATTACAGATTTCTCCTTTATAAAATATACAACTATATGAGAACAATATAGTCTCCTTCTCCCCACTCCTGCAAACCATGCAATTACAACGTTTTTAGGCTTCAAAGGAACACAAAACACCATCACCCCTGCACTATATACACATATACTGTATGTCTTCTAAAGACATATGATTGCTTTGTGTGATAAATCACATTCGGTGGGTTGGTATCTAGTCAGTTTGACTTTGAATCAAATCATTCACTTCGATTCTGAATCAAATCATACACTTCGATTCTGAATCAAATCATTCACTTCGATTCTGAATCAAATCATTCACTTCGATTCTGAATCAAATCATTCACTTCGATTCTGGATCAAATCATTCACTTCAATTCTGGATCAAATCATTCACTTCGATTCTGAATCAAATCATTCACTTCGATTCTGAATCAAATCATTCACTTCAATTCTGAATCAAATCATACACTTCGATTCTGAATCAAATCATTCACTTCGATTCTGAATCAAATCATTCACTTCGATTCTGAATCAAATCATTCACTTCGATTCTGAATCAAATCATTCACTTCGACTCTGAATCAAATCAATCAGATAAATTCTGAATCAAATAATTCAGACCGATACTGAATCACAACATTCAGACCGCTACATTATCGCTACTGTTCAGCTTCAGAGGAATTAGTATATAGTGTATGAGCAGTTTTAAGATAGTTCTGCATTATTTTTAAAGATTGACGTATTTAAATTTCTCATGCAAAAAAAACAAGAAAGATAGAAAGTCTTGCTGGTTTGAAACGGCACGAGGGTGAGTAAATGATAACAATTGTAATTTCTGGGTTTTTTAAAGTTTCCAGATGCTTCCACAGTGTGTGTCTGAAGCGACAGGGCATCTATATGAGTCTCTGACAGACCCTCGACCGGGACAGCAGGGAGAAGCAACTGTGAACCCGGGCCACTGACAGTCAGTCTCTGATACCGGTGTAAATTACAGTCCTGAGGAAACCCTGCCACCCCTCGGTTATCCATCTCACATTTATGATTGCTCCATGCGGGAGGGACGAGAGAGAGAGAGAGAGAGAGAGAGAGAGAGGGTTTATTCTGTGAAGGACTGATGACACTTTCCCAGAGGGAAAAAGACAAGGAGTGATTATAACAATCGGCCCTCCTTTTCTGGGACAGACGGTCTGATTGTGGGTCTTTAACTCAGAGACTTTACAGACATTAAACGCTCTTCTGCCTCCTCCTCTTCCTCTCCTCAATGGCATTTGCCTCTCATGCTGAAGGATTTCTCTCTTAAAGGTCATGTGCCAATGCATTTCCTCCCTTATTCATATTTCACGGAAGAATTCTTAAAAATGAAGTTGCAGATATGAACAGCATTATTTGATTGGCATATGGCATATAGCAAATGCATTTGGCGTGCAAATCAAAAAGAGAGGACGCCAAGAGACCGTTCACATTTTCTCTTGATTTTGGACAGGTTTGTGTGGAAGTGCACGGTTATAAAAACTGTATCTGTGAGGAACAGTGAAGGAGGTGTAAAGCGAGAGTGACATCTGTGTGATGGTAATTCACTCCGATCTAAAGGGAGTGAATTTAATGGTTCCAGTTCCACTAATTCCAATTACTTAAAGGGCTTAAAGATGATTTAGGATATTAAAGAAGCGATATATGTAGAATTCAGAAACCCTTGTTAAGTGAACTGCAGCCAACAACTCATATACACGTAACTGGGGTTGGGAATTGAAAATCGATTTCAAATCTGGATTTGAACACTTGAGGTCAGGAATCGGATACTTGTTATAAACTAAAAAATGTGATTCCTCTTATTGATTCCTTTGTGAGCATTTCAATATGACTTTAAACCATTCAAACGCGAAACGACTCACACACATTTCAAAGAATCAGACCGATTCTGAATCAAATCACTCAGACCGATTCTGAATCAAATCAGTCAGGCCGATTCTGAATCAAATCAATCAGACCGAATCTGAATCAAATCACTCACGTCGATTCTGAATCAAATCAATCAGACCGATTCTGAATCAAATCAATCAGACCGAATCTGAATCAAATCACTCAGGCCGATTCTGAATCAAATCAATCAGACCGATTCTGAATCAAATCAATCAGACCGAATCTGAATCAAATCACTCAGGCCGATTCTGAATCAAATCACTCACATCGATTCTGAATCAAATCAATCACATCGATTCTGAATCAAATCACTCAGGCCGATTCTGAATCAAATCACTCAGGCCGATTCTGAATCAAATCAATCAGACCGATTCTGAATCAAATCAATCAGACCGAATCTGAATCAAATCAATCAGACCGAATCTGAATCAAATCACTCAGACCGAATCTGAATCAAATCAATCAGACCGAATCTGAATCAAATCACTCAGGCCGATTCTGAATCAAATCAATCAGACCGATTCTGAATCAAATCACTCAGGCCGATTCTGAATCAAATCACTCAGGCCGATTCTGAATCAAATCAATCAGACCGAATCTGAATCAAATCAATCAGACCGATTCTGAATCAAATCACTCAGACCGAATCTGAATCAAATCAATCAGACCGATTCTGAATCAAATCAATCAGGCCGATTCTGAATCAAATCACTCAGGCCGATTCTGAATCAAATCACTCAGACCGAATCTGAATCAAATCACTCAGGCCGATTCTGAATCAAATCAATCAGACCGAATCTGAATCAAATCAATCAGACCGAATCTGAATCAAATCACTCAGACCGAATCTGAATCAAATCAATCAGACCGAATCTGAATCAAATCACTCAGGCCGATTCTGAATCAAATCAATCAGACCGATTCTGAATCAAATCACTCAGGCCGATTCTGAATCAAATCACTCAGGCCGATTCTGAATCAAATCAATCAGACCGAATCTGAATCAAATCAATTAGACCGATTCTGAATCAAATCACTCAGACCGAATCTGAATCAAATCAATCAGACCGATT
This sequence comes from Rutilus rutilus, assembly GCF_951802725.1. Taxonomy (NCBI): domain Eukaryota; kingdom Metazoa; phylum Chordata; class Actinopteri; order Cypriniformes; family Leuciscidae; genus Rutilus; species Rutilus rutilus. Next base: position 1,840,282 of record NC_140216.1, on the reverse strand, counting down.
CTGAATCAAATCAATCAGGCCGATTCTGAATCAAATCACTCAGGCCGATTCTGAATCAAATCACTCAGGCCGATTCTGAATCAAATCAATCAGACCGAATCTGAATCAAATGATTCAGAATGATTTATTCAAATGATAATTTTTTTTTACATATAGCCCCTTTAAATCAGGTATGCAGAACACATATACTAACAGAATGATAAATAAAGCCCCAAACTCTCAAGGATTGCTAGACAAAAACGACTCGAAAGTTCATTCATGTGAATAGCCAATGCTATTACATCATGATAATGACTCTGATGCATTCATTACACTGCATATTTAATCATATTAGTTCATGCATCTGCGGAAGAACGCAGCCCATTAATGCACATGAAAATACTGTGTTTTGCTAGATATTATAACACAGCGCAGGTTTCTCTCCGTCTCCTCTCTGAGCTCTTCAACCCCCTGAGGTACAAACATTTATAATTAAGGTCACGTCAGAATCGCTTCAGTCACATGACACTCACATATTCCTCTTTTAATTGTGTTTCGGATCAAAGCACTGGCTGGTTTAGGACTCCTGTTTCATTAATCTCTCTAATTGTTTGGGCGGTTGAAGCTGAAACTGAGAAAGCAAACAGCAGCTGCTGATACCAGAGATTTCTCAATGCTCAGTTTCCACACATCATACTGATATAGATGCATCTTTACATGCATCTTCATCTCCACATGCCTGAATTCCTGTTTCTGCTGACGGTGTGGAGATATTAAAGAGCATGATTCCCAAACATCTGATGGACGAGATACACGGATACGACACACAGCTCCTCGTCTGCTGATCGAATCCGCAATCCTCTCTGAAACTGGAACACATAGTGATTTATCACCAATAACTTTCATGTGAGACTTCATGAAAAGCTCAGCTGTCGTACATTTTTTATTGTGCTGACGGCATTTATCAGTCGAGGAGAGGCAGATCTGAGGGAGAGAGAAAGAGCGATCGATTGTGCCTGCATTTCATCCTTGTAACCTTGGTTACTGCACACATGTGTGAGGGCAAGCGCACACACACACACACACACACACACACACACACACACACACACACACACACACACACACACACACACGCGTGTGCATCCTTTACATGCATGCGCACTTTAACACAACAAGCTTTACTTTAGGTTTCCGGTAACATGCTTTTAAAAGCATGAGGCACTATTTCCTAATCAATAATCATGGGCAAAAAAAAGAATCAAACATCATTGGGATTTACACTAAAGATTTCTTTTCTTTTGAAGGAAATTAATACTTGTATTCAACACGGATGCATTGGATTGATCAAAGTGACATTTAACTCTGTTCTTTTGAACTTTCTATTCATCAAAGAATCCTGAAAAATAAAATGCATAAGTTTCCACAAGAATTTGAAGTGTTTTTAACATTGATAATAATAATAATATTTTTTTTGAGCATCAAATCATCATATTAGAATGATTTCCGAAGGTGACACTGAAGACTGGAGTAATGATGCTGAAAACTCAGCTTTGATCACAGGATATAAATTACACTTTACTATATATTCACATAGAAAACAGATGATTTACACTGGAATAATATTTCACAATTTTTACTGTATTTATGATCAAACAAAAGCAGCTTTAATGAGAATAATAATAAAAAAAATCAGACCTCAAAATCTGCATTTAATCCATCTAACCGCTCTTAAAGGGACAGTTCACCCATTACTTATCTTCACCCTCATGTTGCTGTCCTGTACGACGTTCTTTCTTCTGTGGAACGACGGGAGGGTGAGTATCTTTATTTTTGGGTGAATTAAGAAGCATGTGCATTATTTACAGTAAGTGAGACTTTTTTCTTTCTTTTTTCTCAACAAAAAAGAGATTTTTATGGTTTCAAATCAGAAACTTGGTCAGAATGAAGAATTACAGGAAATGTCACCAGCGCCTCATTAAACTGTGAAATGTGTCTTTTCAGCAAAAAAATTAAATCTGCTCAGATTCAGCGCAGATTAGATGGATGTGTTTATTGTCTTGACAAACATGAAACCGTTGCTTTAAGCTCCAAAAATAACACTCTGCTATTTTTCAGCCAATGCATAATGAAGTTCATGCAGCAAAAACGTTCATGCAGGGAAAAGAATCCCTACCATTAATATAAGAAATAGTGCTGGGCAACGATTAATCACATCCAAAATAAAAGTTTGTGTGTGTATTGTGTATAATTATTTTGTATATAAATACACACATGCATGTATATATTTAAGAAATATATATATATATATATATATATATATATAAAATATAAATTATGTATAAATATATATATATATATACAGTATATACAAGCAAATATTTACTAAATATATACATACATATGTGTGTATTTATAAATACAAAATTATTATACACAATACACACACATATATAATACATATTATGTAAACACAAACTTTTATTTTGGATGCGATTAATCGGGATTAATTGTTGCCCAGCAAAAAAAAAAAAAAAAAAAAATCATTGTTGTTGGATTTGTGTCCCGAACGCCAGACAACTGTGGACTTTGCTTTGAGAAGACAAACTTCTTCATAACTCTCAGCTCTCCACTAGTCTCTCACGGCTGTTTCTGCGCAGGTGGTGCGAGAA